>NW_006921695.1:857572-867608 GCF_000298275.1 Orycteropus afer afer | reverse complement strand
CGGAAGGAAGGTTGGGCAATCTACTTCCATAGTGATACTGCCTTGGAAACCCAAGGAGGGGTTGCTATGAGTCGGGGCTGACTCAACAGCACATAACAACAACAACATGTAAGGAGAGTGTGCCCATGACCATGTATAGGGTTGGCAGACAATGTTTCTACACGTGTATTTGTAAGTTCTGTAAGAATTCCTAGGTATATAGTAGAGCTGACAAGGGACAAGGTTGTAGTCACTTCTTGGCCACAGCCAGCTGCCCAGAGGGAGCAAGTAGTTGGACCTGTGAGCTCGAGATCATATTTGCAGGGGACATCAAGCTCAATAGGCATAGCATACTACACAAAAAAATTGTTCCAAATCCTACTTTGGTGAGTAGTGACTGGGATCTTAAAAGCTTGCAAGTGGCCATCTAAATGCAACGATGGGTCTCTCCTCATCCAGAGCAAAGTAGAATGAAGAAAACTAAAGATTCATGGAAACAGTTTGTCCAACCAACTGGTACACCATACAATCCTCAGCCTACACGACTATGAGACCAGAAGAACTAGATGGTGCCCAGCTACCACTGTCAACCACTAGGAGGGGGATCTCTGTAGGAGATCCTGGATAGAATGGGAGAACAATGTAGAACAAAACGCAAAATCACTTAAAAAAAAAAAAAGCACCAAGTTTGCTGGTCTGATAGAGCCTGATGGAACCACTTAGTCTATGACCCCTACCTACCCTTCAGGTCTGGAATTGAACCCACTCCTGTGGCTTCCAGCCAAACAAAAGACAGGCATATGAGCTGAACATTTACATTAGGTAGATAGACTCCTTGGAGAGAACAATCATGGAAGGAAAGAAGGGCTATGTATGCACAAGGAGACAGCTCAGAGGGCAGGAGTACATGGAGGAAAGGACACAGGGAAGAGGTAACTATGGGGAGGAAGTGGGAGAGGAGCTGTTGTATTGTGGGAAACTGCAATGTCATGAGACAAAGTGTATGTGAGCTGCTGTATGGAAAGTGAATTTACTCTGTAACGTTTCACCCAAATCACAAAATACACACACACACACACACACACGTGTGTATATAAATATATATACATATACATATATATAAGCATATATATATTTTTATATTTATATATGTGTGGATGTTGAAATCCTAACCCCTTAAAAAATAAAAAAACCTCATTGCCATCTGGCCGGTTCCAACTCAAAGAAACCCCTCCTTGCATTTCCAAGGCAGTATCTCTACGGAGGTAGATTGGCCAGTCTTCCTTCCCAGGAGTGGCTAGTGGGTTTGAACCACCAGCCTTCTAGTTAGCAGTCAAATGCCTTAGGCACTATGCTACCAGAGCTCCTTCCTAACCCCTATACCTGTAAATATGCCCAGGTTGGAAATAGGGCTTTTCTTTTGTTATATTAATCAGGTTATACCAGTGTAGAGTAGATCTTAAACCTAATCACTTCTGAGTTACAAAAAGAGCAGAATACACACAGAGAGACTCAAGGGAAGACAGATGCCAAGGAATATCAAGGAAGTCCCAGGGCTACCAATAAGGAAGAACTTCTCCCAACAGCCACATAATGAGTTCAAACTTTCAGCACTCCAACTCAGAAAATAAATTTCTGTTCTTTAAAACCACCCATTTGTATTTGTGCTATGGCCAAAAAACAAACCAAATTCACTGCCATCAAGTCAATTCTGACTCATAGTGACCCTCATTGGGTTTCTGAGACTATAAATTTTTGTAGAAGTAGATTGCCCCATCTTCCTTCTGCAGAGCAGCTGGTGGGTTTGAACCACTGACCTCTTGATTGTCAGCCAAATGCCTTATCCACTACATTACCATAGCTCCTTTGTGTTATGACCAAAAACAAATCAAACTCACGCCGTCGAGTCAGATACAACTCATAGCAACCCCTCCTTGGGTTTCTGAGGCCATATCCCTATGGAAGTAGATTGCCCAATCTTCCTTCCCAAGAGTGGCTGGTGGATTTGAACCACCAGACTTCTGGTTAGTAGTCAAATGCCTTAGGCACTATGCCACCAGAGCTCCCTGTGTTATGAAACACTAGGTAAATAAGATACTACTTCTTCACTTAAAATGAATTGACCATAAGGCATGAGTGTGTTATTAGCTTAATCATGTAAAATATTAAGATTTAGGATTAGAATATGATGAATGTAAATAATTGCTTAAATGATTTTTAAAATTTAGGATAGAGTTTTATATGATGAACTCATTCTGATTATAGTATATTGTTACTTAACATGCCATATAACACTTATGCTATGCCAAAAACTATTGTAAACTCTGTATAATTATTGTATAGATAACCCACTGAATTTCTGCAACCCTAGACCCCCTTTTTTTCTTTCTCTCTTTCTTTAAACATATTTCTTTTCAACCCAAGAAACTAAGATATTCTTGAAGAAGAGGGATCAGGTACTTGGGACCTATTTCTTTAGTGCTTCCAATATCTGGCTTTAAGAAGTATTACATTTAAGAAATAGTAAAGCTAGTTGCCTAGTATTAATTGTCTTCTAGATCAAAAATCCTATGGAAAAATACCAGTAGGTGGTCAATATTTGAAGGAAACTTACTAAAGTACTTATAAATTCTTTTTTAAAAAAAACTAAAACAGGAGATTTCTGGTAAGATGGAGGAATAGGCAGACAAGCGACACAGACCCTCTTCAACAAAGAAAAGAAAAATGAATTGACAGAGATAGACAGGATAATCCTGGAGCCCTGAGCTTTGAAAGGAACTATGCAGAAGTGGATTAGGCACCAACTAGTGGAAAAACCTGAACGTAAATAGTAAGTACAGAGATGGTTGGAGCTGCAGACTGTCAGCTATTCTGACCGGACTGAATATTTTCAGGTGGAGTTGGGACCTGAGAATTGACCTAAAGATCAACCCTGGTCACCAAGGGCTGTAGGGATGGATGACTGCGCTGGTGGCCTATGACTAGGAAAGGAAACAGCAAGGAGGGAGACAACCTGAGCTGTTGACTTTCCACTGTCCGGAGGGTGCAGCCATTTTGAATGTTTACAAGCAGTGGCCATTTGGGATATTTAAAGTGACCAAGGGTGCAGCCATTTTAAATGTTTAAAAGCAGAGGCCATTTTGGATATTTAAAGTGACTGAGGGTGCAGCCATTTCGAATGTTTGTAAGTGGTAGCCATTTTGGATATTTAAAGTGACTGAGGGCACAGACATTTGAAATGTTTACAAGCAGTGACCATTTTGGATATTTAAAGTGACCAAGGGCACAGCCATTTTGAATCTTTACAAGTGGCAACCGTTTTGGATTTTGAAGTGATAGCATTCTCATTCGGATTCCTGGGATCTAAGAATAGTCTCTGTTTGCCAAGGTCAGCAGGGACATACGGAGGCTCACAACATGAAAGGAGACAGATGATGAGTGTATAAGTGCTGTCAGCTAGCAAATAGAAGAGCATGGTACCCTGCTTGTGTAGACAACATACAAACAAAGCAAAGAAAACAAAGATCGTGGGCAAGTCACTCCAACATATAATCACCAATTAAATATAAACACAAAAATGTCACAATGCCTCATAGACAACAGAGCATCACAGTCCACACAAAGAAGCAAGATAAAGCAGGAGAAACAAGGGACCAGGAAACAGACTCAAAACACATCCCTGAGGAAGACGCAGCATTGGAACTCCCTAATAAGAAATTCAAAACAATTATATTTAGGTATCTTCAATGAATTGAGAGACAGATCAAGGAAAAGATCAAGAAAACCCTAGAACAATTTCAAAAGACAATACAAGAACAAAATTACAAAATAAATGAAAAATTAGAAATGATACACAATCTACACACAGAAATCCAGAAGATTAATACTAAATTTTCAGAAATAGATAAGACATTGAATGGGCAAAGGAGCAGAATTGAATCAATGGAAGACAGAATTAGGGAGATTGAAGGCAAACATATGAATACTTCTTTGGAAAGGGATCAATCAGAAAAAAAAATCAAAACAAAATGAAGAAAGCCTAAGGTTCATGTAATCGGAATTCTAGAACAGGAAGAGAAGAATAAAATCACAAAGAAAATTGTTAAAGATTTGTTGGAAGAGAATTTTCCTGGTATGATGAAAGATGAGAATATATCCATTCAGAAAGTCCAATGAACCCCAAACAGGATAGACCCCAAAAGAAAATCACCCAGACATTTATCACCATCAAATTTACCAAAACGAAAGACAAAGAAAGAATCATGAGAGCAGCATGGGGAAAATGAAAAGTTACCTACAAGGGGCAACCAATAAGACTAAACTCAGATTTCTCAACAGAAACCATGCAGGCAAGAAGACAATGGGATGGTATATATAAAACCCTGAAAGAGAAAAATTTCCAACCAAGAATTATGTACCCAGCAAAACTGTCCCTCAAACATGATGGTGAAATTAGGACACTTCCAGATAAGCAGAAATTAAGGGAATTTCTTAAAATCAGACCAACCTTACAAGAGATGCTAAAGGGAGCCTTTTGGACAGAGGAGCAGTAACAGCCAACAGCAATTGACCATTAACACACACGATGATATAACCCAGAAACCAACCCAGCTATGGAAGTATCCAAAGTAAATAATCCTACAGCATTGTAAACAGGGAACCAGAGACATCAATTGACAAATGAGGACAACTATAAACTAAAAAGAGGGAAAAAACTGTGTCATTACAGAACTTCTAGATGGTAGGGAAGTCAAGCCAGCTACAAGATAGAACAGACTGTTCTATACTTGGAAAGAAAACTATAAATCACAGGGTAACCTGAAAGAAAAATGATAAACCTTCACATCAAAAGAGAGGACCAGCAAAATATTCAGCAAATCCTAAAACAAAAGCAATGAAGGAAGTGATAACACGATTCATAAACAAAACGAGCTCAGCATAGAAAATTATATGGAACAAAGAAATCAAAACCACGAAAAAGCATATAACAAAAATGACAGCAACAAATTCATATTTGCCGATAACTACATATCTGGCAAGGAACTTATCTGTAAGATTTATAGTGGAAGAGTGGATGGCCAAACTATAGTATATACATATAATGAAATGCTATGCAGCACTAAAGAATCGTGTAGAGTCTGCAAAAAAACATTGCATAATATGGATGAACTTGGAGGACATTATGCTGAGTGATATAAGTCAATCACAGAAGGACAAATATAGTATTAGTTCATTGTTGTGGAGGGTCAAGGAAAGGTTTCTATATGGAGGGAAACTTTGTTGGTTGCCATGGGTGGGAGGAAAGGGGAGGGAACACTGCAAAAAGAAAAATGCATTGACCCATTTCATTTTAGTTTTGTGTATTTCACTGTACAACAATTACATTTCAATAAAATGCATTTAAAAAAAGCCCCACTAAAATAGACCATATTAAATCCATGTAGTAGGGTTTGAAGTGTTAATTTCCATATACCATATCTACCTGAATAGACACTTTTAAAAATCTCCATCTTCCAGTTTCATAAATTAGCTTTGCTTTTTTTGCTATTAATTTATGTAATAAGAAAACTTCTTGGTACGTTTGTTTTATCATCTGTGTGCCTGAAATTTCCACTGAGCAGATAGATGACTCTTGAGTAAGAGTTCTTGAGTCAGAAACAGCGTGAAGGACTATTGCTGGCAGAGGATTCAGTGTGCGATGAGAGAAAGAACCTGACAAATAGAAGTTCAGGGAAGATAAAATCACCTGACTCATCCTCATGAGTTATTTAAATAATATACTCAGTAAAATTCAGTAGGATACTGTACCTTGGTACTCTATTGCTGTAACTACTTGGTCCTTTGGGGCAGAAAAGCCATCAGCCTTATAATCTGAAAGAATAAATCAGATAGGAGTAATTAAAATAGTATAAAAGTCCATTTTCAAATATTTGAATGGGACACAATATATTTACTGATCTAACTAACTAACAACAAACAACAAAGTTTGGTGACAGCTTTATATATACATAAAACAAATTAAAGTACCAAAAAACAAAACAAAACATATATTCCTCTTCCATTTCCTGTATTGTGGTTTGGCCTTTATGCATTTCCTAATATAGAACCAATCAATCTATTGATTCTACCACAGAAACATGGGCATCCCAGGGCAATGCAAACAGTTAAGTACTCATCTTCTAGCTGAAAACTGGCAATTCAAACCCACCCAGAAGCACTCCAGAAGACAGGCCTGGCAATCTGCTTCCAAAAGTTCAGAGGCTTGAAAAGTTACACTACACGTGTAGGGTCACCATGAGTTGGAATAGACTTGACAGCAACTAACAACAACACAGACAACACATTCACACCAAAATGACTGTTAAACAAAACCTTGTGGCCTTAATTTACCTTGATACACAGTCCAGCATCATGGGAATAAAACAAACAAACGAGTTGCTATTGAGTTGACTCCAACTCATGATGCCCCCACGTGTGTCAGAGTAGAACTGTGGCTCCACAGGGTTTTGCTATGGCTGATTTTTTAGAACTAGACTGCCAAGACTGTCTGAGGCACTGTGGTGGTTATGTTTGTGTGTCAATTTGGCTGGGCCTGGTTGAGTGGCTGGGCAGCTGGTGGTAGTTATTCCCCATGATGAGACTGGCAATCAACTCCATGGTGGGATCTACCACAAGCAGCTGGGTAGCTGCCATTGGGTAGGCAGTCTGCTTCCCATATATAAGCAGCAGCTCTGGGAATGGTCTCTAGCTTATGGCATGCGTGGACCCTGCATGCAGTCATGTCGTTGTTTAGTAGCCTGCCATACGTTGCCGACCATGGAAATTACAACAGACTTGAATTAATGGCCTGCTGTGTGGTTTGGTAACATCGGGACTGTGCCATTTTATTCATTGACCTTGGGCTTGTTAGCCTTAGCAGCCAGTAGCTGCCTGAGTGAAGAGATGCCTCTAGCTTTAGTGGGGTGGGAGTAGCAAGCAAAGCTGAAGCCCAAGGTCAAGGTGCTTTCACAAAGCCCCTAGAGCCTGGTACTTTGAATTGGGATTTAAACCCTCCAAATTGTAAGAATAAACTCCTGTTTGTTAAGGCCATCTTATTTGTGGTACATTCCTGTCAGAATGGCACTAGGCAACCAGAATAGGGACCTCTGGGTGGGCTCAAACGTCCATCTTTTCAGTTAGCAGCCAGATGTGTTAATCATTTGCACAACCAGGGACTCCAGTGTCGTAGGGTATTGCCATTAAAATAAAAGCTAATCATTGTTAGTGCTTTATTGAAGGGTACAAATTGCTATACTAATTTATCCTTGATTATGCCCATAAAAACCAAGAAAAACTCATTGCCATTGAGTCAATTCCAACTCATAGTGACACCCATCGGGTTTCAAGGCTATAAATCTTTACATAAGTAGATTGCCTTATCTGCCCCCTGTGGAGCAACTAGTGAGTTTGAACCACCTACCTTCTGGATAACAGCCACTTGTCTTACCCACTAGGCCAACAGAGCTCCTTGATTATGCCCACTATCATTTCTATATGATATTAATGAAGCCTTTATCATACAGAAATGAGTCAGTATGAGAAATGAAATATTGACTATGAAATATTCTCTGTGTTGTGGTTGCTAGGTGTTGGTAAGTCAATACCAATTCATAGTGGCCCTATGTACAACAGAGCCTGGGGTCCTGCCCCAAACTCACAATCACTGCTGCTTGAGCCTATTGTTGCAGCTATTATGTCAACCCATCTCATCTCAGGTCGTTTTCTTTTCCACTGACCAAGCATGATGTCCTCCTCCAGAGACTGGTCTCTCCTGATAACATGTTCAAAATATGTGAGACGAAGTGTCAACATCTTTGTTTCTAAGGAACACTGTGGCTGTACTTATTCTATGACAGATTTCTTTGTTCTTCTGGAAGCCCACTGTATATTCAATATTCTTCACCAACACAATAATTCAAAGGTATCAATTCTTCTTTGGTCTTCCTTATTCATTGTCCAGCTTTGACATGCATATGAAGCAATTAAAAAATAAAAATATAAAAAAAAAAACATGGCTTGGGTCAGGTACACTTTAGTCCTCAAAGTGAAGTTTTTGGTTTTTAATACTTTAAGGTAAAGTCATTTGCAGTGGATTTGTCCAATGCAATATGTCATTTGATTTCTTGAATGCTGCTTCCATAGGTGTTGACTGTGGATTCAAGTAAAATGAAACCGTGACAACTTTAATATTTTCTGTTTATCTTAATGCTGCTTATTGGTCCAGTTGTGAGGATTTGTTTTCTTTATGTTGAGATATAATCCATACCGAAGGCTATCATCATTGATCTTCATCGTAAGTGCTTCAAAAGTCCTCTTGGCTTGTCATCTGCATATCACAGGTTGTTAATGAGTCTCACTCCTATCTTGATGGTACACTCTTCTTCATGTACTCCAGTTTCTCAGATTATTTGCTCAGCACACAGACTGCATAAGTATGGCGGAAGGATACAACCATGATCACAACTTTCTTGATTTTAAAACATCTGATTTTAAAACTCTTTGTTCACTTCAAAGGATTGTCTCTTGGTCTATGTACAGGTTCCGTGGGAGTCAATTAAGTATTCTGGAATTCCCACTCTTTGCAATACTATCCATAATTTGTTGTGACCCACATAGTTGAATATCTTTGCACAGTTAATAAAACACAGGTAGACATCTTTCTAGTATTTTCTGCTTTTAGCCAAGATCCATCTGACATCCGCAGTGATCCCTCATTCCACATCCTCTTCTGAATTTTGTTTGAATTTCTGGCAGTTCTCTGTTGATGTACTGCTGCAACCATTTTTAAATTATCTTCAGCAAAATTGTATTTGTGTATGATATAATAATATGGTTTGATATTTTCTGCAATTTGTTGGATCATCTTTCTTTGAAATGGGCACAAATATAGATTTATTCCAGTCAGTTGGTCAGGTTGTTGTCTTCCAAATTTCTTGACAAAGAAAAATGAGTGCTTCCAGCATTGCCTCCAGTTGTTGAAACATTGCAATTGGTATTTGTCAGCTCCCAGAACCCTCTTTTATGCCAGTGTCTTCAGTGAAGCTTGGACTTTGAAGCTTGGACTTCTTCCTTAAATACCATCAGTTCTTTTTCATATTTTACCTGATGGATGAACATCGACCAATTCTTTTGCATTCAGTTACTGTGTATTATTTCCATCTTCTTTTGATGCTTCCTGCATCATTCAATATTTTGCCCACAGAATCCTCAAGTCTTGAATTTTTTCTTCAGTTCTTTCAGCTTGAGACATGCTGAGCATGTTCTTCCCTTTTGGTTTTCTAACTCTAGGTCTTTGCACATTTTTTATAGTACTTTACTTTGTCTTTTTGAGCCAGTCTTTGAAATTTTCTGTTCAGCTCTATTATTTCATCATTTCTTCCATTCACTTTAGCTACTCTGTGTTCAAGAGCAAGTTTCAAAGTCTCTAATATTCTCCATAATGGATATAAAGTATGTACAGAAAGTCATTGTGGTAGTTATGTTTGAGTGTTTCTTGGCTGGGCCTGGTTGAGTGGCTGGGCAGCTGATGGTAGTTATTCCCCATGATGAGACTAGCAATCAACTCTATGGTGGGACCTACCACAAGCAGCTGAGCAGCTGCCATTGGGTAGGCAGTCTGCTTCCCATATATAAGCAGCAGCTCTGGGAATGGTCTCTAGCCTATGTCATGCTTGGCCCTGCATGTAGCTGTGTCATTGCTCAGCAGCCTGTTATGCTCTGCCAACCTTGGGACTTACAATGGATTTAAGTTAATGGCCTGCCGTGTGGTTTGGTAACATCAGGACTGTGCCTTTTGTATATGAACTGCTGTATGGAAAGTGAATTTGCTCTGTAAATTTTCACCCAAATCACAATAAAAAAAAATAAAAAACTTTGAAGAACTGGGGCAACCTTCTCGAAATGAAAAAAAAAAAAAGGACTGTGCCTTTTCACTTGTCAACCTTGGGGCTTCTCATTCTCAGCAGCCAGCAGCTGTCTGAGTGAAGAAACGCCTCTAGCTCCAATGGGCTAGGAGCAG
>NW_006921695.1:852776-857472 GCF_000298275.1 Orycteropus afer afer | reverse complement strand
CCCAAGGTTGAGGGGCTTTCACCCAGCCCCTAGAGCCTGGCACTTTGAACTTGGACTTAAAGCCTCCAAATTGTAAGAATAAACTCTTGTTTGTTAGCCCATCCCATTTGTGGTATATTCCTGTCAGAGTGGCACTAGGGAACCAGAACAGTCATAAGGATAGGAAAATGGAAGTAACAAATCTTCATATTGTCCCCAAAATATTTCAATGATTTTCATGCATTGGTCTATAGGGTTCAAACAACTAATTGACTGTGGTGGCTAATGTGATCCAGTAATGATTTGATGATACTGCCACTAATAATATCATCATCATTACTACCTTAAAACTTACAAATTTATAAAGTTAAAAGCTTATAAGAAATTTCCATTTTAAAAAGAGCTTTCACATACTTTTTTTTTTTTAATTCAATAAAATTCAGTATTCAAAACAACCTGGTGAGGTAAGTGTTATTATGCCTTAAACAAGAAAGTAGAAGCATGATTAAAACTTCTACTTCAAACAAATATTTTTTAAAAAATCCTCCAATAATATAAGAAATTTTGCTGAGGTGTCTGGCCTTGAAATTAAGCCCACCATGAAAGCTTTTATCATTATGACTAAAGGGCTTCTTTTTATAAAATTCATTATAGCTAATAGCAATGAATACAAAAGAATGCATTTTGTTAAGTATATTTGCAATGCTTTTTTTTTTAAGTTCTTAAAACAGGTTTTCTAAAGCAAAAGATTTAAGCTGCGAAAAAACCTTCTACTTCAACCTTTAATATTATAATTTTGTCATTTTGTTTTATGGATGTCATCTATAGCCCAAATTAATGCAATGTTCATAAAAATAATAACAATTTCTCACAAGTTTGCATCTATAAAATATAAATGCCACGAGGGCAAGAATTTTTGTATGTTTTATTTTCTGATATTGCCCAAATGCCTAGAACAGTGCCTGGCATAAAGCACCAAAGCAGACCCATTACCATCTAGTATAGCAAACCTCTCGGAAGGAAGGTTGGGCAATCCTACTTCCGTAGTGATACTGCCTCGGAAACCCAAGGAGGGGTCGCTATGAGTCGGGGCTGACTCGACGGCACATAACAGCAACAACAACAAGACAGAGTAGAGCTGCCCCACAGGTTTTCTAAGGCTATAAACCTTTGTGGAACTAGACTGCCCATCTTTCTCCCATACAGCATCTGGTGGGTTTGAACCACCAACCTTTTGTTTAGCAGCAGAATGCTTTAACCACTGCTTTCACAAGAACTTTAACCAGAGCTCCAGCATAAAGGAAGGATTCAATAAATATCTGTTTAACAAAAGAATGAACTTACTCCGTATTGTATACTAATGAGAAAAGTCTGTTAAATGGGGTCACATCAAACTGACACTGATGAAAGGATTCCTGAATGCAAGAAATTCTTTCCAGAAAGTATTGTAAACATACAATATTAGATCAGTGTTAATTATTTCAATATCAGAATAATGTGAAGAATTCTTGCAGGGCATCTTGAGTAAACAATTTAGCAGAACAATCCAACTGCCATCCAGAATTTTTCACTCCAAAATCATATATGAAATAATCTAAGACCAAATTACATTGATCCTGAAAATCTAACAAAGATTATTTCTTGAACATATGTTTGTATAATTTCTTAGAAATATTTCCCTGCTCATGCTAACATCTGTCTTCTGCCTTCATATAATCTACTGACCCTGTTTTCACCAAGGCAAAATGACCTATCCAATAAACACTCTCAGTCTATTTTACTGGTCTCTCTATGACATCTGACTCTGCTGGTTCCCTTGGATTCTATGACAAAGCTTTTCCTAACCCTTCCTTTCTGAGCCTGGGGATTCATTCTGCCTCCTTTGTGGGTTCTTCCTCATCCTTGGTCTTTCCACAGATCCCACATCATCCCACTGCTTTCTGACTTGACCTCATTCTGATTGACTTAGCAACAATTTATTTGCCATTTCCCAACAATCATTTGATTACTATTTATTGAAAACACCTAACTCCATATCTCTAGCCCTAATCTCTCTCCTGAGATTAAATTCATAAATCCTTCTTTCTACTTTATGTGTATAGCTCCATTCCCCACAGGCACCACAAACTCATCAGCCTCAACATTTTTCTTTTCCTACAATTTCTATTACATGAAAAAAAATCACAATCCACATGGTCACCCATGCCAAATAGCTCTTGGCAGATGGGGCGGGGAGGTGAAATGAATCCTGGTTGATAACTGCTCTAGATTTAGGCTGGTCTGAAGAACCAGGAATGGAAATTAATCAATAGACTGAAGGAGAATAAAGAACTATGAGGAGTTCACATATTTTGAAACCTTCTATGAGTTCAGAGTTTCTTAACTATGAAATATTATCTATTATATTTCAGGAAAGAAGAGAAAAAAAATTTATAGGACATGACATTTTTTTCTTTGATTTTTTCCTCTATATGTGTATCTACATATATAAATTAGTCTTCCACTGTGCTAGACTTCATCATTCCTAAGGAACACAAGCTAGTCTAGAGATATTTTTCATTCTCTGTCTCCCTTAGAAAGCTGGATAACACATGTGATTGGGAAATTAAAAACCTCAACAATCCAGTGTTCTCAAATGTCTACCTCCCCTGTACTACACTGTTCAACTATTCAGTTTTCTATCTCTAAATTGGAAATGCATCCATTAAGGAAAATGGAAAACCTAGTATCTATGTGAAGAATATAGGACTGAATAGATCCTTTTGATTGTTGTTTGCTGTCGAGTCGGACCCGACTCATAGCGAACCCTCCTTGGGTTTCCAAGGCAGTATCACTACAGAAGTAGATTGCCCCATCTTCCTTCCGAGGTGGGTTTGAACTGCCAGCCTTCTGGTTAGCAGTCAAGTGCCTTACGCACTATGCTACCAGAGCTCCTGATCCTTTTGATTGGCAGCTATAAAAATATCCATATAAAGCAATGACCCATGTCGCTCAGCCTTAACAAGGTGTCAGGGCTACCAAAACACAATTTCAAAATAAGTCTTATGCTTGTATATGAAAAAAAAAAAAAAAAAAAAAAAAAAAAAAAAAACCATGAAAGAATCTCTTATTAGTTTCCTAGGGCTGCTGTAACAAAGTATCATAAGGTGGGTGGCTTAAAACCAAAGAAAGTTATTCTTTCTTACCTTAGAGACTAAAAGTCCAAATTCAGTGTCAATAGAGCCATTCTACCTCCAAAGATTCCAGGGAAGAATCTTAACAGCTCTTTCAGCCTCTGGATATTACTTGGCTTGTGGAAGTATAAATCTAACTCTGTCTAGGTTTCCACATAGCTGCCTTCCCTCTGTCTCTTCTGTTTCTTCTCTGTTGTAAGGGTGCTACTCAGATGGGATTAGACCCACTACTCCAGTATGAATTCCTATTAATTTAACTAATAACACCTTCAAAGACACTATTTCCAGACAAGCTCATATCCATAGCTACAGGGGATGGGGACTTCAACATTATATTGTGTGTGGGGGGGGCACAATTCAACACATAACAGTGTCTAAGTAATCTTTTTAAGTCTTCTTTTCCCCCTTTTCCCTGCACTTCTGTCACCTGCCAGTTGTTCTTTCTTTTCTCCCTGTATTCCTGAAAACCTACCCTCACACTTCAAGAATACCTTTCTCTTCTTCTTTTTTTTTAAATTGTGACTTTGGTGAAAGTTTACAAAGCAAATTGGTTTTCCATTAAAAAAATCCATACACATTCTGTTTTGTGACATTTACTGCATTCCCCACACTATAAGAGGCAAAAAAAAAAAAAAAAATCCAAACAAACTCACTGCCATCAAGTTGAATCCGACTAATAGCAACCCCTTCTTGGGTTTCCAAGGTGGTATCTCTACAATAGTAGATCACCCAATCTTCCTTCCAAGGAGTGGCTGGTAGGTTTGAACCACCAGTCTTCTGGTTAGCAGTCAAATACCTTAGGTACTACACCACCAGAGCTCCCCACTATGAGAGGATTCTTCCTTTATCCTCCTTCTGCCTACTCTTTACCTTCATCCTTCCTTCCAATCCCCTCCAGCCTTCCTAGCTCTATCCCTGAGCCAATGCTGTCCTCTTGATCTCATATCCTTAATTGTTCTAATGAGTACACACTCTCCTGATATTACTCTTCACCATACAGAGTCGGGGCCGACTCGACGGCACATAACAACAACAACAATACAGATCTATCATTTGGTTGGCAGTTGAGTCACGGGGCTTAAGTTCAGTTCCTTGCTTGATGGGGGCTAAGGGCCATAGTTTCAGGGGTTCCACCAGTCTTTATCAGACTAGTGTTTGGTCTTTTTAATGACTCTGACCTTTGTTTTACATTTCCCCCATTCTATCTGGGACCTCTTGTGATCCCTTTCAGAGTGGTCTGTAGTGGTAGCCAGCATCATACCTTCTTTTCCAGTTACCCTCTACCCTCTGATTTTATTTTATAGAGTCCAAAGGTAAAGTCTGAATCTTCAAAGAGCAAAGGAAGGAAAGAAACTGAGCAGGACACACCAGAATCCTCTTATGAGAACTGGGGAAAAACCAGGACTTTGTATATTCTTATATCACAACTTACTCACTGATCTGCACTGAACACTTTCCCTTGTTACCCTCCCGAGAGGGACCGGGTCTCCGGGAGCAAGGTAAGCACGGGCGTAGCACAGAGTAGCAGGCCGAAAGAGCAGGAG
>NW_006921695.1:815448-848688 GCF_000298275.1 Orycteropus afer afer | reverse complement strand
GGATCGGGCAGTGTTTCGTTCTGCTGTGCATGGGGTCGCTATGAGTCGGAAACGACTCGACGGCACTTAACAACAACAACATATCACAACTACATTAATGATATGATTCTTGAACATTTTTGCCAATGATTCTTCTGCCAAACCATTATTCTGTGACACTTCTTTGTACTACATTTTGAAAAACTCTTTTTCCCTTTTAATAATGTGTAAATCAGTGCCTCAGAGAAGCTCCAATTATGATTAGCAATCCTTGTGATTTTGAACTATTTTAGAACACTTTTTAGACAAAACAATGAAGACTTATATTCCCTGGAAACCAGATGAGAGAAAAATAGGAAAAGACTGTCTTTGTTCCTTCCATATCATCATATCTTTGAACTTTTCAAACAGCATACTCCCCATTGAGAATGTTTATTTTCTTCAGTACGTTTGTGCTTTCTTTTATTTGATGCAAACTTTAATATAATCTGAGGTTGGAAGATTCGGTAACTGAGTTGAATCACTTTTTCTCTTTCTCATTTTCTCCTTGCAAAACTTTCTTTGAGTAAGAGTTTTACATTTTTCAAAAGTCACTATAAAAGTTCCATGTAAATAAATAGCAGCTAACTTTAGCAAGTTATCTTAATTCCCTCATACATTTGGTTATATGGGTGTGTGTGTGTGTGTGTGTGTATATATATATATATATATATATATATATGCAACAAGATGGACTGACACAGTGGCTGTGGCTATGGGTTCAAGTATAGTGGGAATCGCAGACCTGGCATGGGACCAGGCAGTGTTTCATTCTGCTGTGCATAGGGACGCTATGAGTCAGAGGTTACTCGACGGCACATAACAACAACAACATACATATATATACACACACACATAAAAACAAGAAAAAAATGGGCCTCCAACATGAAAAAGCAGAGGACTTTAGAAAACTATGGAGGCAAAAAATTATAAAGGGGTCATTTTTAATAAATTAATAAATAATATTTCTTAGCTTAATATTGACCGCTGTTATGTTAAGCCTTTTCTCCTTCTAGCTATCTTCTACCTTATTTTTAAGTGAAAATATTTAAAATATGTAGTCATTTGAACTTATTTAAACAGGAACATATTGCTCAAAAGTTCTGAATCTCTTCAAATACTCTTTGATTATTTAAGATTTCTACTTTGTTTCAGTCTCCTAGTCACAGAATTCTATTATTTTCTTAAACTTGCACTTAATAACCTTTTATAAAAACAAAGCATTGAATTTTATATCAGTATTTTGTTAACAGATATTATGAAAAATATCTCTGTTCACTGTTTCCTAGAACTGATTTTTAGTTTTTCTTCATATGTCCAGAATAAATTAAATACTAAAATAAACAAAAAATTGTCCTGTTTGCCTGTTGGTTGAGGCCAACAACAGTTTTAAGTTACCTACAAAACCATCTTTAATAGTTATGGATATGTTCCAAAATCACCAGCAGAAGTTCATAAAATGAGGTTAAGAAATTATTATTTCCATAACTGCTAACAACACTAAGTCAAATAATTCCAGTCCAATGAAACCTTTTGTGATTTCTTATTTGATAACCCCTCAACCACAAATTTAAGAATAAAAGTTCTTGAATTCCCTATTATTCATCTAAAATAATCTGGTTTAACTAAGAATGTATATTTACTTTACTTTACACAAACAAGCATTCTGGCCCTTCCTGTTACTGAGACATTGATGTCCTCTTTTTTAGGGAAAGGAATGCCACAACAGAAGAGCAAGGAGACATAAAAGATATGCTTGACTTTAGAGCTACCCATGACAGATATCCTGGTGAGTTAACAATGACCTGAAGAATTTAAGGGTGATTTTGACCCTTAAGAACCTAACATTTACATAAGATGTGACTCCACTGTGTTAACATCCTCATTTAACAGATATGCTGATTTAGAGTAAGTAGTGTGCTGAAGGTCACAATGTTAGAAAGCAGGGAAGTCAAGATAGTCCTCTAGTCTCCTGTGGATCCACATTTTTTTCTCTCTCTCTCCTTGACTCAACTAAATGTAAGGGATTACGGGAAAGTGTTACACTGCCAGACACTCTGCAAGGGGCTATACATGCATTTTCAAGTTTTAGATCATAAAGATTATTATTCAGAGACTATATTACAAATTGCCATTATTATAGACATAGTGTTTATGGTGAAAAAACTAATATGAATAAACTGTGCATATTTATAAACACTGCACTAACGTTTTATGCCTCCACTCCCACCATTCTGTGTTAGTTCTTTAATAATTGGTGTACAAGAGAGAATACTGGTGCCACAGCATTAGGTATAAAATTGTGTTCAAGTAAATTGTAAGTTATAAAAAACAATAAAAACAAA
Organism: Orycteropus afer afer; assembly: GCF_000298275.1. Lineage (NCBI taxonomy): Eukaryota > Metazoa > Chordata > Mammalia > Tubulidentata > Orycteropodidae > Orycteropus > Orycteropus afer. The sequence continues at coordinate 846,325 of NW_006921695.1, read as the reverse complement.
CAATCTCATGGCTTCTAAGTTGATTCCAATTCATGGTGCTCCCACTGTTACAGAGTAGAACTGCTCTATAGGGTTTCCTGGCTGAGTTTGGGTTTTTTTGGTTAATCTTTACAAAAGCAGATCACCAGGCCTTTCTTCCATAGTGGTGCTGGGTGAGCTCAGAGCACCAGCCTTTACATTAATAGTTGAGAGCAAACTGTGCCACACAGGGTCCTAATAAGTTACAAGCACTGATAAATTTAGAAAGTTTCAGGCCTCTGTTACTCAAACAACTGGATGCTTAAAATGTTTAGGTGATATTAGACACAGGTGAAGTAAATGAAGTTATCAGAGTAAAATTCGTTCTCCAAATTTTCAAAGAAATGTCCTTCAGCATATCTTCAAAGATTTAAAGGTGGCCAATGGCACAGAAAAGCCATCAACTGAATTTCTCACAAGGCACTCCCCGCAGGAATGAAATTAGCCACTGGAGGATTCTGCAGTTTTTCCTTGGTATTTCTTGAGTGATAACTTCAGCCAAACACAATTCTTTTACCAGGGAAATTAACTACGCGTTTTAAATAGATGATAATAGTTACTCAAATCCAGTAGACTATCAAGATAAGAACTGTCACCTTCCAAAACTGACTCTAGTGAGAATCTCACACTGAAAGCCATGGTTATTGATCATTTTTGTTTTAATCGGTTCCCTTTAAGATTAAGGTACTACAAGTTTGCTGGTCCGATAGAGCCTGGTGGAACCACTGAGACTATGGCCCCTAGCTGCCCTTCAAGTCCGGAATTGAACCCACACCTGTGGTTTCCAGCCAAACAAAATACAGGCATATGAGTTGAACATTTACCTCAGGTAGATACACTCCTTGGAGAGAACAATCATGGGAGAAAGATGGGCTGCTTATGCACAGGGAGACAGCTCAGGGGACAGGAGTGTACGGAGGGATGGACACTGGGAAGAGGTAACTATGGGGAGGAAGTGGGGGGGAGCTGTTGCATTGTGGTAAACTGTGGTCAATGACATGAGACAAAGTATATGTGAACTGCTGTATGAAAAGTGAATTTGCTCTATAAATCTTCACCCAAATCACAATTAAAAAAAAAAAAAAAATCAGAGGAAAAAAAAAAAGATTAAGGTGCTAGGAATCAGTGACCCTAATGCTTTATTAACATAAAGTAGGAAATCATTATTAAAGAGTCATATATAAAGATAGACACAAGGTGTGATGGCAAAGAGCACTGAAATGGTAGAGGTAGAGAGTAACAAACCTCACAGACTGACACATGTTAAGCACATCTCTACAGCAGAGATGGTCATCAGGTTTCAAGAGTTTGATGGCATTTATATTTAAGATTATTCATGGCCCTATAACCTGAAATTGCAGTTACTCACTTCTAGACCTCAACACGGTTTGTCAAGATTGCAATTAGGTTTGTCTAGATCCATCAGCAGAAGAGTAGATACATCTAAATTATAACATTGGTAAAGAATATTAAATATACCATGGGCTGCCAGAAGAATGAACAAATCTGTCTTGGAAGAAGTACAGCCAGAATGCTCCTTGGAAGTGGGATGGCAAGACTCTGTCTCACTTACTTTGCACATATTATCAGAAGGTCCTGGAGAAGGACATCATGCTAGGTAGAGGAGAGGCTCAGCAAACAAGAAGACCCTCAATGAGATGGACTGATGCAGTGGCTGCAACAATGGGCTCAAATATAGCAATGACTGTGAGGATGGCACAGGACCAGGCAATGTTTCATTCTGCTGCTCATAATGAGTCAGAACCAACTTGGTTGCACCTAACAACAACAACAAGATTCACCAGCAGCATAAGGTAGTTACATGTCTCAGTATAAATGAACATTTGGCAAGGTATTCATTGTCAAATAAATAATTTTTGAGATCTTGTATTGTGAATCATTTTCCAGAGTTTAATTGACTCTGGGCAAGTAGAAAAAACTGAGTTTCTGAATGCAGGAACTGAACTCTGGTTCTTAATTGCCAAGGTGTGAGAATCTGGATATCCCAGAACAGAATGTCCTAAAAGCCTATATACACAGATGACTCAGCAGCCCTTTGGGGGTAAGGGTGCCGGGATAGTGAAAATAGTTAATGTACTTGGTTACTAACCTGAAGGTTAGAGGTTTGATTCCACTCAGAAGCACCTTGAAAGAAAGGCCCAATAATGTACTTCCCAAAAATCAGCAGTTGAAAATTCTGTGGGAGCTCAGTTCTCTGCAACACATGGGTTTACCATGAGTCAAATCAACTCAACAGAAACTGGCTTTTTTCTTTCTTTTTTTTTTTAACCTTTGGAGGAAAGGAATAATGAAATAGCTATTTCACAGTCATTTGATATTTAGAAAACCAGCAAAGTGACAAATGCAAGAAGATAGAGCTCTACCAGCTACTAAGCTTCCTCCCTTTCTCCACCCTATATTGATGTTTAGTATTGTTTTAAACTCTCTATACTTTCCAAGTTTTATTTCTTGGCCTTACTGAGTGAATTTCAGGAAACTGTCATATGTCAAATGTTTTCATTTTTTGAAAACACAGACCTGGAGTTATGAATATAAATTGTGTTTGGCAGGGATTAACATGGAAAAGTTTCAAAGATATTGCCAAATATCACCAATCTGTCAATGAAAGAGGGGAAGGCCCTCAACAAGATGGATTGACACAGTGGCTACAATGATGGGCTCAGGTACAGCAGGGATCAGGGATCGTGAGGCTGGCACAGGACCGGGCAGTGTTTCATTCTGTTGTACGTAAGGTCACTATGAGTAGGAGACGACTCAACAGCACCTAAAAACAACAACTGTTAACTTTAAAATCTATGAATGAGGTTATGTTTGTATCTCATCAAATGAAGATAGCATTGGTAATGTTTTCAATCTTTTTCTGAATTAGAAAATATAAAATATAATTAATAGGTGCATAAAGTAAGACAGATGACTAATAATGAACTTAATGAAGTGTAAGCATGGTGATCCTTATTTGCATGGACTTTATTTGCATGGACCCTTCCCAAGGCCCTGGTAAGGGAGGAGGAAGACCTAGCAATATGCATACATTTTGTAAAATTTGCAAGAGTAAGACATCTTTGTATTATTTTCCTTAAAGAAGGTCACAGCCTAGATCCACACCTGCACACAATTATGGGCTTCTCTTTATTAATGAGTTATTGGGCTTTCTCTTTAATAATGAGTATTAATGTAGTTATTTGATCACTTACAAATCCAGAATATGAATATAGTCTTCTGGGATCATTGTCTGATAATGTAACTTTAAAATACTAAAAAGTTTAGATGACCAGCTGCTTGTATTGGAGACTTAGCTCTCTCTCTACCCAGCTTCTATTCTTAAAATATGAGACTTGTATGAATTTTATTTCTCAACTCTCCTGCTGGATGATGAATCATAAAAACTTTAGTCCCTACATCTCATACATGTGTTATTGATTATATTCTATTACCACAAATGCTTACAGAAGAGATTTGAAAACTAAGGGAAACCCTCCCAGCTTATTGTTCCTTCATGTTTCCTTTGATTAGCCTTTAGGAAGCCAAAGGAAAAAAGAACCATTTAGTTTGAAGTGCAGAACATGGAAACAATGGTTTGGCATTGCTTCACTGTCATATTTTATAACCATCAGGGAAGAAAATAGTTACCCTAATTTCTTGAATGCTCTAAACTGAAAGAATACAATTTCCCTTCTTCACTGGTAGAGAGTTCTCTAACTTACTCTTTTATTTGAAAACAGGTCCTACACATCCAACTGATTGCTAACAACAAAATGCACTTACCAGATTCAGTCAACTAGACCAGTAAAAGAAACAGTTTAATGAACATCTGTTGTTGTTGTTGTTGTTGTTTGCCGTCAAGTCAGCCCCGACTCATAGCGACCCCTCCTTGGGTTTCCGAGGCAGTATCACTACGGAAGTAGGATTGCCCAACCTTCCTTCCGAGGAGTGGCTGGTGGGTTTGAACTGCCAGCCTTCTGGTGAGCAGTCAAGTGCCTTAGGCACTATGCTACCAGAGCTCCTAATGAACATCTGGATATATTCAAAAGGTCCCTGAGTGGCACAAATGGTTAAGCTTGCTTGGATGATAACAGAAAGATTGTCCATTCAAACCTACCCAGTGCCTCTGTTGGGGGAGAGACCTGGCTATCTGCTTCCCTACAAATTACAGCCAAGAAAACCCTATGGGTTCCATTGTCACATGTGGTTCCTATGAGTCAGAATTAACCTGAGGGCAGTAGGGTTGGTTTGCTTTTGATACATTCAAATTTGTAGGGCCTTTGGACTTCATCCTTTACTGATTACCAAATGAGTATGTGCTATTAGAGATTCATTGACTATTAATTTCTGAAACTCATTCAGAACAAATATTGAAAAGAGGACAAAAATATCTGGGTCCAAGTATGATATGTAAAAGTCTAAATGTCATAATATAATCCAGGTGAAATAGCTGTTTGATGTTCTGCATAACATAGGGATGATTGGATTTGTGACAAAAAGCAACCAGATATTTGGAAATTATGTAGAATTAGTTTTAGCATGCCAATTTTTATGTGGTATGAGAGCTGATTTCACACCCATGAGGATAAAGAAATAAATAGAATGCCACCACTACCATTTTCAACAGCTTGACATTTTGACTAAAATGTTATCTGAAATCAAATAAAAAAACAATATTAAAGTTCAGTTGGATGAAGACAGGAGGTCTATTATAAATGTGATCCAATTCTTTATAATAGATGGAAATGAATTGTTCTTTGTCTTCAGGAAGTCACAACTGATTCAGAAGAAATTGATTGAACTGGGTTTGAAACTCAGTGTTATGGATTACTAGTCATATCACCCTGGGGAAACTACAGTCTCAACCTTCTGAGCCTCAGTTTTCTTTTTGGTAAAATAGAGTTAATAATGCCTGTCTTCATTGTTGTAAAAATGAAAAATAAAGTACATAATTGTTTAGCCTAATTCTTGGCACATCTGAGATTCTCTGTAGATCATTTTTTCTCTTTCCCTTTCTCTCATTCCACACCGATTTTCATCCAGTCTGGTGATACAAATTTAGTGTTTCATAAATAAAAACCAAAATAATCAAACCCACTGCCATGGAACTAATTCCAACTCATAGTAACCCCTACTGGATTTCCAAGGCAGTAAATCTTTATGGAAATAGATTATCCCTTCTGTGGAGTTCCTAGTGAGTTTGAACCATGAACCTTCTGGTTAGCAGTCAAATGCCTTAGGCACTGCACTACCAGAGTTCATTGTTTCATACATGATGCAACAAAAATCTTGTATTAGGATGGACTGTAAAATAGAGAATGAATTTTTAAGGTTATATTTTTTTCTTTTTTAAGTAATTAGCATGACTTCATTACAGTGGTTGTTTAGACTGTATGATGGTTAATTTTATGTGTCAACATGGTGAGGCTAGGATGCCCAATTGTTTGGTCAAATACTAGACTAGATGCTGCTGTGAAGATATTTTGTAGATGTGATTAATATTTATAATCAACTGACTTAGCCAATCAGTTGAAGTCCTTAAGAGCAAAAATTGAGAATTTCCCGAGAAAAAGATACAGGTTTGATAAAGGATATTTCTACATATGTATTTCCATGTACTGCAAATATATCCATGAATACAGTAGAGCATGCAGGGGGCAAAGTTATGAAACTCGTTAGCCATAACTAAACATCTTGAGGGAATTAATTGCAAGGTCTAGAGGCTCAGGCTATAGTCTCAGGGGACATCAAAGTCAATTGGCGCAACATAAGTCCACAAGCCAGTATTCAACATTCTATCTTGGTGAGTAGTGACTGGAGTCTTAAGAGCTTGACCATCTAAGGTGCAATGATTGGTCTCTCTGTAGTAAAGAAGAGTGAAGAAAAGAAAAGATACATGGAAACAATTGCCCCAAAGGACTAATTGACCATGCAAACTTCAGCCTCCACAAGCCTGAAATCAGAAGAACGAGATGGTGCCCAGCTACCACAACTGATAGCTTTGAAAGTGATCACAATAGATGGTCCTGGATAGAGTGGGATAAAAATGTGCAACAAAACTCAAAATCGCAAAAGAAACCAGCCTTACTGATCAGATAGAAACTGGTGGAACCCTCAAGACTATGGACCTTAATTAGCCTTCAAGCCTGGAATTGAACTCACCCCCAATGGCTCAAATTTCAGCCAAACAATAGACAAGCCTGAAAGATGAACAACAGCAGGGAGATGCACACTCCTTAGAACAATCAACCATTTGAGATCAAAAGGGCAGCATATGCTCAGAGACAAAATTTGGAAGGCAGGGAGGAATAGGAAAGGAGGATCAATGAGAATGGGAAGCACAGGGAGGAAGTGGGATGAGTGCTGTTACAGTGTGAAGATTATGATCGATGCGATAAAATAAAATGTGTATGTACTGCTGAAAGGAAAATTGATTTGCTATGTAAACTCACCCAAATCACAATAAAAAGTTTTTTAAAAAAATTATAATAGAAATCCCACCTGACTTTCCAAACTGCTGGCCTGCCTTACAAGCCCTGCTGATGCAGTGGTTAAAGCGCCTGGGTGCTAAATGAAAGGTCTGCAGCTTGAACTCACCAGCTGCTCCGTGGGAGAAAAATGTGGTGGTCTAATTCTGTTGAGATTTACAGTCTTGGAAACCATATCAGGCAATTCTACTCTATACTATAGGGTCACTATGAGTTGGAATCAACTCAACAGCAGTGGGTTTGGTGTGGTTTTGGCCTGCATAAGACTTGGACATAAGACTGCAACATCATCTTTTGCCTGAGATTCCAGCCCACCAGCCTGTCCTACAAATTTTTGACTTTCTAGCCCCCAAATTCATATGAGCCAACTCCCTAAAGTAAATGTCTTTACATATATAATATGATCTCATACTGATCTGTGGAGTCCTTGGTAATGTGGAAAGTTAACATTCTCAGTTGCTAACAAAAAGGTTGGTGGCTCAAGTCTACTCACAGCACTTAGAAGAAAAGCCTGGTGATATAAAAAATCAGCCACAGAAAACACTATGGGGCCACAGAGCACGGTTTTACTCTGATACACATGAGATCTCAATGAGTCCACTCAGCAGCAACTGATAACTCTTATTATGTCTATGGAGAACACTGAATGACCAACACAGATTGGAAAGCCCCAGGCTTCAAATCTAACTTTTCTTTTGTCCTTATTGTGAATATTTGGGATGGTTATAACCTCTTTGAGCTGTGTGAAATCACCCATAAAACATTAATAATGATAATGATGCCTTTCTACCTCAATTGACAGAATTCATCACACTCTCTCTGATATACTGTTTGCATTTAGCATCCAGGACAACACATTTTCCTGGTTTTCCCACTGAGGGCTCTTATCCTTAGTCTTCTCCTCTTTTCTATCTATACTTGTTTCCTTAATAATCTTATTCAGAATCCCAGATGCTAACAACTTGCCAATTTTTATCTCCAGATTCGATGCCTCTTTGGAACTCAGGACTCATATCCCAATGTCTATTCAACCTCGCCACTTGAAGATTTAGCAGACATTGCAAATTCAATGTCCAAATCTCATCTTCCCTCCCAAATCTGCTCTATCTACCCCACCTAAGATGATTGCAACTCTTATTATTCCAGTTGCTCTGGGTAAAAACCTCGGAGTCTTTTTAATGGCTCAATTCATCAACAAATCCTATTGGCTTACCTTCTAAATGCATTCAAAACTTACTGTTACCATGATCTCTTGTACGGATTACTGTTATAGCCTCCTGACAGGTCTTTTGCTCCTACCCTACTCTTCCAGAATCTAAGTTCAACACATCCCTTCCCAAAAGTGATCCTTTAAGAAGCTAAGCCAGACCATGGCACTCTTTGCTTAAAACCCTGAACTCAATCCCCACCCCACTTCCCCAATCCCCGCCTCCCAGAGAAAAGATAAATCCTTACATTGGCCTAGAAGGACTCACACACAGTCTGACTCCCACTGCCTTTCAAACCTTCATTTCTCTATCAAGAATTTCTGCTGGTGCATTGGTTAAAGCATTTGGTTACTAACTAAAAGGATGGTGGTTCAAACTGACCAGTGGCCCCATGGGAGCAAGATGAGGTAGTCTGCTTCCATAAAGATTTACAGCCTTAGAAACCCAATGAGGCAGTTCTACTCTGTCCTATAGAATAGCTATGAGTTGAGATCTACTCGAATGCTGTGGGTTTGGATTTTGGGTTCCTCTATTCTCCCCCTCCCTCTGCTCTAGGGACACTGGCCATTTTGTTCCTCTTCAAAGAGACCAGGCTTTAGCTATTTTCTCTGCCTGGAAGACTTCCCTCAGATGTCTACTAATTCCCTCACTTCTTCAGGTCTTTGCTCAAATGACATTCCTTAATGAACTCTACTCTAATGACCCTATTTAATGTTCCAACCTCACCTTCACTCAACTTTTCCCCTCTCCTTTCCCAATTCCCTTTATCCTGCTTTTGTTTTTTCCACATCATGCATCATCTTCTAACATATTATAAAATGTACTTATGCATTGAGGGCAACGAATTTTATTTTCTTTACTGATAATGCCAAGGGCCAAGAACAATGCTTGATATATACTAGATACTCACTATCTAAATATTTGCTAAATGAATGGACATGAAATTAATTGTGGAGAAGATGAAATGGAATATAAAGAGCTATATGTCTTTACTTATTTAAAATCAGAGATAAGCTCCCCAAGATTAAAAATGAAAGATTTAGATGCAGTGAATTTTAAAAGTAAAACATTTAGTTTATCACATCACTGTGAAGAATAAATTTTCACATTTTGCTGCAACAAAAAATTAAGTATGGATATATTTAATGTTACAAATGATAGGAGTCAACTCAAAAATACCATTATAAGTAGTAACCTAAAATATGATTTAAAAAAGCCACAAATCACTGATCTTGTTTTTGAAAAAAGCTATCATTAGAAAATTAAGTTTAATAAAAAATTCTGATTTTAACAAAATAAGAGGTTTTATGTTTTAAAATAAAATGATCTGTTTTTACGTTTTGATATATAATTTTAAATACCATCATAATCAAATTTTGATATGCATACAGTAATTAATTTTTTGGTGTCTATTTTAATACAAGTATGGTTTGTATCTTTAGCAGTTCTATTTGGAGTTCCAGCAATACACTGTAATTTTAAAAAAGTTCCATCATCAATTATATTCTGAGAATATTCATCTAGAACAACCTTACATATTCAATCACTCCTCCATAAACGTTAACAAACATCCGCTTCAGAGCCATGTCTATCACCTCAAGGACAAAGGACACATTCATTTAGTTTTCCTTATCTTTTTTCACAGTCTTCACTTGCAGAAGAGATGTGAGTAGGAGCTGGAGCAGCTGTCTCCTCTCCATTGACATTTTTTCCAACTTTCAAAGACCCTCTCAAATCTTACCACCTCTAAGAAGTTTTCCTGTGAAAACCATTGATACCACTGCAGACTGCCCACAAAACTTTATTTTCCACTGCACTTTGATAAAGTTAAATAGAATTTTGTGACTATCATAGTTGATGGCTCTTGTGATACCATTCTCTCCTACTCCACATCTATCATGCTTCTTTCCTGCCTTTTTTCCCTCAGACTGGCCTTTAAATGTTATCATTTCTTAGGGGTCCTTGCCCTGGCGGTACAAATGGAAACGTTAGTGGTTTGAACCCACCCAGTAGCTCTGCAGGAGAGAGACCAGGCACTTTGCTCCTGTAAAGATTACAGCCTACAAAACCCTACTGGGGAGTTCAACTCTGTCATATAGGGCCATTATGAGCTACAATAGACATAACAACATACAACAAGAAGCCTCCTTAGCATTTGTTTTTCCCATTCTACATGCTTTCTCTAGGTGTCTTCGTGTGAGTTTCACAGTTTCAATTATGATATAATGCTAATGATTTCCATATGTGAATGATCAATAACCTCTCTCCAGATTCAATTTTTAAAAATTAAATAAATCTACATGCAATAAACTGCACATATTACAATTCAGATGTTTACTTGTATTTTGTTGACTATGAAAAAGCATTTGATTGCATGGATCATAACAAATTGTGGATAACAATGAGAAGAATGGGAATTCCAGAACTCTTAATTGTGCTCATAAGGAACCTGTACATAGACTAGGAGGCTGTTGTTCAAACAGAACAAGGGGATATTGCATAGTTTACAAACAGGAAGGGGGTGCATCAGGGTTGTATTGTTTCACCATATTTATTCAGTCTTTATGCTAAGCAAAAAATCCAAGAAGCTGGACTATATGAAGAAGACTGTAGCATTAGGATTGGAGGAAGACTCATTAACAACCTGCAATATGTGTTGACACAATGTTTTTTGCTAAAAATAAAGATGACTTGAAGCACTTCCTGATTAAGATTAAAGGCTACAGTTTGCAGTATGGATAACACCTCAACATAAAGAAAATGAAAATCCTCACAACTAGACCAATAAGCAGCATCACCATAAATGAAGAAAAGATTGAGGTTGTCAAAGATTTTGTGGTGGTTACCCTCCTTATGTGTCAACATGGCTGGGCCTGGTTGAGTGGCTGGGAAGCTGAATGTAATTATTCCCCATGGTGAGATTGGTAATTAACTCCATGGTGGAATCTATAGGAGCATCTGAGTAGCTGCTTTGGGTATGTGATCTGCTTCCCAAATATAAGAAACAACTTTGGGAATGGTCTGTAGCTGATGGCACAGTTGGACCCTGCATGTAGCCGTGTTTTGTTCAGCAGTCTGCCATGCTCTGCTGACCTTGGGACTTTCAATGGACTTGAATTAATGGCCTGCCATGTGGTTCGGTAACATCGGGACTGTGCCTTTTTACTTGTCAATCTTGGGCTTGTCAGTCTCAGTAACCAGCAGCAATCTGAGTGAAGAAAAGCCTTTAGCTCCAGTGGGCCGGGGGCAGGAGGCAGAGCTGAAGCCTAAGGTTGAGGGGCTTCCAGCTAGCTCCTAGAGCACTTTGAACTCAGACTTACAACCTCCAAACTGTAAGAGAATAAACTTCTGTTTGTTCAACCATCCCATTTGTGATATATTTTCTGTTAGAGCAGCACAGAGGTAACCAAAACAGATTTCATATTACTTGGTTCCACAATTCACATATATATTTGTGAAACTGCTACCACAGTTAAGACACAGGACATTGCCATCATCTTTGAATGTTTCCTTGTGGCCTTTTACCATCCATGTCTCCCTCCACCCCTTTTGTCACTATAGATTCACTTCATTTCCCAGATTTTTATATGAGTTGTTGTTGTTATGTGCCGTCGAGTCGGCCCCGACTCATAGCGACCCCTCCTTGGGTTTCCGAGGCAGTTATCACTTTATATGAGTAGTATGTACTTTATTGTGTTCATATCCAAATTTTGCACATCTTACTTTCTATCTAGAGTTCTCAAAAATACACCCCCCACCAAAAAAAAATCTTCCTATAAAGTTCTCAGGCCCTCCTCCTTGTTTATTGGTACTCATATCTGTTTAGTCACTAAAACTAGATGTCTTAGAATTTTCCTTCAATCTTTACACCTCCCCATACATCCAAAATTCTCTATTTCAGGACTTATTAGGGCCTTTAGAGGCCTCTTAAGAAACAAGAGAAAAAAAGTCCAAGAGGAAACTGTGTAGAAGATTTGAGAAGAGGCAATCAGTGAAATAAGAGAAAAACTAGGAGGGAATTGATGTCATGGAACTCAAGGATAGAGAGACTTTCTTCAAGGACAGAATGTTAGCAACTTCTTATGCTTGAAAGACGTCTAATAAGATCCTGATTGAAAGTAAACCTTGGATTTAGGAATGAACAAATTATTGATGATACAGTGATAGCAACTTAACAGCACAGGAAAGGGACAATTTGCAGTGTGCTGAATGGTCAGGAAGAAAATGGAGATAATACATAAAATGGAGACAACAATTTTGAGCAGTTTAGCTGTAGATCATAGTAGGAGTAGGTTTCTTTCCCCCACCTCATGTAAAATTGTAGAGACTTAAGCATTGCTTATAGTCTGTAGTGAAGAAGCTGGTATTGAAAATAAGTTGAAGGTGTATGTGAGAAGGGGCAACCACTAAAGCAAAGGTCACAAGGAGACCAGAAGAACAGGACCATGAGCACAGGTAAGAAATTAGCTTCAGACAGGAGAGACTCCTTTTCCTTTGATTCAAGAAAGAAACAGTGAAGGATGAGTATAGAAGTAGACAAGTTTGCAATTCATCCTCCTCACTCTTCCATGAGTTAACTTCTTAAAATACAACCTGATCAGCCATACTGTTCAAACTGTAAAAAGTTGGAAGCCATCTAAATGTCCACCAACAGATGAATAATAAACAAAATGTGGTGCATATATATAATGGAATATTTCTGAGCCATAAAGAGAAATGAAGTCCTGACACATGCTACAGGATGGATGAACTGTGAAACATCACATTGAGTGAAATATGTCACATACAAAAGGATAAATATTATATGATCCCACTTATATGAAATAGGCAAATATATGCTGTTGTTGTTGTTGTTATGTGCCGTCAAGTAGGACCCGACTCATAGCGACCCCTCCTTGGGTTTCCGAGGCAGTATCATTACAGAAGTAGATTGCCCAACTTTCCTTCTGAGGAGTGGCTGGTGGGTTTGAATATAGAGACCAAAATTTATTAGTGGTTACCCAGGGTAGGAAGGAGAGGGAAAGGGGGCAGTGAGCTTCTGTTAATGATGGTGTATTTTTGGAAAAGGATAGTGGTGATGGTTGCACAATATGATGAACACAATGTCACTGAATTGTACATGTGAAAATTATTAAATTGAAAAATGATATATTTTTACTACAATAAAAAATATAACATGATATATTCAGCTTCCTTTCAAAGGCTTTTCCCTTACATGCAAGATGAATTCTAAATTCCTTCAAATGGCCTTTCAGAACTAGCTCTGATTTTCCAGTTTTCCCTTTGACCACTGCCCTCCACAATGTTCAAAATCATTCTATGTGGGGGTCCCAGTCTCTCAAGCTTTTCCCACTCTACAGGCCTTTGTCCTCCCTTCCAGCACATCTTTGTCGAATGAGGAACTTCTATGAATAATTCAAGATTTGCACAAATGCCAAGAAAGGTAAAGGCTTCTCCACCCTCTTTTTTCCTCCTATATATCCTGTACATCCCTTCCTCTATCTGAAGACTTTTTACAAGCCTTTATTAGTGTTCATTACAAACTATTTTTGAACATCTGATTCTTTCATTGGATAGTGTTAAGAACTCAATGTTAAGAATTATTTGACTCTTGTTTATATACATAATGCACAAGAGGAGATAAACAAATACCCACTGTAAACAGAATTAAATGTATTTTTCTTTGAACCAAGTGTTTAAACTTCTTTTACTATATTATAGATATATATTATGAACTTACCATACTAATTCAATCTGTATACTGATAAAATAATACAAAAACTGAACAAATAAAAAGAAGGGGCAGTGTCAGGATTGGAGGAAGACTCATTAGCAACTTGAGATATGCAGATGCCACAACCTCGCTTGCTGAAAGTGAAAAAGACTTGAAGCTCTTACGGAGAACATCAAAGCTACTTCCTTCATTATGCATTATATCTTAATATAAAAAAAAATAAAAATCTTACAACTGGACCAATAAGCAACATCATGACAAACAGAGAAAAGACTGAAGTTTCAAGGATTTCATTTTACTTGGATCCACAATCAACATCCACAGAAGCAGCAGTTAAGAAATTAAATGATGTAGTACATTGGGCAAATTCACTGCAAAAGACATCTGTAAAGTATTAAAAAGCAAAGATGTCACTTTGAGGAGTAAGGTGTGTTTTACCCAAGTCATGGGTATTTTCAGTTGTCTCATAAGCATGTGAAAGCTGTGCATGTGCAAGATGTTTGTACATGGTAAGAGATAGCCACACTCTAAAATAGCTGGACAATGAATAAGGAAGATCAAAGAAGAATTGATGTCTTTGAATTACAGTGTTGGTGAAGAATATTGAAAATATCATGAACTGCCAGAACAAACTAATCTGTCTTGGAAGAAGTATAATTAGAATGTTCCTTAGAAGTTAGGATGACAAAACTTCATCTCATATGCTTTAGTTATCCCTTCCACCACTGCCCTCCACAATGCTCAAATCACTCTATGTGATTTAGACATGTTAACAGGAGGGATCGGTTTGTGAAGAAGGCCATCATGCTTGGTAACGCAGAGGGTCAACAAAAAGGAGGAAGACTCTCAATGTGATAGACTGACACAGTGACTGCAATGATGGGCTCAAGCATAGTAAGGGTTTGGAGTGAGGATGGCACAGGACTAGGCAGTGTTTCATTCTGTTGTACACAGGGTCACTACAAGTCAGAGCCAACTCAATGGCACTTCACAACAACAACGTAAGTGGGAACTAACTTGAGGGCATTTAACAACTACAATAACAACATAAACTATTTATATATATCATATAAACTATGTCTTTTTAATCTACCTCAACACCCATACTAGACCCATAAATACTACTAGTAGAATTAAAAATTATGTATTAAATTTACTAAAATTTTCATATTTCTTTGATAAAAATTTGATAGCTTCTTTGCACAGAAATCTAAAAGTAACTTTGATACTCCACAATTTTAAACTATGCTCATCTCAATCACCTATTAAAGGAAAAAAAGTCTTACACATGTGTTAGTGAAATACACACACACTTCACAGTGAGTTCTGTAGAGTGATTAATCTCACCATTTTTCTTCCACCTAAATTTTTTTTCTCATTTCAACTGAAAATGAACCTTGGAAAAGGAAAAACTGGCTCTCTGAAAATAAACAATATACTAAATTTCTGGTTTTCAACTATCACAACCTAAGAATTTAGCACAGTCATGAAATGCATGCAATTTGCATTTTAATTCATTGGTTCTCAACACTATCAGAACTAGTGTTTATAATTTTTTGATGCTTCCTTTATTCTCCTGAAACAAATGACTAGATAACAGAATAAGACATACATATATAAGGGACCTCTGGTGGCATAGTGCCTAAGGCATTTAACTGCTAACCAGAAGGCTGGCAGTTCTAAACCACCAGCTACTCCCCAGAAGGAAGGTTGGGCAATTTACTTCTGTAGTGATACTGCTTCGGAAACCCAAGGAGGGGTCGCTATATAGAGAGAGAGCACACACACCTTGGTGGTTCAACTGTTAAGCCCTCGGCTGCTAATTGAAATGTTCAAGTCCACCTAGCATCTCTGCAGGAGAAAGACCTGGCAATCTGCTTCTGTAAAGGTGACAGCTAAGAAAACCCTATGAGGCATTTCTGCTCTGCCACACAGAGTGGTTATGAGTTAGAATCAACTCATGAGATGGCAGTAAACAACAACAGAAAATTATGTATATAAATACATATATATACACACACACATTTACATATATATGTACATACACACATATACACACTACATACACACACATATATATACATACACACATATGCAAATATAAAGTGTGGAAAACTGTAATGCTATTTTAATATTAATGAGAGATAAAGAGAAAATTTATAATAAATGATATCTATTTTAAATTATAATTGCTTATACATGAGTACACTAAAAGACACCATGAAGAAGTCAGATATTTACCTGTACTTATAATGATAAACTGTATTTAAGAAAAGTTAGATAAGTAGCCATTCCAAATAGCACAAAAAATAAAGAACAAGGTTACTGCAGACATTAGAATCAAACCAAAAAAACCATTGCCTTTGAGTCAATTCCAACTCAAAAGATGTATTGGAGAGGATGGGATTTATTCAAGACATACACACACATATAGACAGCACAGTCAAATGCCTTAGGTACTATATGCCACCAGAGCTTCTGTGTGTGTGTGTGTGTGTGTGTGTGAGTGCATGTGTATACAGTCTGAAGGCTTTTCAGCTCTGCTATTTGTTATCTTACTTCTCTAGACTTTTAATTACTTCCTGCTCCAAATCTAAGTCCCATGTAATTCTTCCTACTCACACTATATGCTGTATGTCAAAGGAAAATATTTTCAGCTAAGAAAAAATCACCTAATTTCGATGAGTTTAGCTGGGATAGTAGTTATTTCTTAAGTGTCCTTATTTCCCAAGAATAATATGCTTAAAGATATATATTTTTTTTTTTTCTTTTTAGGCATGTACTACATTTTTAAATGATCTTAAAGCTCTCTGATCCAAATCTTTAATAAAAATCTTTGAAAAGGCAAATGTATAATAATAACTCAGATTTTTCCACCATCAAAGACAAAACCCAGAGACTCATATTCATTAAGTTATAAGTGCCAGAAGCCTAATTAGAAATCTTGGATTCAACATTTTCAAAGAGACCCAAATACTTTCTCACTGATCCTGTTTCCATAGAAACTAAAGTTGGGAAGTAGTAAAAGACAAAACAAATTACAAAATGCTACAAAATAAATTAGCTAAATGAGTTATTCTTTATTTCAAAAGAAAGAACAAAGACTTTCGTGTTCTATATAAAAATTAAAAAAATAATACATGTGAAAAATTTATGTCAAAGAAATATATGCTGT
This sequence comes from Orycteropus afer afer, assembly GCF_000298275.1. Lineage (NCBI taxonomy): Eukaryota > Metazoa > Chordata > Mammalia > Tubulidentata > Orycteropodidae > Orycteropus > Orycteropus afer. The sequence continues at coordinate 829,699 of NW_006921695.1, read as the reverse complement.
ATAAAAATATCTTTAAGACAATATTAGATATTTTCTTTTAATGTCAACTTCCATAATAAAGGTCAGAAATCACAGGGACTTTTTCTATTTCTCTTTTAAATGATCTAAACTGCTGTAAGGGTGACTAAATTGGACAATAAATCTCTTACGATGCTAGATGTGCTCATGTTTGGGTATCTTCTCATCTGGTTAGCTAATATTTTTAGATCATGAAATATTCATTACAGGCTTATGGATTATCCTTCAGGTTAACTTTGCTTTTAATTAAATTTGAGTTGTGCATGTGCAAGATGTTTGTACATGGTAAGAGATAGCCACACTCTAAATATACATGTTTAAAAATATTTTAAAGAAACATTAAAACATTTAGACTGCTAGCCACATTCTAAACAGAACATTCAAATTGTTATGACAGAAATCATTAGCCATCCCCAACGTGGGATACTGTATGCTGAGTCTAAATCTATACATAGCAAAACAGAAGCCCTCTCACCTCCCTTTGTGCATTTACGTGGCCTAAGTGAACACTAGAAAAGAGCACATTCATTTCCTTTCAGCTTTTTATCTTTCCTTATACTTTCCAAACAGTGTATTCAATATAACCTCATCTACCACAGAGGGAAAAATAGGGAATTTGGAATCAGCAGCTCTAACTTCACCTCCTGCCTCTGTGTGTCCTTATAAACATTCTAAGCTTGTTCCTCACCTACAAAACTGTTATAAAAATAGTCCTATGTACCTCACTATCAGGAGGGACCAATTCCTGGATAAAGACATCATGCTAGGTAAAGAAGATGGTCAGCTAAAAAGAAGATGACCCTCCATGAGATGGACTGACACAGTGGCTACAACAATGGTCTCAAACATACCTACTATTAGGAGGATGGCATAGGACCAGGCAACCTTTTGTTCTGTTATACATGAGGTCAGTATGAGCCAGGGCCAACTCCACAGGCATCTAACAAAATGCATCTCACAAGGATGCAAACACAACAATTAAAGAAAATAATTTCTGTGAAAATACTGTGTCAATTGTAAAGTTCTGTTCAAATGCTAATTTCATTTTTCCTTACTTTTTAATCCCCCAGGTTACTCATTACTTCATTCTGATCTTTTCCCATTATTCTTCACAGCCTTCAGGATAATCTACTTCCCAACATTCCTTCAGGGCTCCCATGACACTGGTTCTATTGGTTGTCTTTTATTTCTCTGGGCACTTTTTCTTCTTTCTGTCTGCTCCTTTGTGTCCAACTATGTAAGCACATTCTCCAGAATTCTGTCCTTTGCCCTCTTCTAATCTTCCTCTACATTTTCTCCTAGACCATATCAAAAATTTTCTTGTCATTTAACACTGATTTAAGTGGTACAAACAATTTCTACTTAACACTTCTCATTTTCTTCCCAATGCTTTATAAAGACATTTGTAGTTGAATATTTTGTTGCCTCATTAAGTAATAGTAAATAATCTTTGCTTTTCAATTTAAATATCATGATTTCTCTAGTTCTTAAATTTACAACCTTGGGATTATATTTGGTTTCTTTAATGTCCCCTGCATTTAATCTTATATTATTTAATATTACCCATTTCTATTTTCAGTGCTTTCTGAATTTAACACTTCCAAAATAATTTTGGTAGTTGCAATGTTAATCCTGGATTCTATTACCTAATAACTGGGTTATGGTTACTTCTTCCTTCCTAGGACCACCGTATATGTAAGTTTCTCATATTCGGCATAATGCTTTACATTCCAATACTTCCACCAATGGCTTGTTTCTATGCGACAAATGTACAATGTACAATCAACTCCATAAATACCAAGCCACCTAGAAAGCCCATTTCTTGTTTCTTTCCAAAACAAGCTTTATGTTCTTACAATGAGAACTCTGAAAGAAGCAGTTTAGAACATGAAAACATGTTCTCAACTACATATTCAATAGTTTTATTATCATAGGCTAAATGTGGTAAGTATTTTTCTTCCCCATTCAAAAATATTCAATTATAAATGAGACTAAAATCATTAAACCAAATCTTCATTTTACTGATGAGGAAAGCAAGACCCGAATAAAACTAAAAAGCTTTTCTAAAGCTATAGATAAAAGAGCAGAAATTACTCTATCTAGGTCTTTGGCCCCATGCTCCACTTTATTTATGTCATACTTTTGCATCTTTGTGAAAAATTTAATTTAACATGATTTAATGTTTAAGTATGTCCTTTTGACATCTAGTAGAGACATTTCACACAAACCTTTAACTTACGATTTCAATAAGGTACCACTGGCAAACATATGTTAGACATATAATTTGTAAAATTAATTAATTTTAAAAGTAAGTATCATCCATAAAGAGAAACGAAATCTTCATACATATTACAACATGAATGAACCTTGAAAGCATGCTTGAAAACCTTTAAATAAGACTGTCACAAAAGGACAAATGTTGTATGATCCCACTTATATGAAACAGGTAAATGTACAGGGGCCAAAGCTTATTAGTGGTGATCAGGCAAGAGGGGGAGGGGAAGTGGTTGTTTAGGGTGCACTGAGTTTCTGTTAATGGTGGTGGAATAATTTACAGGATAGTGGTGAAGATTACATAGCTTGATGAGTGTAATCTATGTCACATGGAAAAATTGTTAAGGCAAAAATTTCATTATGTACATTTTAATCATCATCATCATAATAATATGATGATGATTAAAGGCAATTTTACTCACTATTCTAGTCAAGGTGAACATACCCTTGAATGACCATGGGAAGATGTGACTCTGATATTCTTTCAGGCATAAGGTGAGATTCCATTGTCCTTTGAAAAGACATATTTGCAGTCAACATACCTACTGATTGAATAACTTTGCTTATAAAAGAAGTATTTCTGTAGCCCATTTCCAAAATTACTTGTGTTCTTATTTCCTAGTAATAAGAAATAAATTTCCCCAAACATTCTAGGTCACATAATAGTCTGGTTTTGACTGATCTCATCGTTACACATTAGATTTTGTATCTCACCATTAAAGATAAATAGTTGAATTTATGAAATGATACACATTAAGAATGATGAAAATGTTCAAATAATTAGGAATCTGAATGTATATTCCATTAGACGGCTATGATGCAATCTTGCTTCCACCTCAAACTAAGAGATAATAGAGTAGGAGGTGAAGTGAAACTTCTTCCTCTATTAACATCTGCATTCTTTTGCTCAAGAATTCATAGTGTATTTGGGGAAAGTGTTATTCACCATGGAAATAGCTTCTGACATAAATGACTACAATGACAGTGTGCATATGCTGCTGAAACAGACTCCAGGCTGATTCTAAATTGGTTCTACTTCTAAATGCCTCTACTTCTGCCATTCTTTCCCCACAACCAGGCTCTTCTCTAGAGAATCCTTAAAGCTTTGGGGTCTTTAGGATTAAAGGAACTATGGGAAATTAAATCTCATAAGGAACCCATATGAAACTTAATATGGAACTATTAAGGACAAGATTTTGAAAATTAAATGAAGATTTTGGTAAGTATGAGCAATTTAGAAATGTGCTGTAGTTGACACGGCAAATGCTGGATATGCTTTTACCAAAGACCAAAAGTATTATCATAGGTTGTTTGAGAAAACAAGAAGGTTGGTGAGAAATGCTTGATTTAATTAGTCTCCATTAAACAAATGCAAGAGAAAAATTTTAAATTTTTAGGAATTCAGTCAATTCTCTCTCCCTCTTTTATATTTCCCTTTTCTTCCTATCAGTCTGTGAATGTCCCATGCACTCATGAGTAGGTATTTTTACATTTTAGGGAATAAAATATTAAAGTCTCCTCTAAAAGAAATGAACTGAAAGGTCCATGCCACATTATGAAAAAAAGAAAAAAAGAAAGTAGCTGTTATATATTGGGTTTACTAATGGATTTTGCTGTATAACCCAGGATCCTGGAGTTTTAATTAATGACAGGTTTTTAAAGCACTTTCATTTTTCTATCTGTCAGTGTGGAATAGATGAAATAGTTTAAATAGGGCTATTCAAATAAAATTTGTGTTTCTTATACTGATTATTCTGGTTAAAGAACAGAAGTTAACAAAGGAGATATTTCTGATACTTGAAATAGGTTCACCTTGATCTATTGATTTCCTCTCCAAATCAGTCGACTCTAAGGTGGAATGTTCAAGAAAACCCAGAGGGGTGGAGAAAGGAAATTATATAATTTATATATATTTATCACAGTCTTCTTTTTATGCTTTTTATGCCATTCAATAGTTTTTTGTTATAAAAATTTTCAAATATACACAAAAGTAGAGAGAACAGTAACATAAATTTCATATACTCATCAGATTCATTCCATCATCCAGATTCAACAGTTATAAAAACTTTGCCACATTTATTTTACCTATTTTTTTTTTTTTTTCAGTCTTCAGCATGGATTATACCTGAACATAAAGAAAATAACAATCCTTATGAATGGACCAATAAACAACACAATCATAAAAGAAGAAATTTAAATTGTCAATAATTTCATTCTACTTCCATCAACAATTAACATCTGTGGAAGCAGCAAGAGGTCTCTGTAAGGTGTTAAGAAGCAAAAATGGCTTTTTGATGACTGTGGTAGTTAAATTTGTATGTTAATTTGGTTGGGCCTGGTTGAGTGGCTGGGCAGCTGGTGGTAGTTATCCCCCATGATGAGACTGGCAATCAACTCCATGGTGGGATTTACCACAAGCAGCTGAGTAGCTGCCTTTGGCATATGGTCTGTTTCCTGTATATAAGGGGAAGCTTTGAGAATGGTCTCTAGCCTATGGCACACTTAGACCCTGCATGTAGCTGTGGACTTAAATTAATGGCCTTAAATTAATGGCCTACCGTGTGGTTTGGTAACATCAGGACTGTGCCTTTTTACTTGTCAGCTGTCTGAGTGAAGAAACGCCTCTAGCTTCAGTGAGCCGGGAGCAGGAGGCAGAACTGAAGCCCAAGGTTGAGGGGCTTTCTACCAAGCCCCTAGAGCCTGGCACTTTGAATTTGAACTTAAAGTCTCCAAAGTGTAAACATAAACTCCTATTTGATAAGGCCATCCCATTTGTGGTATATTTCCTGTCAGTGTGGTGCTAGGTAACCAGAACAATGACTAAGCTGCATCTAACCCAAGCCATGGTCTTTTCAATGGCCTCATATGCATTCAAAGATTGGATAAAGAACAAGAAAGAAGATGAAGCATTCAAACTGTGGTGTTGCTAAAGAATACTGAGTAACTAGGGACTGCCAGAAGAGCAAACAAATCAGTCTTAGAAGAAATACAACCAGAATGCTTTTTAAAAGTAAGGATAGCAAAACTTCCGGTCACTTTGAAGATATTATCTGGAAAGAACAATTGCTAGAAAAGGACATCATATTTGGAAGAGGGTCAGTGAAGATGACAAGAAATGCTCAATGAGATAGGTTGATGCAACAGCCCCAGAACAATGGACTCAAATGTACCAACAATCATGAAGATGGCGCAGGACTGGAGCATGTTTTATTGTTATACATAAGGTCACTATGGGTTAGAGCTCACTCAGCAACAACTAACAATGACAGCATTCTTTTTTTTTTTTTTTTTTTTTTTTTTACTATTGAGGAATAATGTATTTTAAAATAACTCATGTTGTTGTTGTTGTTGATATGTGCTGTTGAGTTGGACCCAATTCATAGTGACCCCTCCTTGGGTTTCCGAGGTGGTATCACTACAGAAGTAGATTCCCAACCTTCCTTCCAAGGAATGGCTGGTGGGTTTGAACCTCCAGCCTTCTGGTTAGCTGTCAAGTGTCTTAGGCACTATGCTAACTCATGCTTTTGTTTGTTGTTGTTATGTGCCCTCAAGTCAGACCCAACTCATAGCAACCCCTCATGGGGTTTCTGAGGCAGTATCACTATGGAAGTAGATTGTCCAACTTTCCTTCTGAGGGGTGGCTGGTGAGTTTGAACCACCAGCCTTCTGGTTAGCAGTCAAGTGCCTTAGGCACTATGCTATCAGAGCTCCTTGACATCAAATAACTTTCTTTACTTTAGTAGGTATCACTGAAAAAGAGAGATACATCACTGGGAGCTCAAGTGGCATAGTGTCTAAGGCAATTTGACTGTTAACCAGAAGGCTGGTGGTTCAAACCCATGAGCCACTCCTCAGAAGGAAGACTGGGCAATCTACTTCTGTAAAGACATCTCCTCGGAAGCCCAAGGAGGGGTTGCTATGAGTCTACAATAATTACAATTAAATAAGTCTACAATTAAAGAACTAACAAAATTAAAAATAATCCCTTGGTATAATACCCAGTCCATAGTCAAATGCCCCTGATGTATTTTTAGAATTGGTTTGTTTGAATCAGAGCCCAAAACACATCTCAGCCTTTTATTTGCTCCTTAAGCCTTTTTTGTTTGTTTTCAATCTAGAGCTATCTTGGCCCCTTTACTCTCTTTAGTTTTTCATTTCATGCTATTGACTTGTTGCTGAAACCTGGTCAGTTATTCTAGAGAATAACCTACTTTCTGAGTTTATCTATGTGTTTCCTTGTGCTTTTATTCAATCTTGTATCCAGCCTCCTGTAAATGGAAGTTAGCTTGCCTACAGTTTTGATTTAATTCAAGGCTAATTCTTTTTTTTTTTTTTTTTTGAGGGATGTGTAAGAACAGGAGTGTTATGTGCTTCCTATCGCATCACACAATGTTTGCTTGTCCTACTTTTAATGATGCTAAAATTAATCAGTCATTTCAGGTGATAATGACTAATCCTCCTATTGTAAGTTCCAATAAACATTTCCTCTATTGATTTTACCCATTAATAATCATATCCTGAATTACATGATGCCAGATAGTGGTTACTTGATTTTATTACTTCTTGTACTGTCTATTATCTTTGCATGTTTATTAGCTGCAATTCTGTAAAGAAGAATTTTTCCTCATTAATTATAAGGCTATGTATGTGCACACACATACAAAAAGGAAAGCAGCAAAAATAAAAACCAAACTGTTCTTTATTTTGATTGCCGACTATTAAGGTAAAGAGTAAGTAACCTACTTACTTTCAATGGTAAGCAAACAGTGGTGATTATTTTTATTTAATCATCTTTCTCTTTCTCTTTAATATCTTTATAATTAATGTATTTTTAAAATATTTCAACATCTTTCAATCAAATGCATTTAGTTTGTTTTCCTTTTTGATTCTCAAGTTCATCCACTTTGGTCAGTGGGAAAATTTTTAGGTTGATGCAACGCTGTCCTTTGAATACAACCCCATTAGTCTTTGAGAGTGTCATGGATTGAATTGTGTCCCCTCAAGATATGTATCAACTTGGCTGGGTCATGATTCTCATTGGCAGTTACGTAATGATGTAATTTGGCAGATATGTAATGATGTAATCATCCACATGATGTGATCTTATATGATCAAACAATCAGTTGTAAGAGGATTAGGGTGAGATGAAATCAGAGTCCAAAACACATCTCAGCCTTTTATTTGCTCCTTTTTGTTTTTTTTCAATCTAGAGCTATCTTGGTCCCTTTACCCTCTTTAGTTTTTCATTTCATGCTATTGACTTGTTGAAATCTGGTCAGTTATTCTAGAGAATAACCTACTTTCTGAGTTTATCTATGTACTTCCTTGTGCTTTTATTCAATCTTGTATCCAGCCTCCTGTAAATGGAAGTTAGCTTGCCTACAGTTTTGATTCAATTCAAGGCCATAGCCTTGATCTGATGTAAGGGGATTACAGTGGGACCCAACACCCTTAACAAGCTCACTTCTTTGACCCAATGTAAGCAGGGTTTCCCTGGGGTGTGGCTTATATAACTTTTTATCTTACAAGAGATAAAAGGAAAGAGAAGCAAACAGAGAAGAGGGACCCACTACCACCAAGAAAGAAGAACAGGGAGCAGAGTATGTCCTTTGGACCCAGGGTCCCTATGCTGTGAACCTGCTAGACCCAGGGGAAGACAGATGCCAAGACACATGGGATTTCCTAGGAATGTCCAGCCCACAGATACTGAAAGGAGACAAAGATCCCCCTAAACTGTGAGTCAACAGAGAGAAAAAGCTTTTCCCTAGAGCTAAGACTCTGAATTCAGACTTCTACCTTTCTAAACTGTGAGAGAATAAACTGTTTAAGACAGAGAGCTAGCTTGTTTCCTGGTCCAATAAAATGTTTCAGGTGTGTTTGTTCTCTTTCTCTCTCTCTCTCTCTCTCTCTCTCTCTGTGTATATATATATGTGTGTGTGTGTGTAAGCATATGTGTATATATGTTGTTGTTAGGTGCCATCAAGCCAGCTCTGACTCACAGCAAATCCTATACACAGGAGAATGAAACACTGCCTGGTTGTGCACCATTCTCACAATTCTTGCTATACCTGAGCCCATCATTGCAGCCACTGTGTCAATCCATCTTGTTGAGGGTCTTCCCCTTTTTCCCTGACACTCCACTTTATCAAGCATGTCATCCTTCTCCAGGGAATGGTATCTTCTGACAACATGACCAAAATAGATGAGAAGAAGTCTGGTCATTCTTGCTTCTAAGGAGATTTTGGCTGCACTTGTTCCAGGACAGATTTGTTCATTCTTCTGGCAGTCCACAGTACTTTCACTGTTCTTCACCAACACCACAACTCAAAAGCATCAACTCCTCTCTGAACTTCCTTATTCATTCCAGCTTTCACATGCATATGAGGCAAAATCCAGGCTTACATTAGGCACACCTTAGTCTTCAAAGAGACATCTTTGCTCTTCAGCACTTTAAAGAAATCTTTTGCAGCAGATTTGCCCAGTGCAATACATCATCTGATTTCTTGACTGCTGCTTCCATGGGTGTTGATTGTGGATCCAAGTAATATGAGATCTTTGACAACTTCAATCTTTTCTCCATTTATTGTGATGCTGATTATTGATCCAGTTGTGAGGATTTGCATTTTCTTTATCTTGAGCTGTAATCTATACTTCAGATGTTATATTTTTTATATATTTATTTTATATACAGCCACCCACTGCCATCAAGTCAATTCAGACTCATAGTGACCCCATGGAACAGAGCAGAACTGCCCCAAATGTTTTCCAAGGCTGTCAATCTTTACAGAAGCAGACTGCTTCATTTTTTTTTTTTCCTGCAGAGCAGCTGGTAGGTTTGAACCATCAACTTTTTGGTTAGCAGTCGAATGCTTTAACTACCGCACCACGAGAGCTCCTTTTTTATATATACATATACACACACATACACATGCGTGTGTGTGTATATCTCCAGCCCTCAACATAGAATCATTTGTCACTCCATAGATCCCTAGTCTCCATTAGCGTGAAATGGTAGAGATCACAATCTCAGTATGCTCATTGTTACAAGGTTGTAGGATGGATTATATTATTATTCCCAACTACTCATTCCCTTCCCACTTACTGTCATATGATTTATAGGGTCACCTGACAGGCACAGTACACCTCCCCAGCCCACTTCCAGGCTTGGCCATGTGATGTGCTTTCATTAATGGACATACAGCATGTTAAGCAGAAGCAGAGCTCTTGCATGGTTTAGCTCTTTCCTCTTGCTTTTCCCTTGGCCACAAGGACCACTTAGGCTAAACAGTCAGGGAACTAGAATGATAGGACATGTGGAAGACAGACTCGACAGCTAACCTGCAGCTACCAAAGGGAATGCAAGCAAACTCAAGAGATTTTGAGATTAACTTTTACTTCAGCAAAGCTGTGAAATACAAGTTGTTATTTCTTCTAGCCCTTTCTATTGGAAAGGGACAGTAACTGTGTGGCACAAAAAGGAAAAAAAGTATCATGCATTTATACTATTTCTAATTCAAATATAACATCATAGAATTTTCACTTAATTTTTTGATTTTATATTTGGATATATTTTTTCAACACTGAATATCTTATTTTCTAACTATATTAATATATTATTGATTCACATTATCTGATGATATCTAAAATAGTTTAAAAATTAACAAGATTACTTTAGACTACTTAAGTTTAAAATGTATTTGTAGCAATTTATGAATCCTTAAAATACATTACACTATTCAGTGAAATCCTTTCTAAACTCAGACTGGGATCATTCTTTCCTGTCATATTTATTCTATGTATGTTTTTATAGTAAATGTAATATACTGATACAGAAATACAAGTCAATAATTTATGATAAAAATTTATATTGGAGTTAGGTGCTCTTTTTTTTAAAAAAAGTAAGATATGCTTTAAACTTCACAAAGAACAAAATGTAGTCAAGATTCCACAAGATGTTATGATTACTGCAAGATGCAAAGAAAAACCACCTTTGGATTGGAAATAAGTATCACTTTATCAGGCTTTGACCTTTTATGTCCTTTAATAAACTATTGTCTATTGTGGGATACAGATTATTATGATACCAACTGAATAGCAATGAAATTGGACTCTGAAGGAAAAGTTTAGTATTTAATTTTCTACATCCTAGTTTGGTGATTAGTGACTGGGGTCTTAAAATTTTGTGATCAACCATCTAAGGTACAATTATTAAGTCTCTTCCCATCTGGAGCAAAAAAGAGTAAAGAAAATCAAAGATGCAGGGTAAAAATTAGTCCAAAGGACTAATGGACCATGCAAACCCCAGCCTCCTGATCTTGAAACCAGAAGAACTAGCTGGTACTCACCTACCACTGCCGACAGCTCTGAGAGGAGTCACAATAGAAGGTCTTGATTAGAGTGGGAGTAAAACATGCAGCGTAAAACCTGCTGCTGTGGAGTTGGATCCAACTCATAGTGACCCCTCCATGGGCTTTCGAGGCAGTATCACTATGGACATATATTGCCCAACCTTCCTTCTGAGGAGTGGCTGGTGGGTTTGAACCATAGTCAAATGCCTTAGGCACAGCATAAGTCAAAATAATAAAAAAGACTAGGTGGCAGCCATGAGACTATGGCCTTAAACACCCTTCAGGCCTGGAACTGCCCCGTGGCTCAACTTTCAGTCAAATAATAGACAGGCCTATAAGGTGAACAATAACACCAGGGAGATATGCACCCCTTAGAACCACCAACCATATGAGATGAAAAGGGCAGTGTTTGCCTAGGGATAAAGCTCAGGGGGCAGGAAGAGATAGGAAATAAAGACCAATGGAAACAGTAAACACAGGTAGGAAAGTGGGAAGAGTGCTGTTACATTTTGGGGATTGCAATCAATGTCATGAATCAAAATGTGTTAAGAACTGTTGAATGGAAAACCAATATGTTATGTAAACTTTCACCCAAATCACAATGAAAAGTTTGGCGTCTACTGCTCCAGAGAGTGTTTTCACAATTCTCTAACATCTTATGTTCTGTTTTATTTCAGGCAATTTTTCAGAGTATGGTTTGATTTACCTGTATTTTCAATTAGTTCTTACCAGTTTTAGAGGAGTGGATCTCCTTCTATGCTACAATCAATCATCGGGCAACTGGCAAAATTTCCTAAAACTCTGAAAGGCAGATCAGTCTCTGTATTTCCTTATAATATATGGATGTCACAGTAAATAAGGGGAGGAGGTTTCCAGGAACAGCAAAATTATACACTCATTCTCAAGTCGATTCTGGCTCATAGTGACACTATAGGACAGAGTAGAACTGTTCAATAGGATTTCCAAGGCTGTAAATCTTAATGTGAGCAGCCTGTCACATCTTTCTCCTGAAGGGCGGCTGCTGGGTTTGAACTGCCAACCTTATGGTTAGCTGCTGAGCTCTTAAGCACTGAACCTCTAGGGTTCCTTATACACTCATTAAACCAAAAGCAAGCTTTTGTCTAGTGGTGTTCCTATAGAACTGCTCCATAGGATTTCTTTCTTTTTAATATTTATTGTGAATTGGATAAAAGTTTATAGAGAAAACATTCAATAATTTATACACATTTTGTTTTGTGAAATTGCAATCCCCATTAACAGCACTCTTGCCACTTTTCCCTTGGGTTCCCCATTTCCATTTGTCCTTTTTTCCCTGCCTCTTACTGCTTTCTTAGCTCTGCCTTGGGGCAAATACTGCCCCTTTGGTCTCATATAGTTAATTGCCCTGAGGTGTCCAAGTACATTCCTTGCAAGTGTTGTTGTTTGTCCCATAGGCCTGTTTGTTATTTGGCTGAAAGGTGATCATTGGGGTGGGTTCAGTTCCAGGTTTGAAGGGTATATGAGAGTCTCTATCATAGTCAAAGTCTGGTCTCTTTTATAATTTTGAATTTTGTTCTACATTTTTCTCCCATTCTGTTCAGAACTCTTGGAGGTCCTGGGCAGAGTGGTCAGCAGTGGCAGCCAGGCACAATCTAGTTCTTCTGGTCTCTGAGTAGTGGAGGCTATGGTGTTTATGGTCCATTAGCCCTTTGGACTAATTGTTTCATTGTGTCTTTGATTTTCTTTACTCTTCTATGCTCTGGACAGGGAGAGAACAATAGTTATATCTTAGATGGCTGCTTGCTAGCTTTTAAGACCCTAGTCGCTACTCACCACAGTAGGATGTAGAACACTGTCTTTGTGAACTATGTTATGCCATTTGACTCATGTCCCCCAAGACGGTGGCTCTAAGCCTCCAAGCCCAGAGATTCATTCCTTCAAGGTTTGGTTATGGCTAAGAATCCACAGGGCTTCTAAGGCTGTAAATCTTTATGAAAACAGGCTGCCACATCTTTCTCCCATGTTACACTCATTTAGGACTACTAATTTTACATACGTCCTGGGATTTTTACCATTAAAAATTTATGTAATCTTATAAAGCTAAGAAATAGATGAACATTAAATTCTAGACAACTTACTTCTACTTAACTAATTATTAAAGAACTAACATATGACAGGCACTATGCTAGGTGACAGAAACACAAAAATATATTGTCTCTGCCCTCAACACACTCATAATCCAGAGAGATGGACATGCAAAAAATTATGGGTACAATGCAGTAAGTGCCACAGAGAACAAGGAATATACAGAAAGCACCAGGAAAATGTAATATGTGGTAGATTATAGCTTTGATGAGTGAGTGGGTTGGAAAGGTTTAAGAGAACAGGGAAAGAGATTTTCCATTAGTCATTCAGGGAGGAATTGCAGTGGGTCACATAGAGAAGATTACAACAATGAAAACAACAGAAAAATGGAGGTTGGGAAGGAAAAACACTCTATGTACGTAAAATTTTACACATACACACACAAGCACAAAAGATCCTAACTTGTTCTGGGACCAATTCAAGGATATTATAGCTCAAATCTGTTTGGATTTTTCATTATAATTTGTATAGCTGGCTACATGTTTAGATTATTGGACAGACACTTGAGTTATTGTTTATTCCATTCTGTCAATTCTGCTTTTGATTAGAATTCATTCCTATTTTAAACTTTCTCTAGAGTGTTTTTAAAAACATAAACAAAATTCTCCCTTTTCAAATTTAACACTTTCTCAGTAGCTTGACATGTTCCCTTTTTATCTGTGGTCATTACTTCTTCTTTGGTCTCCTTTAAAAATAGCATCAGTTTGCACTTGTCTGTAAATCTTAGCTGGTGTCTGTGTCTGTCCTCTCTGGGCATTGGTCCATATGCTCTTTTCCTTTGTACATTTTAATTGGATCTTATTTGGGATTTTTCTCTTCCTAGGCTTGGAAGTTTATTCCCTTCTGTTTTATTACATTCCTTTTTTCACTATTTATTTTTGGTGATTTTAGCTAGGAGGTAGCCCCTACTGCATTTTGGAATATCATTTTTAAAGCCTGTGAGATATTATAAAGACCTCTGATGGCATCATGAGTAAGGCATTTGGCTGCTAACCAGAGGGCCGATGGTTCAAACCCACCAGCTGTTCCATGGGAAGAAGATGAGGCAATTTACTTCTGTAAAGATTTACAGCCTTGGGAACTCAATGGGAGTCACTATGAATTGACTCAATGGCAGTGGGTTTTTTGGTGGATAAGATATTATGGTGGTTTCTACATATGAGATGTAGCTTTCGGTTGTGGCTTAATTACTAATAAAAAAATATTTTTAGGCAGTTGTAGAACATTATGTGTAATATGATTTAGTGTAGAACAATATGCATAGGACATTTTGATTTTAAAGAAACTATGGGTTGGGTCCGACCCAAAAGCACATAAGAACAACAACATGCAAGTATTCTCATATAACTACTACTAATAATAATATCAAACCCACTGCCATCGAATAGATTCTGACTTATAATGACCCCCATTGAGTTTGCAGGGCGGTAAATCTTTACAAAAGTACATTGTCTCATTTTCCTTCCATGGAGTGGCTGGTGGGTTGG
>NW_006921695.1:813516-815123 GCF_000298275.1 Orycteropus afer afer | reverse complement strand
CTTTCAGCATTCTTTGCCAGCACCACAACTAAAAAGCATCAATTCTTCTTCGGTCTTCTTTATTCATTGTCCAGCTCTCACATACATATGAGGCGACTGAAAATATCATGGCTTGTGTCAGGCATACCTTAGCCCTCAAGGTGACATCTTTGCCCCTCAGCTCTTTTTTATTTTAATGCATTTTATTGAAATATAATTTATGTACAGTGAAATACACAAAACTAAAGTGACATGGGTCAATATATTTTTTTTTTTTTTGGTAGTGTTCCATACCCTCCCCTCCCATCCCTGGCAACCAACAAAGAAAGTTTCCCTACATATATAAACCTTTCCTTGACCCTCCACAACAATGAACTAATACTATATTTGTCCTTCTGTGATTGACTTATTTAACTCAGCACAATGTCCTCCAAGTCCATCCATATTATGCGGTGTTTTGCAGACTCTATATAATTCTTTAGTGCTGCATAGTATTCCAGTATGTGTATGTACCATAGTTTGGTCATCCACTCTTCCACTGATGGGCACGTAGGTTGTTTCCATCTTTTTGCTATTTCAAATAGTGCTGTGATGAACATGAGCATGAATGTATCTGTTCCTATCCTGGCTCTCCCCTCTCTAGGATATATACCTATCAGATTGCTGAGTCAAATGGTATCTTCAATTCCAACTTTCTACGGAATTGCCATATTGCTTTCGACAGTGGTTGTGTCACTTCACAGTTACACAAGCAGTGTATGAGAGTCTCAATCTCTCCACATCCCCACCAGCATTTGTTATTTTCTGTCTTATTGAAACTTGCCATCAGTGCTGGGGTGAGATGGTATATCTCATTGCTGTTTTGATTTATCTCTCTCTGATGGCCAATGATTGTGAGCATCTTTTCATGTATTAGCTGACCACCTGAATATCCTCCTTGGTGAAGTATCTATTCATGTCTTCTACCCATTTTTCAATTGGATTGTTAATTCCTTTGGTGTTGAGGCATTGGAGTTTTCCATCAATCTTAAAGATAAGTCCCTTGCCAGATATGTAATTATCAGCAAATATGAATTTGTTGCTGTCATTTTTGTCATGTGCTTTTTCATTGTGTCAATTTCTTTGTTCCTATAGTTTTCTATGCTGAGCTTGTTTTGTTTCTGAATCATGTTATCACTTCCTTCATTGCTATTGTTTTAGTATTTGCTGAATATTTATGCTGGCCCTCTTTTTGATTTTGATGTGAAGGTTTATCATTTTTCTTTGAGGTTACCCTGTGATTTATAGCTTTCTTCCCAAGTTTAGAACAGTGCATTCTCTCTTGTAGTTGTCTTAACTTCCCTACCATCTAGAAGTTCTGTAACGACACAGATTTTTTTCCCTCTTTTTGGTTTGTAGTCGTCCTCATTTGTTGGTGGGTGTCTCTGGTTCCCTGTTTACAATCTTGTGGGTTTATTTACTTTGGATACTTCCATAGCTGGGTTGGTTTCTGGGTTATATCATCATGTGTGTTAATGGTCAGTTGTTGTTGGCTGTTGCTGCTTCTCTGTCCAAAGGGGTCCCTTTATCATCTCTTGTAAGGTTGGTCTGGTTTTAACAAATTCCCTTAATTTCTGCTTATCTGGAAG
>NW_006921695.1:788472-812306 GCF_000298275.1 Orycteropus afer afer | reverse complement strand
CTTGTAAACATTCAAAATGGCTGCACCCTCAGTCACTTTAAATATCCAAAATGGCTGCTATGTGTAAACTATCAAAATGGCTGCACCCTCCAGACAGCAGAAAGTCCACAGCTCAAACCTGTCTCCCTCCTTGTTATTTCCCTTCCTAGTCATATGCCACCAGAGCAGTTGTCTCTGCAGCCCTTGGTGACTGGAACTGATCTTTAGGTCAATTCTTGGGTCCCAATACCACTTGGAAATATTCAGGCTGTTGGTCTTGTCAGAGTAGCTAACAGACTGCAGCTCTGACCTCTCTATACTCACTGTTTTCGTTCAGATTTTTCCACTAATTGGTGCCTAATCCGGTTCTGTATAGTTCCTTTCAAAGTTCAGGGTTTCATGCTTAAGTTCTGTATCTCTGTCAATTGGTTTTTCTTTTCTTTGTTGAAGGGGGTCTGTGTCGCTTGTCTGCCTATTCTTCCATCTTAAGGCTATAAATCTTTATGGAAGCAGACTGCCTCATCATTTGCTCCTCAGCTCTTGAAAGAGGTCCTTTGGAGCTGACTTGCCCAGTGCTACACATTGTCTGATGTCCTGACTGCTGCTTCCATTGGCGTCAATTGTAGAAGCAAGCGATGTGAAGTCTTTGACAAGTTCAATCTTTTCTCAATTTATCATGATGCTGCTTATTGGTCTAGTTGTGAGAATTTTTGTTTTCTTTATATTGAGATGTAATCCATACTGCAGACTATTCTTCAATTGTCATCAGTAAGTGCTTCATGTCATCCTCACTTCCAGCAAGCAAAGTTGTGTTGTCAGCATATTGCAGGTTGTTAATGAGCCTCCCTCCAATCCTGATCCCATGTTCTTCTCTTCATACAATCCAGCTTCTCGGATTATTTGCTCAGTATATAGATTGAATAAGTATGATGAAAGGATACAACCCTGACACACTCCTTACTTCATTTAAACCATGCAGTGTTCCCTTGTCTTGTTCGAACGACAGCCTCCTGGTCTATGTACAGGTTCCTCATGAGGACAATGAAGTGATCTGGAATTCCCATTCTTCTTAATGTTATCCACAATTTATTGTCCACACAATCAAATGCTTTTGCATAGTCAGTAAAACACAAAAATCTTTCTGGTATTCTTTGCTTTGAGCCAAGATCTATCTGACATCAGCAATGATATCCCTTGTTCCACGTCCTTTTCTAAATCCAGCCTGCACTTCTGGAAGTTCTTCATCAACATACTGCTGCAACTGTTTTTGAATTATCTTCAGTAAGATTTTACTTGTGGCAATATTAATGATATTGTTTGATAATTTCCACGTTCTCTGGGATCACCTTTTTTGGAATGGATACAAATATGGATTTCTTCCAGTCAGTTTGCCAGGTAGCTATCTTCCAAATTTCTTGGCATAAGTGAGTGAGTGCCTCCAGTAGGGCATCCGTTTGTTGAAAAATCTCAATGGGTATTCTGTCAATTCCTGGAGCCTTGTATTTAGACAATTCCTTCAGGGCAGCTTCAACTTCTTCATTCAATACCATTGGTTCTTGATCATATGCCACCTCCTGAAATGGATGAAGATTGACCAGTTCTTGTGGGTCCAGTGACTCTGTGTATTCTTTCATCTTCTTTTGATGCTTCCTGCATCATTCAATATTTTGGCCAAAGAATCTTTCAATATTGCAACTTGAGGCTTACATTTTTTCCTCAGTCCTTTCAGATTGAGAAATGCCAAGCATGTTCTTTCCTTTTAGTTTTCTAACTCCAGGTGTTTTCACATTTCATTATAGTAATTCACTTTGTCTGCTCTTTGAAATCTTCTGGTCAGCTCTTTTATCTTGCCATTTCTTTCATTTGCTTTAGCTACTCTCCATTCAAGGGCAAGTTTCAGAGTCTTCTCTGACAGCCATTTTAGTCTTTTCTTCTTTTCTCACCTTTTTAATGACCTCTTGCTCTCTTCATGGATGATGGTTCTTGATGTCATCCCACAATTATTCTGGTTTTTGGTAATTGGTGTTCAATGCATCAAATTTATTCTTTAGATGGGTCTCTAAATTCAGGAGGGATATATTCCAGGTCATATTTTGGCTCTCATGGACTTGTTCTAATTGACTTCAAGTTGAACTTGCAAATGAACAGTTGATTGTCTGTTCCACAATCAGCTCCTGGCCTTTTTTTGGCTGAAGATATTGAGCTTTTCCATTGTCTCTTGCCACAGATGTAGTCTATCTGATTCCTGTGTACTACATCTGGCAAAGTCCACATGTATAGCAGCTGTTTGTGTTGTTGAAAAAAGGTATTTGCAATGAATAAGTCATTGGTCTTGCAAAATTCTTTCAAGCAATCTCCAGCATTATTTCTGCCACCAAGGCCAAATTTTCCAACTACTGGTGATTCTTCTTTGTTTCCAACTTTTGCATTCCAGTCACCTGTGATAATTAACACATCTTGATTGCATGTTTGGTCAATTTCAGACTGCAGAAGTTGGTAAAAATGTTCAATTTCCTCATCTTTGGCTTTCGTGTTGGTGCATAAATTTGAGTAAGAGTCATATTAACTGATCTTCCTTGTAGGCATATAGTTATTACTCTATCACTGACAGCATTTTACTTCAGGGCAGATCTTGAAACATCCTTTTTGATGATGAATGCCACATCATTCCTCTTCAAATTGTCATTCCCTGCATAGTAGATCATATGGTTATCTGATTCAAAATGGCCAAAACATGTCCATTTCAGCTCATTAATACCTAGCATATCAATCTTTATGCATTCTATTTCATTTTTGACAACTTCCAATTTTCCTAGATTCATACTTCATACATTCCATGTTCCTCTTATTAATGGGTGTTTGCAGCTCTTTCTCCTCAATTGGAGTCATGCCATGTCAGCAAATGGAGGTCTCGAAAGCTTTACTTTATCCATATGAGTAAGGTTGGTCCTACTTTGATGATGCAGCTCTGACCTAAGGGGCTCATCCTCCTGCACTCTATCGGATAATGGTTCCAGGCTATTCATAAAGTTGTACAGTAATATATCAGGTGTTTCTCTGCTATTCATAAGGTTTTCCCTGGGCAATTCTTTGCAAAGTGGATGGCCTCTTCCTTCTTCCTAGTTTGTCTCAGTCTGTAAGCTGCACTGAAACCTGTGCACCATATGCAACCCTAGTGGCACTTGAAACACCAGTGGCATAGTCTCATTCTTCACAGCAACATGCAAGCCACAGTAGTATGAAAAACTGACAGACAATTTTGTCCTGCTTAGCTGTTCGAAACCTCTCCACTCTCTCCTTACCTGGATCCCTGGCACTATTCTGCGCTCTTCCTCCCGGCTTCTCTTTCCCCTGCTTTCCTGGCTAGTAGGGGTGGGGCCTGGGTCCCTCCCCTCCCCTGGATCCCTGGCTGTTGCTCTGCTCTGTTGTCCCCTCTGGCTGCTCTTTCCTCCACTTTCCTGGCTGGTGCAGGTGGGGCCTGGGTTGCTCCCCTTCCCTGGATCACTGGCTGCTGCTCTGCTCTGTCATCCCCTCTGGCTTCTCTTTTTTCCACTTATATGCAGAGCTCCTTATATACTGGTATAGTCATTCAATTTTTCTGGAACTATATGTAAGAAACTTAAGAGTGGGTTATCTGTGAAAAATGCAATAGAGGTTAGGAGGGCTGGAAAGGAGATATATTATTTATTTCATAATTTTGTGTGCTATTTGAATTTACCATATACATGTATTACTTTAGTTAAACTATAAGTAAATGCATTTAGGAATTATTTGTTTGTACTTTTGATTGTGTCCATAGTAGAGTATGTGACCAGTTTTCACAGTGTGAGGAAAGCTTAGACTGAAAACAGCAGGTGATCGTTTTGACAAAATGAGAGCAAGCAAACTGAGAAAGCTTTTTCACTCTTTATAAAAATAGGGATAAAAGCCCCCAAATTTTCCTGGGGAAAAATTTTGAAAATTAAAACAAGAAGAAAATCCAACAAGATAAAATATTTATGCCTGTGGCATAAGAAGAGAAGAAAAACAAGATTCTCTGATAAAGACCCATAATTCTGGACTGAAAAACTCACAGGAATTTTTTGCTCAGATCTTTTTGAGCCAACAGTAGACAGCTAAATGTGTAGTTCTTGAAATACTTTCACAGGACAAGGTCCACTGTGGCTCTTTGCTTCTTTGCTCACAAAATACAGTGAGTAACAATTTAACAAGCGGAGAATGTTTCCTACTCCACTCACAAAGCTGAAGATACAGAAAATAAACTGTTGTGGCTATGTGAGCAGAGATTCATTTAAACACATACATATTTTCTTTCTTTTCTCTGTCTCTCTCACTCACACAGACACACACACACACACAGAGGCATACATACACACACATTTTTGCTCACACACTTAGTGTTACAAAGGCCGCTCCTCTCCCCATGAAATAAAATGGTCCTCCTAAGGGAAATTCTGGAAATACTTCACACAATACTCAAGGAAGACAAACCCAAGGGTGGGGAAGAAAGTAATATTGAAAGAAGATAAATAGTGACCAAAAGAGCTAATGTTTCATGTTTACATATTGGGAACCGAACAGAAAGTTGGAAACACTTGCAGCATACATGATTTTAAAATAGAAAAATCCTTGCACACTAAACTTTTAAATCTTTAAAACTTTTCATAAATCCCAGATTACATTTCAGTAACTATATTTCAAATATAAATCAATATCTGTGGTTGAGTGAATATGTGTACAATTCTTTGACTGTGTGTTGTGTTTCAATAAACCATTAAAAAAAAGAAAAGTTACTGAAGTTAATTGCTTAGACCACTCCAATACCATCCTAACTGGTATTCCCACTTTAGCTTCTGTTCCATTCCCATCCCATCCAACCTTCATACTGAGTCCATTGTGTTCTCTTTGAAATGCAAATCTGACTGAGATATTCTGTTTAAAAGCCTTCAAAGGCTTCTCCTTGCCTTCAGGATAAATTCAAAAACATAAATGTGCCCCACAAGACCCTCCACCATCTGGCCTCTGCTTCCCCCTCCAGGCCCTCCCAGGGTGTCTTCCCATCCTCTAGGCTTTGGACAGGTTGGGGTTTTTTTCAATCCCTCACACTCTCCCTACTTGCTCTGGCTGAGGACCTCTGTGTATGTTGTTCTGAAACAGTCTCCTCTACCCCTTTCACCTGGCTAGCATAGTCTTTTCACATATGTAATAATAAAAATTTATAAAACACATTTTAAAGTAATTTTTAAAAATATTAAACATATATCAAGTTGTTTAAACTAGCTGTGGTGTGGTGCCTAAAGCATCTGACCGCTAACCAGAAGGGTGGCAGGTCAAAGCCGCTCACGGAAAGAAGCTGGGGCAATCTACTTTCATAAAGATTTACCACCACCTCAGAAACCAAAAGTGGTTCGCTGTGAGTCAGAATCCAATCGACTCAATGGCAGTGAGTTTTGGGTTTTTGTTTTGGTATAACAAATAGTACAGAAATGACCCTATTATTTGTCTTTGAATATGACTTTCATTAGTGTAAAAAACCCATTGTGATAGTATGAATGTTAAATTCTATTGCCCCAAAATTTTTAATATTAACAGTACCAAGCAGTTTTCTAGGTATGCTATATATATTAACACACTTAATGCTTTCTAAACCTCTATGAAGTCCCTGGGTAGTATAAAGATTGATGTGTTCAACTAACAGAAAGGTTGGAGGTTCAAGGCCAGCCAGGTACCTTGGAATAAAGACCTGATTATCTACCTCTGAAAAATCAGCTATTGATTTTTTGGACACACATGTGCATGACTGGAATGCAACTTAGGAAAAAAAAAAAAAAAAAAACTTCTATGATGTACATACTACTATTAAGATTATCATTACAGATAATTCTTAGCCACAAACACTGGTTATACTTCTGCTGTGCTTGTCCTGCGAGCTCTGGTGGCATAGTGCCTAAGGTATTTGACTGCTAACCAGAAGGCTGGCAGTTCAAACCCACCAGCCACTCCAGGGAAAGAAGGTTGGGCAATCTACTTCCATAGTGATACCGCCTTGGAAACCCAAGGAGGGGTCACTATGAGTCGAAATCAACTTGACGGCATTGAGTTTGGTTTGGTTTTTTTTTTTTTTTATGCATGTCCTAAATTTGGTTGAAGTAGAAGACAGAATAATGAACCCTCAAAGATGTCCACGCCCTAATCCCAGGAATCTATGAATATGCTGTTACATGGCAAATAGGAATCAAGGTTGCAGGTTGGAATTAAGCTTGCCAATCATCTGACTTTGAGATGGAGATTATCCTGGATTATCTGGGTAGGCCCAGTGTAATTACAAGGATCCTTGTAAGTAGAAGAGAAAGGCAGAAAAGAGAGAACCTGAGAGATGGCAGCTCCACATTGCTGACTATGAAGCTAGAAGAATAAGGTCCACCAAGGAATGTGGGCAGTCTCTGGAAGATGAAAGAAGCATGGAAACAAATCCTCCTCTAGAATTTGCAAAGAAATGCAGTTCTGCTAACACTCAAAACCAAAACCAAACTCACTGCTGTCGAGTTGGATCAGACTCATAGCGACCGCTCCTTGGGTTTCTGAGGCTGTACCACTATTGAAGTAGATTGCCCAGTCTTCCTTCTGAAGAGCAGCTGGTGCCAGCCTTAGGCACTACTCAGTAGGACCCATATTGGACTTCTGATCTCCAAAACATAAGATAATAAATTTGTGTGTTTTAAATAAGTGGTAATTTGTTAAAAGCAGCAATAGGAAACTAATAGAGTTGGGTTGTTTATCTCACTTTTAGTCTTGTTAATAGTGACACCTTCCAACAAAACAGTACCCTGTCTTAAATTTCCTTTTCTTGCTTCTGCTAAATGAAGTACCTGATGTAAGTTCAGACTCCTCTCTGGTGGCATAGTGGATAAGGTATTTGGCTGCTAACCAGAAGGTTAGTGGTTCAAACCCACCAGCTGCTCCACAGAAGGAAGATGGGGCGATCTACTTCCATAAAGATTTATAGCCTCAGAAACCCAATGGGGCTTGCTATGAGTCGGACTCAACTTGATGGCAGTGTGTGTTTGTTTTTTATACTCACCCACATCTCCTTAAATCATTAATCTGGCAATACACAGACTCACAGTGCTTCCACTATATTACTATAGCATGAAAAAAGGCTAAGTAACAGCCATTATAGATTTCTGGTGGTCTTACATCAACAAAGGAGCTTTGGTAGCATAGTGCCTAAGGCACTTGACTGCTAACCAGAAGGCTGGTGGTTCAAACCCATGAGCCACTCCTCGGAAGGAAGATGGAGCAATCTACTTCCGTAGTGATACTGCCTTGGAAACCCAAGGAGGGGTTGCTATGAGTCGGATCTGACTCGAGGGCACATAATAACAACAACAATAAATCAACAAAGATAGCAATTCTTGCCTTTGTACCCCAACACACATTCTCCACCAAAAAGGCCAATACGAGGAACCCAATGCAATAGAAACCATGAGTAAAGCAAATGTCTGTAAATTTCCATGGCTCCTCTCATTAAACTGCTCATGTGGCAGGATATGTAAGTTCTCAGCCACAGGGAAAGAGAACTCACTGTTTTGATGTTGAAGTTTCTTCTTTTTGACTTCTTCCTTTTTTTTAGATCATTTCTATCACAATCTCCAAATGGTTATCAGGTCTACCAACAAGCCCATCTTGACTTTTACACTGATCAGATAATTAAGACCATGCCAGGATAGAACCAGTTCCTTCAGCAAATTGATTATGATGCTTTAGTCTTAACAATTTTTGTAAAAAAAAAAATATATTTATTTATTTGTTTTATTGTGATTTGGGTGAAAATTTACAGAGCAAATTCACTTTACATACAGTAGTTCACATACACTTTGTCTCATGACATTGACCACAATTCACCACACAATGTAACAGCTTCCCTCCCACTTCCTCTTGATAGTTACCTCTTCCCTGTGTCCATCCCTCCATGCACCCCTGCCCCGAGAGCTGTCTCCCTGTGCATAAACAGCCCTTTTTTCTCCCATGATTGTTCTCTCCAAGGAGTGTATCTACCTCAGGTAAATGTTCAACTCATATGCCTGTCTTTTGCTTGGCTGGAAGCCACAGGTGTGGTTCAATTCTAGACCTGAAAGGCAGCTAGGGGCCATAGTCTCAGTGGTTCCACCAGGCTCTATCAGACCAGCAAACCTGGTCCCCCCCTCTTTTTTTTTTCCCCCAAAATGCTTTTGATTCTTAACAATTTTTATAGAGGGCAGACTTTTTCTGGCATTGGTCCCCTGGAGCACTGTTCAGGGGCAGTTCCATCCACTACAGAGACAGAACCTTGTGATTTCATAGATCAGGTCTCTCTCCTACACCACATACTTCATCAGTTGACAAGATTTCAGACTCAGTCCAAACTTCCCGGTTCCAGTTCCAGTCCAGGTCCAAGCAAAAGCTGCTGTCAGCAGCATAGTGTCAGGAGCAGAGCACTACTCTCATTCATATCCAGCTCCTTTGGCTCTGAGAGATCCCAAAAAGTGTGATGTCTTTTTTCCCAAAGTACTGAATACTCAATCCTATTGTTTCTTCAGTTATTGCCTTAAATGTCCCTTCAGGGAAATCTGATACACCACCTACTTAAACCAAGTTAGGGCTTCATGAGATTTACTGTGATCATTAATTCTATTCCTACTTTTCTTCTACCTGATCTAACTTATCCCCATCTCATCTCATCAACAGGAAGTCTTTTATACCTACTCTGTACCAGGTATTAAATTTACCTGGTACAGAGTAGGTATAAAACATACAGTAGTGAACAAACATCAAGAAATTTCTCCCCTTATTGAGCTTCCATTTTAATGGGAAAGAATCAGCTAAATATACAAATAAGTGTCCATATATCAATAAATACATTGAAATCATACTTTAAATTACCAAAAAAAAAAAAAAAAAAAAGCAACACTCCAGGTTACTAATAAAGAATGTTGACAAAAAAAATAAAAATAAAAAAGAAGTAAAAGGAAAGAATGGTATAAGCATGATGATGGTATAATTCTATTTGGGAGGAATACTAAACAGATGAATATGTAATTAATTAGAGCCTAAGAAATACACTAAGTCTTTTCTTGAATGCAGACAGAAAAAAGAATTAAGGATTTGGGTAAATAAGGAAGTGGAGTGAAGGTCAACTCTATGGAACAAGTCTCAGATCTTTAAACCCAAGTTCCACTTGTTTCCAACCTAAACAAGTAAACCTAGATAAATAGTGTAACTTTCCTGAGCCTTGGAGTCACTATCTGTAAATGAAAGAAAGATACTTTCTCCTTCACAGGTTTGTGGACAACTTAAAAAGACAGAATTATTTGTGAAAATTCTTTTTCTTTTTTCTTTCTTTTTAATTGTGATTTGGGTGAAAGAGCAAATTCACTTTCCATACAACAGCTATTTGTGAAAAAATTCTTAAAATAGTGTCTGACACATACATAAGCCTTCAATACATTGTTTTTGGATCTGACTATGAAACCTAAGTGACGAAATCAAAAGTAGGGTTGTGGAGTGAAAATCGGCCCTGAAAAACACTCCTGTGGACTTATAAATAATGATACCCCAACAGCAATGAACACACCCAGCAACCAGTTTTTGGTTTCTAACATCATTCTCCAATAAAAGGAACCAGGGCTACAGGAAGAAATGGCTGATTCTAGGACTGTGGCAGGGAATATACAATATGATCCCGAAGCATCTTGTAGTACCAAAAAGTAAGGAAGTGCTATAATCAAAACAAAATAAATAAAAAGATACAAATACACACACACACACACAAACAATAATTCAATCTTGTCAAAGGACACAGAAGGTAACTGGAAAAACTCTTAATGGCCAAAGCTGGAACAATTTGAGCAACAAATAAATAAAATAGTATTGGATTATAACCTAAAGTATAAAATAAATATTCATGCATCCATATGATGTAAATAAATAAGTAAATTGGGAAAGAAGAAACAAATCTCCCCTGCAGAAAAATTTCAAATAATTTATGTAGATACTCCACCCTCAAGAATGTGGAGCATAACTCATCTTCTTCAGTGTGAACTGTACATAGTGAATTCCTTCCAAAGAGTACCCACTTTATATTATAGAACTCACTGCCATTGAGCCAGTTCCTACTCATAGTGACTCTATATCAGAGAGTAAAACTATCCCATGGTTTTCCAAGCTTGCAAATCTTTACAAAGCAGACTGCTTCATCATTCTTGCATGGAGCAGCTGGTGGGTTTGAACTGCCAACCTTTTGGTAAGCAACTGAGTACTTCAACCACTATTTCCACAGTATAGAAAGGGGTTAAAATTAGTTGCTTTACAGTAGAAAAACCTGAAAACACTACTTCAGCCAGGTGATCAAGGTTAGTATCAACAAAGACGGTCATGCCGATGGTCTGTATCCTTGATATAGGATGAAAATGGTACTTTATCTCTGTCGTCTTTCTCCAAAGAAACCATAACCTTAGTTTAATCATGACAAAAACATCAGAAAAATCCACATGAAGCATATTATACAAAATACTTGGCCAGTACCATCAAAACTGTCAAGGTCATAAAAAATAAGGAAGTCTGAGAAATTATCACTGTCCAGAGGCACCTAAGGAAATATGACTGCTAAATGTGTGTGGTGTCTTAGATGGTATCCCAAACCAGAAAAAGAACATTAGGTGAAAAACGAAGAAAATCTTGGTAAAGTATGGATTTCAGTTAATAGCAATGTATCAATACTGGCTCACTAGTTGTGGCAAATGTACTATATTACTATATTAATATTAAAGGAAACTGAGTGTAGTGTATATATGGCAACTCATTGTGCTATCCAGGCAATTTTCTCTGTTAATCTAAAACTGTTCTAAAGTTAAAAAAAAAAAAAAAATTTTAAAAAGTAAGAAAGAAAAACACTCTTGCAATAACTGACCTCTAGCAATATGAAAAAGATTCCTACAATTAAATTAAACCACGATAGGAAGCAGAGTTAGAAGAGAGTTATATGTACCCAAAGTTTGAAGAAGAGGTTTTTCTGTCCATTAATTTAAGCCTTTGTTTGCCTCTGCTTTTTCTTGGCTACAATTTCAAACTCAGAGTGTATTGCTTTTTTATTTCAATTTAGGGATAAGAACAGCAGAATGAAACTCTGATGTCTGTTTTAAATTTAGTGGCAATTCTAAAGTCTGAGGCTTTTTTATTTGAAATTTAGGATTTCCAATGTAACACATAACTTTTTCAGTAGTTTTGTTGCAATTCTGTCAGCCTGTCTCTTTGTTACTTTCAACAGGGCTAGCCCTGCCCACCTCACTTTGTGTTTAGCATGATACCAATTGATAGTTCCAAAATGCAAAATAGTTTTATTGTGAGCTCTTGCTTTCCTGGTTTGATTTTTCTACAATATAGGTCAGTACATGCCCCTCCACTGTGACAACTTGCACCTTCCTCCCCTAGTAAGGGGCACAGTTCACATCATGTTGAGCTGAGCAATAATCAGAAAGGAGAGCATGAGAAATAGTCATTGCATTATCCATTAGACACTCGATCGGTATGTTACTTCAAGAATTACAATGTCAGAACTTGACCACCAACAATAATATCCCATTCTGAGAGAAAGTGAGAGAAAGGAAAAAGAAAAAGGAAGACTTCATTGCTTAAGGTCCATTGTAGTTTCCTCCAGTTTTCCTAAAAAGTAAATGCAAAGCAAGCAGGAGGAAACATCCCAGGATTTTAAATCTCATGAGACCAGAATCTGTGAAAATCCTGTTTAAAACCATCCCGTGAAATTGGTTTTGGGACATACCTCCCGCTACTTGATCACTCAGCTTCTGCATCTTTCTAACAATCACCCTGCTGGACGTCCCCTGAAGACACAGCAGCTGGCTAAGTCTCCAGACCAGACTTCTCTAACTGAATGTACAAGTGCAGATGGAAATGATAAAAGTAATTCTGGCTCAGCAGCTACGAACTCTCCACAGCTTTTCCCCTCACAAGTGTACTGCCTATTAGCCTCACTTTGGGGACTTTCAGAAGCCAGGAAAACTCTGACACTCCCCTCCTCCAATCCTCAAAGTGTGGCAGGAGCCTCCGAGTGATGCCATCTTGGGATTTTATCATCCCTTAAGTGATGAGTTTTACATTCAGATCACGTCCCTGAATCTTTGAAAACTTGTCCAACTTTGCAAGACGTTGAGAACCTGCTGGTCTGGACCCTTAATTTTCTCTAACTAGAATTGCCATAAGCAGAGGCTATCCAAGATAAACCAAGGCGACTCGCGACGCTCGCCTCCCGGCTCCCCGCACAGCGCCCTGCCCGCACCCTGGATGCCCGGCTTGCGGAGCGAAAAGTCAGATGCTCCGCAGCCCACCCTCTTTCCAAAGCCCCCGCCCGGACCGCCGCGGCGAGCGTGGCTTGGAGGGGCTGGGGGTCCGGGGGCAGGTGGTCCAATCAGGAGTGGGTGGGAGAGTGGAGGTACAGGAGCAACTTACAGCCCAGGGCGACCACCAGGTAGCGCAGCAGCAGCAGAAGGAGGCGGTGGTGGCTCCTCCTCGCCATCTTCCCGGGGGCCAAGCTGGCTACTCCTCCAAGGCCAAGGGTCCAGGCGGCAGGAGCGCTGGCGGCGGTTCTGGAGCCCCAGCACTTCTGGTGAGGGAATGGAAGAGGTGGAGGGGCGGGACCTGATGGATCTCAGGTTCCCGTTCTCTGGGAGACTTTGTAAATCGTTGTCAGGAGGCAGGTCTTCCTTGAGCCCCGGGATAAGGGGTCCCGAGCTCTTCTTTTTTTTTTGGGGGGGGGGGTGTTGAGAGGAAGCCAGACAAGGTGTCCACGGGATCCCAGGGAGGGCTCAGGGGGAGGAGAGGGGTGGAAGGGAAAGCCTTGCGGGTCGCCCGCGCCGCGGGATTGATCGGCTTTGTGTCTGGCAGGCCGGGGTTGCCAGCTGTCCCCAGAGCGAGGAGCCGGGGGCGGGGGCGGGGGCGCGGGCCGGAGGGGGCGGTGAGCCGAGGTACTGCGCCTGCCCCGCTCCAATTCCTCGCTTCCTCTCCTTGGCACAAAACTTTGGTTCTCAACCTCGGGGTGGAGAATTTTGAGAAATATCAGAGCAATGAGCGAAGCTGCGGGTGAGGCGCCCCAGGAGATGGGGGTTTATGGGCTTTGCCTCCGACCCGAAGGGGGAAAAAAAATATATCAAGATTCATGCAGGACAGCAGTTTCATATTTGAGCTGCTGGTCCTTTCATATTTGACCCTTGGTCCTTTCTTAGTTTAAGCTCTTTGCTCTTTGGAGTGTTAAGGTGTGTTTTGTGTTCTTTACTTTTCCACGTGTCAGAGTTCATCTAACGGTGTGAAATATTTATCATGTTTCTTTTCAGTTACATAACTGCCGCCTGTGGAGTTTACCACATGTTAAAACTCTACAGCTGCCCTTTGTCAGGTTTATTTTTGGTATACTGTGCTTTTAAAAGGGAAATCCATTATGAATGCTCTGTTTCATGGTTTAAAATGGACCCGCACTTATACTGCACACACTACTAAGGCCAAACAAGCAATTTTTAAATTAGGTCCTAGAGATCAAAAAATGTCTGGTACATTTAAGAGCTTCTACTAGGACGGGTCTTGAAAAAGGCCATTCCTGGGAGAAAATATTATATATATAATATACACACTATATATAGTATGTATATAATATACATTATATATATATAATCTGTATCTATATCTATAGATATTTAAAGATAGAATCATGGATAAAGTTCTGTATAGAAGACAGTTGATTGAGTGGTGTACACACAAAAAATTCAGCTAGTTGAGTGGACAAAGGCCACCAGATCTCAGATATGCAGAGCTGTGAGGACTGAGGCATCCCTGCTGTTGCCTTGGTGACAATGATGGAAGCTTAATGACTGTGGGAGAGTGTGGGGGAGGAGGGACAGAACCCAGAGGCCCAAAAAGGAAAGTCACAATGGCACAAATGTTAGAGCATTCACTCATGTCATAGGAGAATAAGGGGCATATTTGTAAGCATAAGCTTATGCTAGTTTTTTTGGGTGGTAACAGGAAAGCTTTTAAACTTCCAAAGAAAAGTTATTGGTGTTCTCTTCTCTTAGTGTTGTTTCAACTATGTGTCTCTTTTATTCCTTCCTAAAAATGCAAAAAAGGCACACTTGAAAAAAAAAAAAAAATTCTGTGACATCCTATGTGAGTAATTGATTCACTCAGTTATTTGTCCTTCAGCCAAGCCATTTGTCAAATGGCCACAATGTACCTGATGTTGGAGGACAATGATGAACAAGACTGAGCCTTTATTGCTGATGAACTCAAAGTCTTTAGGAAAGAGAGAGAGTCCACTCTGGAAATAATTCTGATGAAGCAATGATACATGTTAATGAAGGACCCAAGACAGTAACAGCTGTTACTGATGCTTTCTCTATAGTATAGGCCAAATAATGCAGTAGCTAATCCTCAGTAAGGGAGGTAACATTATCATTCCCATTTTACACATGAGAAAACTAGGTGAAAGATACTAAATGCCTTCCCTAAGTCAAGGGTACAGGATGATCCTTCTGTTGGGGAAGAGGAGAGTAGCCTCAGCTGATTTCTTTATTGATAAATAGTTTCCCCTGGAGTCAGTTCTGACTCATAGATAACTATGTGTGTCAGAGTACAACTGCGCACCATAAGGTGTTCAATGGCTGATATTTCAGAGCTAAATCACAGGCCTTTTCTACTGCAGCACATCTGGGTAAACTGGAACCTCCAACTTTTCAGTTATCAGCAGAGCTCATTATTCACCCAACCCAAACCCACTGCCATCCATTTGATTCCGACTCATAGAGACCTCCATTGGGTTTCCAAGGCAGTAAACCTTTACAGAAGTAGATTGCCCCATCTTCCTTCCATGGAGTGGCTGGTAGGTTTGAGCTGCCAACCTTTTGATTAGCAAATATCTTAGGCCACCAGGGCTCCTTACTATTCACCCAGGGACTCTTTATTAGGCCTTGGAAAATGAGGCAGAGTTTTCAAAGGAAGGACATTCTAGGTAGAGGCAAAGAGCAGAATCAGAAGCTGGGAAATCTGAAAATACATGGCTCTTGTAGGGACAGTAAGGTACTATAGCCAAGAGTATATGTGGAATTGGAGCAGATGAAGTGGTAGCAACTGAAAAGGAGGTTGGATTATGAATCAATACATTACAGACTGTGGGAGCTCTGGTAGCATAGTGGCTAAGGCACTTGCCTGCTAACCAGACGGCTGGCGGTTCAAACCCACCAGCCACTCCTTGGAAGGAAAGTTGGGCAATCCTACTTCTGTAGTGATACTGCCTCGGAAACCCAAGGAGGGGTCGCTATGAGTCGGGTTTGACTCGACGGCACATAACAATGACAAAAATATTACAGACTGTAGTCCTTATCCTATAGGAATGAGTTTTTGGATTTTTTTTTTTTTTTTTTTTTTTTAGAACACTAGGTAGGCTTGGAAAGATCTAAATTATAGAGCTGTCTTATTCAATATGGTAACCTCCAACCCCACGTGGATATTTAAATTTACATTTAATAACTTTACATTTAATAAAATTTTAAATTCAGTTATCCAATTGTAGTACCCCATTATAGCACAGAGATAGAGCATTTTCATCATAGCAGAAAGTTCTATAGGATAGTGCTGTCATAGACTGATGATTCTTGTAGAAACGGAGGATGGGTGAAATAAGACAATAAGGCTATTAGATAAATCTAAAAACTATTGGCAGTATTTCAAGAAAGAATGAGAAATGCCTGAATGGTCACAGTGGGATGAGTGAAAAAGCAGGTAGATTCAAATGATGTTTTATAAACCCTTATGTCACCAATTAGATACAGGGATGAGAAAGGGGAGAAAGGTTTGAGAAGGGTTGGGTGAGGAACATTTAGCTGAGATGACCGGCAAACTGTTAAAAAGATAGATCTTGAGCTCAGGAAACCCTCAGGATCAATTAAGGAATAAATGTAAATATCATCACCTCCTAAAACAGTAATCTCCAAATCTGGCTGCTCCTCAGAATTCTCTAGAGATTCTTCCCCCACCCCCTCCTTTGTGATTTTGGTGAAAGTTTACAAAGAAAATTCATTTTCCATATCTTAAATATGATTCTTAAATATATTCTCTTAAGAGGTATTCTTAAATATGATTCCCAGCTTAAAATGTTGTTAAAATTCTGAGTGCCAGGCTCTAACTCTGGAGCTTCATTCAGTGACACCTGGGAAGCTTTATTCCCTACAGCACTCTACTCAATTCTTAAGCAATCAGTTCTTGGACTGATGTTCAGGGACCTCTCTGGAGGACAGAAGAAGTCATGAGAGTGAATGGATTCAATCAGACAAAACAGTGGACATTTATCTTGTGGTAAATCTACAGAAGTGACTACAATAAGAGGAGGATGATCCAGAGAAAGGGCAAAGCATGAAAAGAACTAGAGATAATTAATAGCCAAAGATGGAGATGCATAGGGTATCTGGATTTGGTCATTAACCACTGGGACAATAGAGAAAGCCAATCTCCAAATACTTGTAAAAAATTTTTTTACAGACTTGTGTTCTATATTTGAAAAAAAAAATAGCTAATGCACAAGATAAAAACAAATAATGAAATGGTTAAAAACAGTAGCATCAGCAGCAGGAAGGTGAAAGGAATAGCAATAGCCAAAACTACTTCATTAATGAATGGCTGGAAGCAGGCTTCATTACTGCTTGCCTTATAAGAATCCTGAGGCCAGCAGCAAAGGACACTTTATAGGGAGGAATGGTGAGGAAATTCCATGGAAGTCTTTTTCATTTCCTCTAAATTTTTTTCTATTCTACATCATCATACTGTCTTCCCACACCTACATACCTGTCATAACCACTTTCATTCAGACATTTTAAACAGTTTTGCCAGGTGTGGTGGTTTTGTTCGTGTGTCAACTTGGCTGGGCCTGGTTGAGTGGCTGGGCAGTTGGTGGCAGTTATTCCCCATGACGAGACTGGCAATCAACTTCATGGTGAGATCTACCACAAGCAGCTGAGTAGCTGCCTTTGGGAATGTGGTCTGCTTCCTGTATTTAAGGAGAAGCCTTGGGAATGGTCTCTAGCCTTTGGCACGCTTGGACCCTGCATGTAGCCGTGTTGTTGCTCAGCAGCCTGCTATGCTTTGCCAACCTTGGGACTTACAGTGGACTTAAGTTAATGGCGTGTCATATGGATTGCTAACATCGGGACTGTGCCTTTTTACTTGTCAACCTTGGGGCTTCTCAGCCTCAGCAGCCAACAGCTGGCTGAGTGAAGAAATGCCTCTAGTTCAAGTGGGCCAGGAGCAGGAGACAGAGCTGGTCCCAAGGTTGAGGGGCTTTCATCCAGCCCCTGGAGCCTGGCACTTTGAACTTGGGCATAAATCCTCCAAATTGTAATAATAAACTCCCGTTTGTTAAGGGAAATCCCATTTGTGGTATTTTCTTGTCAGAGAGGCACTAGGTAACCAGAATACCAGGTAAACATAAATGGAAACTTGATGTTTTAGGACATCTTGCCATATTTTATTCTTTCCACTCTACTTCCAAAATCAAAGTAATGCTGGGGAGGTGCCGAGGCACATTTCCTAAAACAAGCAACAAAGAAAAGGGCTGGGTTTGAATTGAGTGACTTCTCACAACATCTCAGATTTGGTGTTTCTGTGTTGGATGGGTTATTTTTCCTCATGGGTGTGGAGAAGGTGCAGGAAAGTGTGCCCACACTCTGCAATTTAGAGAAAAGAACGAAAACGAAAAAAGACATCCATTTCCAGAACCACATAAACACTCAAGTGTTTCTTATGAATTTTAAATTTCTATGGATGGTACTCAAGGTCTTTAACTAATAGATTACTCATTGTCTAACCACCCTTATCCCTCACTGTTATCTCTTTGGATCATTTTCTAGGATAAACTGATTTTAACATCCCATTCTGATGTACTCTCAAGCACTTTTATGCCTGTGCTCACTCCTAACCCCCACTGCACCCAAAAGAACTTTTCCAGAGCAGCTCACATATCTCTAGCATGTAGCCTACATTAACTCCCTCAGAGGGACCTCTCATTCCAGCTATAGTGTAACAACACAGTGCTCAAAACTGACTACCAAGAAAAAAAAATCTCATGCCCCTCACCTGGCTCTAATTACTACAAGCAGAAGCATTTTCTCTTTCACTTTCTTTGATCTTAAATTCCTTAACCTCACTAAGTTAGTTCTGCCTGACAATTAAGTGAAGTTCATCAGCAGTCATTAAATTAGTTATGAATATTTTCTTTGAGGAGCTCTGGGTAGGTAGTGCCTAAGGCACTTGACTGCTAATCAGAAGGCTGGCGGTTCAAACCCACCAGCCACTCCTTGGAAGAAAGATTGGGCAATCTACTTCCGTAGTGATACTGCCTCGGAAACCCAAGGAGGGGTCACGATGAGTCATGACTGACTCAATGGCAGTGAATTTGGTTTTTGGTAAGGTGGTACATAACATTAATTGTCATAGAGGCTCAGAGACTTAGGAACCTGCTCATATTCACACTGTTAATGATTGCAAACCATCTGGCTTCAAAGACCCCATTATTCCTCCATTCACTTGTTTCGGTTATCTCCTATATTTCATTGACTCCTCAGTCTATATCTCTGTAGCTCAGATCTTCCTCCAAAGTTTCAAATCAGTTTTCCCTGTTTTTAGAACATCTCTACCTAAATGTGTTACTCAAAACCAATATGTATAAAATTGAGCTAAACACATCAACAAAACCACTTTTTTTAACCCCATTTTCCCTTCTATCTACTGTCTCTTCCATTCTTTCTACCTTCTATTATCTAATATGTTGTTGCTGTTAGGTGCCATCGAGTCGTCTCCAACTCATAGCGATCCTAGGCACAGCAGAATGAAACACCACCTGGTCCTGCGCCAGCTCCGCGATCTCTGCTATACTTGAGCCCCTCGTTGCAGTCACTGTGTCAATCCATTTCATTGAGGGCTTTCCCCTCCTTCATAGACCCTCCACCTTACCAAGCATGACATCCTTCTCCAGGGAATGGTTCCTTCTGACAACATGACCAAAGTAGATAAGATGAAGTCTGGCCATTCTTGCTTCCAAGGAGCATTCTAGCTGCACTTCCTCTAGGACAGATTTGTTAGTTCTTTTAGCAGTCCATGGTACTTTCAGTATTCTTTGCCAGCACCACAACTCAAAAGCATCAACTCTTCTTCAGTCTTCCTTCTTCATTGTCCAGCTCTCACATGCACATGAGGCTATTGAAAACACCAGGGCTTGTGTCAAGCACACCTTAGTCCTCTAGGAGACGTCTTTGCTCTTCAGGACTTGAAAGAGGTCCTTTGCAGCTGATTTGCCCAGTGCTATATGTAGTCTGAGGACCTCTGGTAGCATAGTGCCTAAGGCACTTGACTGCTAACCAGAAGGCTGGTGGTTCAAACCCACCAGCCACTCCTCAGAAGGAAGGTTGGGCAATCCTACTTCTGTAGTGATACTGCCTTGGAAACCCAAGGAGGGGTCGCTATGAGTCAGGGCCGACTTGACAGCACATAACAACAACAACATACGTAGTCTGATGTCCTGACTGCTGCTTCCATTGGCATCTATTGAAGATCCAAGCAATGTGAAGTCTTTGACAACTTCAATCTTTTCTCCAACAACTTCAATCTTTTCTCCGTTTATCGTGACACTGCTTGTTGGTCCAGTTGTAAGGATTTTTGTTTTCTTTATATTGAGATGTAATCCATACTGCAGACTGTATTCTTCAATCTTCATCAGTAAGTGCTTCAAGTCATCCTTACTTTTAGCAAACTAAGTTGTGTTGTCAGCGTATCACAGGTTGTTAATGATTCTTCCTCCAATCCTGATGCCATCTTCTTCATATAGTCCAGCTTCTCCAATTATTTGCTCAGCATACAAGTTGAATAAGTATGGTGAAAGGATACAATGCTGACACAATCCCTTCTTGATTTTAAACCATGCAGTGCCCCCTTGTTCTGTTTGAATGACAGCCTCCCAGTCTATGTGCAAATTCTTCATGAGTACAATCAAGTGCTCTGGATTCCATTCTTCTCAATGTTATCCACAATTTGCTATGATCCACACAATCAAATGTTTTTGCATAGTCAATGAAACACAAGTAAACATCTTTCTGGTATTCTTTGTTTTGAGCCAAGATCCATCTGACATCAGCAATGATATCCCTCATTCCACGTCCTCTTGTGAATCCAGCTTGCACTCTGGAAGTTCTCTGTCAATATACTGCTGCAACCGTTTTTGAATAATCTTCAGTAAGATTATACTTCTGTGTGATATTAATGATATTGTTCAATAATTTCCACATTCTGTGGGATCTCTTTTCTTTAGAATGGGTACAAATATGGATCTCTTCCAGTCGTTCGCCAGGTAGCTGTCTTCCAAATCTCTTGGCATAGCCAAGGAGTGCCTCCAGCAGGGCATCCATTTGTTGAAATATCTCAATGGGTATTCCATCAATTCCTGAAGACTTGTACTTTGCCAATTTCTTCAGTGCAGCTTCGACTTCTTCCTTCAGTACCACTGGTTCTTGA
The DNA here is from genome assembly GCF_000298275.1 of Orycteropus afer afer. Lineage (NCBI taxonomy): Eukaryota > Metazoa > Chordata > Mammalia > Tubulidentata > Orycteropodidae > Orycteropus > Orycteropus afer. The sequence goes on along the minus strand of NW_006921695.1, from coordinate 791,729 downwards.
ACATATGCCATCTCCTGAAATGGATGAAGATCAACCAGTGCTTTTTAGTACAGTGACTCTGTTTATTCCTTCCATTTTCTTTTGATGCTTCCTGCATCAGTCAATATTGTGTCCATAGAATCTTTCAATATTGCAACGTGAAGCTTAAATTTTTTCTTCAGTTCTTTCAGCTTGAGAAATGCTGAGCATGTTTTTCCCTTTTGGTTTTCTAACTCCAGGTCTTTGCATATTTGATTATAGTAATTGGCTTTGTCTGCCTGAGCTGCTCTTTGAAATCTTCTGTTCAGCTCTTTTATCTTGTCATTTCTTCCATTTACTTTAGCTACTCTCTGCTCAAGGGCAAGTTTCAGAGTTTCTTCTAACATCCATTTTGGTCTTTTCTTTCTTTCTTGTATTTTTAATGACCTCTTACTTTCTTCATGGACGATGTTTTTGATGTTATCCCATAATTCCTCTGGTTTTTGGTCACTGGTGTTCAATGCATCAAATCTATTCTTTAGATGGTCTCTAAATGCAAGAGGGATATATTCCAGGTCATATTTTGGCTTTTGGCGACTTGTTTTAATTGTCTTCAACTTCAAATTGAACTGCATATGAGCAGTTGGTGGTCTGTTCCACAATCAGCTCCTGGCCTTGGTTTGGCTGAAGATATTAAGCTTTTCTATTACCTCTTGCCACAGATGTAGTCAATCTGATTCCTGTGTACGCCATCTGGTGAAGTCCCTGTGTTTAGCCACCATCTGTGTTGTTGAAAAAAGGTATTTGCAATGAATAATTAGTCATTGGTCTTGCAAAATTCTGTCATACAATCTGCAGCATTATTTCTATCACCAAGGCTAAATTTTCCAACTACTGGTGATTCTTCTTTGTTTTCAACTTTTGCATTCCAGTCACCAGTGATAATTAACACATCTTGATTCCACATTAAGTCAATTTCAGACTGCAGAAGTTGATAAAAATTTTCAATTTCCTCATCTTTGGCTTTCGTGATTGGTGCATAAATTTGAATAAGAGTCATATTAACTGGTCTTCCTTGGGGGCATGTGGATATTATCCTATCACTGACAGCATTGTACTTCAGGGCAAATATTGAAACATCCTTTGTGATAATGAATGCCACGCCATTCCTCTTCAAATTGGCATTCCCTCCATAGTACATCATATGGTTATCTGATTCAAAATGGCCAAAACCGGTCCATTTCAGTTCACTAATGCCTAGGATATCAATCTTTATGTGTTCCATTTCATTTTTGGCAACTTCCAATTTTCCTAGATTCATACTTCATACTTTCCATGGTCCAATTATTAATAGATGTTTGCAGCTGTTTCTCCTCGATTTGAGTCATGCCACATCAGCAAATGGAGGTCCAGCAAGATTTAATTTACCCATATCATTAAGGTTGGTTCTACTCTGATGAGGCAACTCTTTCCCAGTCATAACTTGAGTGCCTTCTAATCTAAAGGGCCCGTCTTCCTATGCTGTATCAGACAATGTTTCCAGGCTATTCATATAGTTGCCCAGTAATATATCAGACAGTGTTTCTCTGCTATTCATAATGTTTTCCCTGGCCAATTCTTTGAGAAGTGGATGGCCTCTTCCTTCTTTTTAGTCTGTAAACTGCATTGAAACCTGTGCACCGTGTGCAACCCTGCTGGCTTTTGAAACACTGGTGGCATAGCCTCAAGCCTCACAGAAACATGCAAGCCACCACAGTATGACAAACTGACAGACAAGTTCGTCTTGACAGACAATTTCATCTCTTTTAGGTGTTGGAAATCTCTCTGCACTGCCCCCCTTACCTAATTCCTACCTGGATCCTGCCGCTTTGTCATTCCCTGTGGTTCCCTCCCTTCCTGCCTGGGGGGTTGGGTCCTATCTACTGGCCCCTTACCTGGATCCTGCCCCTTTTGTAGTCCCCGGTGGTTCCCTCCCTTTCCTGCCTGTGAGCAGATTGAGCAAAAAGCCACCATCTAATATGTAATGGATACCTAAGTGGCTGGGAATACAATTTATGCAGTAGCACACAACTTCCTGTCTTGGGGAGATTTATGTGGAGGTTGTTGTTAGGTGCTGTCAAGTTGGCTCTGACTCATAGTAACCCTATGTACAACAGAACAAAACACTGCCCAGTTCTGTGCTAGCCTCTTAATACCTGCTATACCTGAGCTCATCGATGCAGCCACTGTGTCAACCCATCTCATTGAGGGCTTTCCCCTTTTTAGTTGATCCTCCATTTTACCAAGAATGATATTTTTCTCTAGGGAATGGTCCTTTCTGACAACATGACCAAAGTAGGTTAAACAAAGTCTGGCCATTCTCGCTTCCAAGTAGCATTCTGGCTGTGCTTCCTCCAGGACAGATTTGTTCATTCTTTTGGCAGTCCGTGGTACTTTCAGTATTCTTCGCCAACACAACTCAAAAGCATCAACTCGAGAGTTCCCACAAGATGGCGGACTAGGCAGAAGGACTGCACAGACCCTCTTCAACAAAGAAAAGGGAAACCAATTGACACAGACACAGAAGATAATCTTGGACCTCTGAGCCTTGAAGGGAAGGATACAGAAGTAGACTAAAACCCAACTAGCAGAAGAATTTGCATGAAAATACCAAAAAAGGAGACATACGGAGCTGCGGTCTGGCAGGGACCTGAGTGCCCCTGACGGCACAAATGACTTAGACATTCCTGAGTGGTGCAACCCCGAGGACACTCGGGGCCTGCAAGACTGAAAATGTACGACATTCTTCTTGTTACTACACCCTACACCCGCTTGGTGAACAGAGGTGTGGCCATCCACACTCCCACCTACCTTCTGGGCCCACAAGAACTCCATCACAGTCTCTGTGCTCAGACAGAGCCTGGGTGCCCTATGCAGTCCTCCACTGATTTTTTTTCTTTTTAACTTTTTTTCTTTTTCATTTTCTTTTTCCCGGTGATTAGTTTGCTTGTTTTGTCCGTTTCAAACCAACTAATATTATTAATACCTTTGTCCTTTTTATTATTATTCTTAATCTTCCCCTACTAGGTCCTAGTTTTCATTTCCCTGTGCCTGGTTGAAATTTCCCCCTCCCCCCAATTTAAGGGTTTGTTTGTTTGTTTTTCTTTTCCCCCCTTTTTTTTTCTTGTGACTAACCCCATTCCTTGTTTTTCTTTTTGCAATCTTCCTATTTTTTTTCTTCATTTATTATTCTCCTTCCCTATTTTTTTTCTTCTTAGTGCCCTATCCCCAGATATTGCAGGTTTGCTTGTTTTTTCTTC
>NW_006921695.1:772877-781008 GCF_000298275.1 Orycteropus afer afer | reverse complement strand
AGAGAGAAATTTATCTTAGGAAAATGGCTCACAAACGTATAGAAGCCGGCAAGTTCAAAGTCCCTGGAGGAAACTTCAGGCGGGTGGCAGCCTTAGCTTCTGCAAGCTTAGGGGGCTGAGAAATTCAAGGCTGGCAGGCAGTACACTGGTTGTTGACTCCAACAAAGACAAATCCAAGATCTCCAGGCCGAGCGGTGGGCTGCTCACTCATAGAAGTTTGTAGTCCGCACACCAGGGTTCCAATCCGTCAAAGAATGTCTCTCTTTCCAGGATGTCCCTGGGTATCTTGGAAGCAGGCCACACCCCTAGGGAAACTCCCCTTGGGCCGATTGGCCACTCAGAACACAGTCACCTGATCCCATCATGGGAACAACCACACAGAACTGGGGTCCAGCCAAGTTGACACACAGCTCCAACTATCACACATGCATATGAGGCAATTGAAAATACCATGGCTTAGGTTAGGCACACCTTAATCTTCAAAGAGACATCTTTGCTCTTCAGTACTTTAAAGAGGTCTTTTGCAGAAAATTTGCCCAACACAATGCATCCATCGTCTGATGTCTTGACTGCTGCTTCCATTGGTGTTGATTGTGGAACCAAGTTATATGAAATCTTTGGCTAGTTTTTCTTTATTTATCATTATATTGCCCAGTTGTGAAGTGTTTTGGTTACCTAGTGCCACTCTTACAGGAATATACCACAAGTGAGATGGTGTTCTGTTACTTAGTACTGCTCTAACAGAAATACCACAAATGAGATGGCTTGAACAAACAGGAGTTTATCCTCTTACAGTTTGGGAGGCTAGAAGTCCGAATTCCAAGTGCCAGACTCTAGGGGCTGGGTGAAAGTCCCTTGACCTTGGGCTTCAGCTCTGCCTGTTGCTCCCTTCCCACTGAAGCTAGAGGCATCTCTTCACTCAGGCAGCTACTGGATGCTAAGGCTAACAAGCCCAAGGTTGACAAATAAAAAGGCATAGTCCTGATGTTACCAAACAACACGGCAGGGCATTAATTCAAGTCCATTAAAAGTCCCAAGGTCGGCAGAGCATGGCAGGCTCCTGAACAACAACACGGCTGCATGCAGGGTTCAAGCATGCCATAAGCTGGAGACTATTCCCAAAGCTGTTTCTTATAAACAGGAAGCAGGCCACGTCCCTAAAGCAGCTACTCAGGTACTATGGTAGGTCCCACCATAGAGCTGATTGCTAGTCTCATCATGGGGAATAACTACCACCAGCTGCCCAGCCACTCAACCAGGCCCAGCCAAGTTGACACACAAACAAAACTACCACAGATGGCTTTAACAAACAGAAGTTATTCTCTTACAGTTTTGGAGGCTAAAATCCGAGTTCAAAGTACCAGGCTCTAGGGGCTGGGTGAAAGCCCCTCAACCTTGGCTTCAGCTCTGCCTCTGGCTCCCGGCCCACTGAAACTAGAGGATTTCTTTACTCAGGCAGCTGCTGGCTGTGGAGGCTGACAATCCCAAGGTCGACAAGTGTAAAGGGAGAGTCCCGATGTTACCGAACCACATGACAGGCCATTAATTCAAGCCCATTGTAAGTCCCAAGATCGGCAGAGCATGGCAGGCTGCTGAATGAAGATTCAGCTACATGAAGTGTTCAAGCATGCCAAAAAGCTGGAGACCTTCCTCAAAGTTTCTTCCTGTATACTAGAAGCAGCCTACATCCCTAAAGCAGCTAGTCAGCTGCTCCAGTAGATTCCACCATGGAGTTAACTACCAATCTCACCATGAGTAATAACTACTACAACCAGGCCCAGCCAAGTGGACATGCAACCTTAACTACCACATGAGGATTTCCATTTTCCTTATGTTGAGATGTAATCCATAGTGTAGACTGTAGTCTTTAATCTTCTCACCAGTAAGACTGGATTACACTTCATTCCAGTTGGATGCCTTTCTGAGCCTCTGATCTTATCCAAAATGCACAAGTTAAATACCTAAACCACACTGAAGCTTTAGTTTTAGTAGTAAAAATTATCCAAAGGCTATGTAATTTTCAATTTTGAAGAATGATTTATTTGGTGACAATTGTGAAACATTTCCAAATCTGTCACGTGTAGCAATTCTGTAGTCTGAGAAATTATTGCTGGCATTTGCAAGCATATCAAAAATTTAAGAAACTGTCGCCAAACCACTTGCTTGTTTGAATGCCAAACTTTCCTTCCCCACATCACATGCAGTGTCCTGCTGCCAACAGTTATCAAAATACTCCCACAGTTGTCACAGAGAGATTTGTTTAGAGTTACTTTTTTTTTTCTTGTTGTCCATGTATAGCATTGCCTTGCCACTTGTACTTGGAGATTTGTTTGAAGAACCTGAATAACATCAATATGGAGCAGTGAAATAGTATATAACAGGTTGCAAAAATAAAAATATCTGAGATGCAGCTATAGATATGTAGATATAAAGTAAAAAATCTATTGCTGTTGAGTCAATTTTGACTCATAATGACCCTATAGGACAGAGTGGAACTGCCCCACAGGGCTTTCAAGGCTATAATCTTTATGGAAGCAGACTGCCTCATCTTTCTCCCATGGAATAGCTGGTAGGTTCAAACCACCAGCCTTTTGGTTAGAAGCCAAATGCCTTAACCTCTGTATCACCAGATTTCCTATATAGAGTGCAGCAAAAGAGAACTTTCATACTTTACTTTCTACATGTACTTAATGTTTGAATTTTTATAGAGAGATTATGTTGTTTGTGCAATTTGAAACAACAGTAAGAAATGTAACAGTTAAGAGGAAGGAATGTAGAGGAAAGTCCTAAGCTGAGCTCAAATTCTCAACATTGTGCATTATGTCATTTTGATTAGTTGAACACATTCTGATGGAAGACAGGCAATTATGTGGTGCAAGCCCTTATAATGGAGACTAAGAGATAAAATCCAGCTCTTTAAACCACAAGTTGACCAGAAATTGGAGTTATTAGCTCTGAGTTTGCATTTTTTGTGAATGATCCGAGCAAGTCCATGCCATGCCAGTTTTAAAAAAGCTGTTGCATGTGAAATACAGAAAGTGAAAGATCAGAGGGTGTTCCTATTAGATCCTGGGTCTCAGTCACAAATTCAAAGATTCTTGAAAGTGTAGCTTTCTATCACTATGAAAATATTCACCACTATCATCTGAAGTAAACATATCTCTGCTTTACTTGGAATGTTAATGCCTTTTGATTGACATTTTGGCAATATCAAACTCATACACTCTTGACCAAGCAATTTCACTACTAGGTATCTCACCTAAAGAAAACGTACACCAGCATCCAGATTTTAGACAGAATTATCTATTCAGTACAGCAAAATACTTCAAATTTCTTAATTGTACATCAAAAAGAGTATATTAGCTTCGTAGGGCTGCCATCACAATGTACCATTAACTGGGTGGCTTAAAACAACAGAAATTTATTGCTTCACAGTTCTGTAGGCTAGAGGTTGATATAAAGTTGTTGCCAGGACCATGTTCTCTCTGAAGGTTTTAGGGGGAAATCTTCCTTTGCCCCCTAGCTTCTGGTGGTTCTTGACAATCTTTGGTATTTTCTGGCTTGTAGATACATCATTCCAACCTCTATTTCAGTCTTCACGTGGCCATATACCCTCTCAGTGACTTTCATCTTTTTATAAGGACACCAGCCATATTGGACTAGGACCCATTCTACTCCAGTATGACTGTATGTTAACTTAACTATTAAGATCTCCAAAGACCTGATTTCCAAACAAAGTCATATACACAGATATCAAATATGCACATACAGACATCAACATATCCTTTTGAGAGACACAATTCTACGTGTAACAGCAAGTATGGTTAAGTGCAATTTGAAAAAGTCAGATGACTAAGCAGTGGAGAACTGGAGTTGATCCTGAGCAGTCTGACACCAGAAACTGGGTGCTACCCCTCAGCAGTCTGCATTTCATGAGTTGTAGTCAGTATAGATGGCTTTTGGGTGATCATGAAACATATTGTGTGTTCTCCCCAGGGTAGATCAAGGTTGGATAATGGAAGGAGGAAGGGAAGGTAGGCAAATGTCATGGCCAAAGGACTAGGAATAAGGCAGTACAGGTCAGCAGTTTAAAACAACAATAAAAACTGAGTGGAAAGTTATGTATAATTCAAGGAGAGGGATTCTAGAGGAAAATATGTATTTGTTTCATCAAAAGAGCATTAACGGATCATGCGGAAGATGGCGGACTAGGCAGAAGGATTGCACAGACCCTCTTCAAAAAAAAAAAAAAAAAAAAAAAAAAAAAAAGAGCATTAACCCAAACTTGTGATTCTGACTCATAGCGATCATATAAGGTAGAGTAAAACTGCCCCATAAGGTTTCCAAAACTGTAAGGTTGGTGATTCAAGCATACCAGGTACTCCGCAGAAGGAAGACTGGGCAATTTACTTCTATAAAAATTTACTGCCTTGGAAACGCAAAGGGGATAGCTATGACTTGGAATTGACTTGATGGCAGTGAGTTTTTTTTTTTTTAATGTTTATTGAATATTACTGGTGGGTTCAAATGGCCAACTTTTCAGTGAGCAGCGGAGCACTTTAAGCACTGTACTACAAAGCTCCTAAAAGAACATTACCTTAACAGTTCTCATCCCATTTCCCAGGAGCCATGAACCTCCATTCTAAAGAACTCTAAGTGAGCTTGTACTAAATCTAATAAGGTTTATCCCTCTGAAATAGGATGGGAGCTGAGAGAGGAGCTTCTGGAGAAAATATTTGTCCCATTTCATCAAAAAAAAAAAATCCATGTTAACATGTGTTTCAGGGATTAGTACATCTTTGAAATCCTCAGCAAATGGGAGGATAATTCTTCTTGCAGTGTTCACACAACTATGAAATGCAGGGTTTGGTAGGGCTGCTTCAGGAAGCCTATTCAGTGTTTTAAGGACCATGTGCTAATTTCAGGAGTCTTGGCATTTTCTGCATGCCCTGGTGCTTCCAACTATCCCAGATGCTACACTGGCATTCTGTGTGACCTTGAGCCAGATATTAGCCTTTCTGTGACTCATCTTCTCTATCTAGTAAATAAAGAGGGTATAATAAGTGACACTCACTATTCCTTCAACTTGTGATTTGATTTAGAATTTCTAAGACTTCCTGGATCATTAACATTTTTAATAAACATTATTTGGTATCTATTAATGAGGTTAGAAATACAAAAATTACTTTTTAACACAATTCACTGCCTCGGAAACCCAAGGAGGGGTCACTATGAGTCTGGTTCGACTCGACGGCAAACAACAACAACAACAACATATATACATATATGTAGTAAAATGAAACAAACAAACAAAAAAATATCATCTACAAGAAACTCCAAATCCTCAATGATCCGTATTCCTGGCTCTCTCTACTATTAGGAAAGAACTGATAGGATTTTCTTATGGTGGAAGGAAGAAAGGGATGATTTAAGGAGGAATGGCAGCTGAAGGAGTAGACCTCGTATACATCTTTATAGTCACCTTTCCTTTCTCCATGAACTCCTTACTCTAACCCACCAAAGCACATACATGCACAAACACACCACTGCCATCTGAACCCATAAAAGAGTTGGCAAGGGATGACATTGGAATAAAGATTTACCTCATGGTATCACCAAGTAATAGAAAAGCTGTGACTTGTCCCTGCTTTTTTCCTTCTTGTTCTTTCACAGGTGTACCTATGCACATCCTCACACATCAGGCCAAGAGAAAATGGAGGGAGTTGAGCACTGATATGAGATAATTGTTTCTTATGAATGTGTGTGTATGTGTTTATTATATAAAGCCAAAAACAAATCCACTGCCACTGAATTGATTCTGACTCATAGCAACTCTTTTAAGGACAGGGTAAAACTACCCCATAAGATTTCAAGGCTATAAGTCTTTAGGGAACCAGACTGCCTCATCTTTCTCCTGTGGAGAAGCTGCTGGGTTCCAACCACAGAAATTTTGGTTAACAGCCGAATGCATTAACTGCTGTGCCACCAGAGCTCCTTCATTTATTATATAGAATATGTAAAATGGATATCAAACCAGTTATTGAGTTGATTCAACTCCCATATATGTGAGAGGAGAACTGTGCTCCATAGCATTTTCAGTGGCTGATTTTTGGGGGAAGCAGATCACTAGATCTTTCTTCCACAGCTCCTCTGGGTAGACTCAAAACACCATTCATTTGGTCTTAACCGTTTACACCACCCTGGTGTAAAACTACTCAACAAAAATAGGGAGTTAAGTCCCTAGGAAGTGTAAACAGTTAATACACTCAGCTCCTAACCGAAAAGTTGAAAGTTTCAGCCCACCAGAGGCACTTTTGAAAAAAGCCTGGCCATCCTCTTCCAAAAACTCAGCCACTGAATGCCCTATTGAGTACAGCTCTACTCTGACACACATGGGTTTACCATGTGTTTGAATGAACACCAGGGCAACTGCGGTGGTGGGGGAGTGTTGCTGAACCATCTGAGAGTTAGGTATAAGTATAATGATACTTCAACCCTAAATATTTCAACATGTAAAGCCTAAGAACAAGGACTTTCTCCTATCTGACCACAATATCATTATTATATCCAAGAATATATATCATTGATACAATAATATTACTATACTGTTCATATTCAAATTTCTCTATCACAGTAATAACTTTTATATATTTTTTTTCCATTCTGATTCATTTTAGAACAGTTCTTGCTTTTTTTTTTTTTTTGGTCCATATTTCATGAAACCTATATTTCAAAAGAACTCAAGGCTTTTTTTTTTTTTTTTTTTTTTGGTAGAATGCCTTACATTTTGGATATATCTGATTTCTTTTCTTCATATAACTCCTTAGATTCAGGTTAAACATTTATGGCAGGAATACTACAAAGGTGATGTTATTTACATTACAATCAAGAAGTACAAATAATGTCAGATTGTTCCATCTTTATTATTGATGTTTGACTATTTTGTTAAAGTGGGACTCATCAGATTTCTCCACTGAAAAGATTCTTTTATCCCTTTGTGTTCAATAAGTAATCTATGGAGGGATACTTAGAGACTGACTATGTGAGTAGGTAACACATTTTTTCCATTGATTTTAGCATAAGTTGATAATCACTTGCTGAACCAACTGTGACACTGGAAGCTGTATATTTGTGATTTTCCCTAATGTATTATTCTGAATGCAGAAGAAAGACCAGCCAATCTGCTTCTGTAAAGATTACAGCCAAGAAAACCCTATAGAACAATTCTACTCTGTAACACATAGGTTCACCATGAGTTGGAATGTACTCAATGGTAACACGTTTGGTTTACTGGTTTTACTACTTCTACTATATTATTATTTGCCATTCTTTTGTAAAGAAAACCTGCACTTTACTCTGTACTTACATTTATTTTTTAGTATCGTGAGTTGGACTCAATAGCAATGGGTTTGGTTTTGGTTCATAGACTCATGGATTTTTAATATTTTGATATATGTAGTTTGTTATGAAGGATCCCTGGCGAGGTAGTGCCTAAGGCATTTGACTGCTAAGCAGGAGGTTGGTGATGCAAACCCACCAGCCACTCCATGGAAGCAAGCCTAGGCAATCTACTTCTATAAAGATTTACCACCTCGGAAACCCAAAGGGGATTACTATGAGTTGGAACTGACTCAACAGCAGTGAGATTTTTTTTTTTTTCTTTAGTTTGTTATAATATGTACAGTCAACTTTCAGGCAGGAAATCCAAGAAAAACACTGTAGGGAGACTCCCCAGGGCCTATGGAACAGAGGGAGATGTAGAAACCCATGACCTACTGCTAAAAAGGCAGGGAGGCCGCATCTTCTGACCTCCTCTAACCTCACAAGAGGAAGACAGAATCACCATCAGTAGCCCAAGGCCTATCCCTGCGAGGCCAGACATGCTGCCTCCCTTCAGCCCTTTCACCAACCCTGACACCAACAGTTCCTCCTGCAGCATTCACCACCTTTCTGCTGGGTTTGATAATTGCGGTGTAGTAAATTACTTAGTGTGGCTTTTCTACCCGTAAGTCTTTGTAAACTCCAAGGTGGGATTTTCTATGAACAACTGAGGAGCTCCTGATTGCTGAAGTTGTCCACCTGGAGTATTTCTGTTGGGAGTGGGCACAAAACAATGTTCTGGGAGGTGCCC
>NW_006921695.1:770834-772146 GCF_000298275.1 Orycteropus afer afer | reverse complement strand
ATTAGAAATGGTTATGGGTTATGTGGATACAGAGAGTGTGTAAGTCTGCCTTCAGCCAGTACTTGATTGGATAAGTTAAAAGGGGAAATAGAATTTGCCCAGAAGAAACCACAGGCTCTTGTTTTAAGTCCTGTGTGTAGAGCCCATACTAGGAGCTTAGGTAGAAAACCTGAGCCCCACCCAGTACTACTGAGGGAAGGGAAGATTTGCATTTGAAGAGAGGACCTGAAGAGAAAAAAAGGACTGTTTGGCTTTTTGAATTTTGAGCAAGCAGATAGGCTTTGGGTCCATCAAGGCAGGAAAGTCATGATCCATGAGAGAAACCCCTTCCAGGACTGTAAGTTAAAGGAAGCCAGTGAGTAGTAGACTTGGATGTTACTTGCTTGTAACTACCTGGGTCAACCTGAGTGGAAATGGGGAAGTGCAGCAAAGAAGAAATGGGCTGAATTTGGTACTCTTTGACCTAGGCCCAGAGGCTGGGGATGAGAGGAAGGGCTGGCTGGTCTGAAGTGCAATGAATTGTGAGCCTGCGGGCATTGAAATAGTCCCTGAGGACTGAAGATGTGAGAGAAGGTGATGGCTGGTCTGAAGTGAAGGGAAGAGTGTGACTCCCAGACTTGGCAGCTGGTACCCGTGACCTAGCTGGGATGGCTAGGGCTGAGCTGACCAGAACCCGACCAAATGAAGAGGAAGATATTTGACACTGAGCTGGCATTAAGTTGCTGCAATTTGATGGCTTGAGCTGGGTTGGACTTTGCTTGTTTATGGATCCAGATGCCTGAAGTTTCCAAGCAGAACAGAAGATTCCCCAGAGAGAAAGGACCATGCTTGTCTCCTCAGAGTACTCGTTTGATAGGGATGGGCAAATTAGAAATTGGCTATTTAAAATGGGGGGAGATAAGGCATGAAGTGGCTGGCTTACACACTTTCATGGGTGTGGTTATTCTTAAACTGATGGTGAAGGGAATTTTTTTGGATGTGAATTTTTGAAGCATAAAAGGGATAATGGCTAGAAAAGCCAGGGGGTGGCCTGCGGTGTAGTAAATTACTTAGTGTGGTTTTTCTACCCATAAGTCTTTGTAAACTCCAAGGTGGGATTTTCTATGAACTGAGGAGCTCCTGATTGCTGAAGTTGTCCACCTGGAGTATTTCTGTTGGGAGTGGGCACAAAACAATGTTCTGGGAGGTGCCCACTCTCTCTTAGGTGCTTAGAGTTCTGATGCTATGATTGGCTAGTTTGACCATCCTGCTGGGCTCAAAAGGAGGCCTCCTAGAGGCAGAACTCTCTCTCTGACTGCTGGTTGAGGAAGAC
>NW_006921695.1:755971-770539 GCF_000298275.1 Orycteropus afer afer | reverse complement strand
CTGTGAGTTCTGTGTGGCCACTGCAGTGAATTATCGAACCCAGGAGAGAGGTGGTGGGTGCTTTGGGAGGAATGGTTGGTGAAAGGGCTGGAGGGAGGCAGCATGTCTGGCCTTGTAGGAATAGGCCTTGGGTTACTGCTGGTAATCCTGTCTTCTTCATGTGGGATTAGAGGAGGTCAGAACATGTGGCCTCCTTGCCGTTTTTGCAATAATTCACTGCAGTGGCCACACAGAACTCACAGATTATGGGGTTTATTAGGGAAGCACCCAGCTACAATTCAAGTTCAGGAAAAATGCTCAGTCTCTCTCAGTCTGTTATCTCTCAGCCAACAGTCTCTCTCAGCCATTCTCCCAGCAATGGGTGTCTCTTGGTGTCTCTTTCTCAGTGGTGCGTATCTCTCAGAAGCATGTGTCTCTCAGGAGTATGTGTCTCTCAGGAGTGTGTTTCAGCAGCACGTCTTTCTCAACCAGCAGTCAGAGAGTGTTCTTCTGTCTCTAGGAGGCCTCCTTTTGAGCCTGGCAGAGTGGCCAAACTTGCCAATCATAACATCAGAATTCTAAGCACCTGAGAGTGAGCAAACTTCCCAAACATTGCTCCATGCCACCTCCAACAGAAATACCCCAGGTTGATAACTTTTACAATCAGGAGCTCCTCAGTTGCTCACAGCAAATTCCACCATAGAGTTTACAAAGACTTATGGCTAGAAAAGCCATACCAGGTAATTTACTACACCGCATTTACACACAGACAGGATGGGCCAGTTCTCTGTCTATTTGCAGTTGTTCTGGAGGAGAGGCTGTGGAGGAGTTATCAGCTTCCTTCTCCTCTCATCATTATTCATTTTACTTAAATTATCTTGAAGTAGGACAATGGGAGCCCATTCAAAGTGGATTCTGTATTCTTTTTTGTTGTTGTTGTCATAATATTTTATTGTGTTTTGGTTGAAGGTTTATACAGCAGTTTAGGTTCCCATTCAACAATGTCTATACAAGTTGTTCAGTGACATTGCTTAAATCCTTCACAATGTGTGATCTTTCTCGTTATTTCTGTCATGGTTATTCTATTTCTATTAATCTAGTTTCTCTGTCACTTTACATTCTGGTTTTTTTTTAACACTTTATTGTGGTTTGGGTGAAATTTTACAGAGCAAATTAATTTTCCATTCAACAATTTATACACATTTTTTTTTCTTGACAGTTGAAATTCCCTCAATGTACCAGCACTCTTTCCACTTCCTCCCTGGGATTCTGACTCCTTTTAACATGTTCCCATCTGTCTTTGAGCACTTCTTCAATTTCTGGTACCATAAAATATTCCAGGCTCATCTTTGATATTTACTGATCAAGATCTGGTTCATTTTAGTTGGGAATGGTATTTAGAATCCATGATCTGGGCATGAAGTGTGCTCACTTTTTCATTTTTACTGGTGTATCATTGTTACTAGGCCTTCCTATTGATCCACTGAGATTTTGTTGTTGTCTATTTCCACAGTATAACCTAGAAAAAGTTACTAAAGATTTTCTGAAATGTAATAGTAGTATTGGCAAAGCATCTTGAATATACTGTGGAGTACCAAAAGAATAAGCAAACCAGTCTTAGCAGAAATACAACCAGAATGCTCCTTAGAAGTGAGGATGGTGAAACTTTGGCCTCCTTACTTTGGACACATCATCAGGAAAGACCACTTATTAGAAAAAAACAACATGGTTGGTAAAGCAGAGGGTTAGTGAAAATGAAGGAAACACCCAATGAGATGGCTTGACACAATAGCCACAACAATGAACCCAAGTATACCAAAATTCATGAAGATGGCTCAAGACAGGAAATGTTTGGTTATCTTATACCTAAAATTGTCATGAGTTGGAGCCCACTCAGCAGCAACTAACAACAATTTCCTTATCTGCAAAATGAGAGTAGTAATATTACCTCTTATTTTGTCATGGTAGAATTGCATGAGATAAATAGGTAAGATATTAGCAGATTCTTGGCACACAGTTCTTGTTGTTAGATGCTGATGAGTCAGCTCCAAGTCATGGTGACCCTGTGTACAACATAATGAAATACTGCCCAGTTCTGTGCAATCCTCACAATCCTTGTTATACTTGTGCCCATTGTGGCAGCTACTATGTCAATCCATCTTATGCCTCTTCTAAAGCACATAGTAAGCCCACATAAGTGCTAGGCATTTCATGGATAAATAGAGTTATTTATCGACTTCTGCTGACAATGAGGTCACAAAATATGATTCCAGTTCACATAATATGAGAAAAGGTTGTTAGGTGCTGTGAAGCAGATTCCATTTCAAAGTGATCCCCATATTACAGAGTAAGAGTGTCCCACAGTGTTTCCTAGGCTGTTACCTTCATGAAAGTCAATTGCCAGGTTTTCCTTCCATACAGCCACTTTGTGGGTTTAAACGTCCAATCTTTCAGTTAGCAGCTGAACACTTAATCATTGTGCCACCAAACCAAAGGAGAAATAAAACCTATTGCCATTGAGTTGATTCTGACTTACAGCAACCTTATGTTGTTGTGCCATTGAGTCATCCCCAGCTCATAGTGACCCTATGCAAAGCAGAACGAAACACTGCCCACTCCTGCACCAGCTCCATGATCCTTGCTATACTTGAGCCCATCACTGCAGCCACTGGTGTCAATCCATCTCGTTGAAGGCCTTCCCCTCCTTCATTGACTGTCCATCTTACCAAGCATGATGTCTTTCTCCAGGGAATGGTCCCTTCTGACAACGTGTCCAAAGTAAGTGAGATGAAGTCTGGCCATTCTTGCTTCCAAGGAGTATCCTGGCTGCACTTCTTCCGGGACAGTTCCATTATTTCTTTTAGCAGTCCATGGTACTTTCAGCATTCTTCACAACTCAAAAGCATCAACTCTTCTTCAGTATTCCTTATTCATGGTCCAGCTCTCACATGCATATGAGGTGATTGAAAATACCATGGCTTGTGTCAGGCACACCTTAGTCCTCAAGGAGATGTCTCTGCTTTTCATCACTTGAAAGAGATCTTTTGCAGCCAACTTGCCCAGTGCTATATGTCATCTGATATCCTGACTGGTGCTTCCATTGGTATTGATTGTAGAACTAAGCAATGTGAAGTCTTTGACAACTTCAATCTTTTCTCCATTTGTTGTGATGCTGCTTATTGGTACAGTTATGAGGATTTTTGTTTTCCTTATATTGAAATGCAATCCATACTGCAGACTGTTTTCTTCAATCTTCATCACTAAGTGCTTCAAGTCACTCCTTTACTTTCAGCAAGCAAAGTTGTGTTGTCAGCATATCACAGGTTGCTAATGATTCTTCCTCCAATCCTGATGCCAAGTTCTTCATGTAGTCCAGCTTCTTGAAATTGCTCAGCATACAGGTTGAATAAGTATGGTGAAAGGATATAACCATGACACACTTCCTTCTTGATTTTAAACTATGCAGTGTCCCCTTGTTCTGGTTAAACGACAGCCTCCTGGTCTATGTATAGGTTCCTCATGAGGACAATTAAGTATTCTGTAATTCCATTCTTTTCAATGTTATTCACAATTTGCTATGATCCACACAATCAAATGATTTTCCATAGTCAACAAATACAAGTAAACATCTTTCTGGTATTCTTTGCTTTGAGCCAAGGTCCATCTGACACAAGCAATGATATCTCTTGTTACATGTCCCCTTCTGAAACCAGCTTGCATTTCTGGAAGTTCCCTGTCAATACATTGTTGCAACCATTTTTTATTTATCTTCAGTAAAATTTTACTTGCATGCGATATTAATGATATTGTTTGATAATTTCCACATTCTGTGGGATCACCTTTCTTTGGAATGGGTACAAATATGGATTTCTTGCAGTCAATTGGCCAGGTAGTTGTCTTCCAAATCTCTTAGCATAACCAAGTGAGTGCCTCCAGCAGGGGCATCCATTTGTTGAAACATCTCAATGGTATTCCATCAATTCCTGGAGACTTGTTCTTTGCCAGTTCCTTCAGTGCTGCTTGGACTTCTTCCTTCAATACCATTTGTTCTTCAGCATATGCCACCTCTTGAAATGGATGAAGATTGACCAGTTCTTTTGGGGACAGTGACTCTGTGTATTGCTTCTATCTTCTTTTGATGCTCACTGCATCATTCAATATTTTGCCCAAAGAATCTTTCAATATTGCAATGCAAGGTTTAATTTTTTTCTCAGTTCTTTCATCTTGAGAAATGCTAAGCATGTTCTTCCCTTTTGGTTTTCTAACTCCAGGTCTTTGCACATTTCATTATAGTAATTGGCTTTGTCTGCCTGAGCTGTTCTTTGAAATCTTCTGTTTAGCTCTTTTATCTTGTCATTTCTTCCATTTGCTTTAGTGACTCTATAGGACAGGGTAGAACTGCCTCATAGAATTTCCAAAGCTGTACTCATTATGTAAACAGACTGCCACATCTTTTTCCTGCAGAGCGGTTGGTGGGTTTGAACTGTCAACCTTTTGACCAGGAGCCAAGTGCTTCACCACTGCACCACCAGGGCTCCTATTGTGCCATTTAAAGCAAAACCAAACCCACTGTCTTCAAGTTGATTCTGACTCATAGTAACCCTATAGGACACAGTAGAATAACCAACATTTCTGTTAACAGCTGGCCCTTTAACCTCTATACCACTAGGGCTCCTTATTTGTGCCACCAAAAAAACCCCAAAAAACCCAAATCCACCACCATTGAGTTGATTCCAACTCATAGAGACCTCCATTGGTTTTCTGAGGCAGTAAATCTTTATGTAAGTACATTGCTCAGTCTTGCTTCCACAGAGTGGCTGGTGGGTTTGAACCACCAACCTTCTATTTAACAGTCAGATGCCTTAGCCACTGTGCTACCAGAGCTCCTTTACTATGCCACCAGGACTCCTTAATCAAATACTGGCTTTCTAATCAAAGACACACAGAAACAATTAGTCCATAGGACTAGTGGACCAAGTAAACATTAGCCTCCTTGACCCTGAAACTGGAAGAACTATATGGTACCCAGTTACCCCTGCTGACTGCCCTGAAAGGGGTCACATTAGAAGGTACTGGATAGAGTGGGAGAAAAATATGGAACAAAAGTCAAAATCATAAAAAAGACCAGGCTTACTGGTTAGATAGAGATTAATAGAACCCTTGAGACTATGGCCCTTGGTCATCCTTTAGACTTGGAACTGAACTCACTCCTATAGCTCAGTTTTCAAACAATAGACAAGTCTACAAGGTCAACAATAGCTCTAGGAAGGTACACACTCCTTAGAGCAGTCAATGATTTGAGATCAAAAGGGCAGCATTTGCCCAAGGATAAAGTTGATAAGGCAGAAAGGGTTGGGAGAAAAAGAGAAAGGAACAAGAAACACAATTGGGAAGTGGGGGGAAGTAATGTTAAATGGAGGAGTTTGCAATCAGTGACATAAAACAAAAACTGTGTGAATTGCTAAATGGGAAAGTGATTTGCTCTATAAATTTCACCCAAATCACAATGAAAAGATTTAAAAAACAAAACAAAAAACCCACCACACTTGCTTTCTATAATTTTGCTCCAATGCAGGAAGACCTTTCTACTGGAGGATCATCTTCCCATGATTTTGAATTATTGAACTGTGATTGGTATCCTAAAAGCAGTCTGGGGCCCATATCATTTCTTTATTACTCCTAGTGTCCCAAATATAGCTTTGAGTGTGTATAGGAGAAAAAATGGAAAAAGTAAGCTGCAGCCAAGGTACAGAAAGCGTTGGAAGTCAGACTATGTAGGAAGACTTTTCTTTGGTAAGTAACTGGGAAGCTTTGAAGATTTTGAGTAGAAATGGTATAGTCAATGTGGCTGCGGTGATGATGGGTTATTTTCTGTATTAGGGGAAGGATACAAAGAACTTGTACAGGAGGTGTCCAAATGTGATTCCTGAGAAAATTACTAAGAGATCTGAAAATTGATGGGAAAAGTCAATGATAAAGCCATGTCCAGAAGGAACAGCAGAGTAATTTCTTTTAAGAATTTTAGCTAAGGATTTGTGACTATATTTTATTAAAAATGAATAATAACGTAAGAAAAAAATGTCTGCATGACCTAAATATTTCTATAATCCCATATTAGAAATTCTAGTCCAAAGTACTGTTAAAAACCTAAATGTGAGAAGAAATAACAGAAATTAATGTAATAGAATGTAACTATTTTGAGTAGATATGATTCAAATTGGGCAGCATCAACCCAAACGTATTGAGAAGGAGCTCTGAAGAGGGTCTAGTAAAAACAGATTATATAGGCAGGGTCCAGGCAGGGTAGTTTCCTGAAGGTCACTGTAATTCTCCAAAAGAGCTCAACACCTAAGGCAAAATGATTTTAGCTATATGTTGCTTACCAGACTATTGTTTGACTTGGAGATGACTTCAGGAAAACAGTCCTTTAAAGGCTCAAGGTTCAAAAGAGCACAGAAGAGCAAATGCCTGAGTGGGTCTGTCCAACACCATCAGCCTAGAAATCTAGGTTTTAGGAGAATTAAATACAGTTTCTCAGGATTTAAAGGCTGTAAGGTGGTAGTTGAGTGCATAAACTCTGTAGTTACGGAGCCCATGCTGAATTCATTCCTCCCTTTCATGACTCTGGTCCTTAGATTCTCCACTTGTAAAACTGAAATAAAAATAAAATAGTACCTGACATGGATTGAATTGTGGACCCCCTTTTCTCCCACAAAAATTTGTATTGTAATCTTAACCCCTATAGTTGTGGTTCTAATCCCATTTGGGAATTTTTTTCTTTGTTATGTAAACGAGGCACAATTGGTGACCTTATACTATTAGTATAAGGATCTCTGTGACGTCCTAGTTACAGCATTGGCCTGCTAACCAAAAGATCAGTGGTTCAAATTCCTTAACTGCTCCTTGGGAGAAAGATGAGACAATCTGCTTCAGTAAAGATTTATACCCTTAGAAGATCTATGAGTTGTAATCAACTCAATGGCAGCAGGCTTGCACTATTAGTGGATGTTGTTGTTGTTTATGTGCCATCCAGTCAGCCCTGACTCATAGCGACCCCTCCTTGGGTTTCGGAGGCAGTATCACTACAGAAGTAGAATTGCCCAACCTTCTTTCCGAGGAGTGGCTGGTGGGTTTGAACTGCCAGCCTTCTGGTTAGCAGTCAAGTGGCTTAGGCTCTATGTCTGAAATCAGTCTCTTCTGAGTTATAAAAGTAGATTAAGCAAGCAAGCAAGCAGAGATGGAGGATGATAGGTCACATAAAGATCACCAAGGCCCCAAGGAACAGAAGCTGAAAAGAGACAGGGACTTTTCCTCAGAGTGGATGGGAAGAAAAATGACTTCCTCTAGAGCTGGCACCCTGTATTCAGACTTCCAACAACAAGCTGTGAGAAAATAAATTTATTTTGTTAAAGCCATCCACTTGTGGTATTCTTTGTAACAGCACTAAATAAATAAGGCATTGCCGTTCTCATTGGGTTATTGTGAAGATGAAACAATATGATGCCAGTAAGTGCTTGGCAAGGAGCTTGGCACATAATAAGTACTCAGTAAATGTTGGCTATTAATTATTGCCATTGCTGTCATCACAATCATCATTACCTTTTGGGTAGTCCCAAAGAATATTTTTATAGAAAAAGGGCTGAGGTAGTGAAATGTGGATATAGAATGGTTTTATTCTTCTTTTAAATTTTGTTGTTGAGAATATACACAGCAAAACACACACCAATTCAACAGTTTCTGCCTGTACAATTTAGTGACATTAGTTACACTCTTCAAGTTGTGCAACCATTCTCACCTTCTTTTGCTGAGCTGTTCCTTCAGGAGGCTGCATATGGTCTGAACCAGTGTCCAATATATAGTGCTGTTTTTCCCATAGCCAGGATTCATGGGTCCAGGAATCAAGGGGTGGAGATGGGAGTGGCACCACTTATTATTACCCCTAGTGACCCATTCATAAAATTTTTGCTTCCTGTCCCCATAACCCTATGCTCTGTGGGTCTACAAGTTTTAGTTCCCAAAGAAGAAATACTCCCACCTGGAGACAGAACACAGATTTCATTGAATTAGATGTAAAGAATGCCACCTGGTCACGTTGGGCTCCTTATGCCTTTGCATCAACAGGCAAAGAAGGGAGTTGCCATACTGACTGGTGTGGTTCACCTTGATTACCAAGGAAGTAGTATAACAGGGGTAAAAACCATTACATCTGGAACACAAGAGATCCCGTAGGGTGTCATAATACTTCTGTGGCCAATGATTAAAGTCATGGAAAACTACAGCAACCCAATTCTAATATGACTATTAATGGCCCAGACCCTTAAGGAATGAAAGTTTGGGTCACCTCAACAAGAAAAGAACCATGGTCAGCTGAGGTGCTTGCTGAAGGTAAAGGGAATACAGAGTGGGTGGTGGAAGAAGGTAGTTCTAAATACCAGTTATGACCATGTGACTAGTTGCAGAAATGAGAACTGTAATTGTTATGAGTATTTCTTCTTTGTTTCATTATATGTTTATATATTTACATGTGTGTGTTTATGTATATATACTGTATATATATAGTTGGAGCTGTGTGTCAACTTGGCTGGACCACAATTCTGTGTGGTTTGAGCTGTTGTGGTGTGGTTGTTCCCATGATGGGATCAGATGACTATGTTTTCAGCAGCCAATCTGTTGAAAGGGAATTTCTTTAGAGGTGTGGCCTGCTTCCAGTATATCTGTGGACATCCTGGGAGAGGAGACATTCTTCTGTGGATTGGGATTCTTTTGTGCTGCCTACAACTGTCTGTGAGTGAATAGTCCACCATTTGGCCTGGAGATCTTGGATTCATCATTCGTTGGAGTCAACAGCTGGTGTACTGCCTGCCAGCCTTGAGCTCCTCAGCCCCGAGACTGTAAGAGTCAGGAAGTCTCCAGCTTCATGGAAAAGCCTCCAGTTTGATGTTTGATCCAGGAACTTTGGACTTGCAAGTTTCCATAAGTGTGTGAGCCATTTTCCTAATATAAATTTCTATATATATACATATATATAAGTTTTACTGGTTTTGTTTCTCTAGAGAACTCAGTCTAACACATAAGCATATATACATAGCAATTATTTTTGCTTTCTTCCTTCCATTATAAAATATAAGATTTAAATAGGGCTAGTGAGTTTTCAGTTGTTCATATGTTAGTTGTATCATATTAGGCACAAGTATGACTTTTAATTATCTTTATTTAGAGATTGTTGTTGTTGTTATGTGCCGTTGAGTCGGACCCGACTCATAGTGACCCCTCCTTGGGTTTCCGAGGCCGTATCACTATGGAAGTAGATTGCCCAACCTTCTTTCTGAGGATTGGCTGATGGGTTTGAACCACCAGCCTTTTGGTTAGCACTCAAGTGAGATGTGTACAGGTGCTAAGTTGACAAGAGGTAGACTGTGATGGCTAAGGTGTGTATCATCTTGGTTGGGCCATGATTCTCAGTGGCTTGGCAGTTATATAATGATGTAGTTTGTCACTTATGTAATGATGTAATCATCCTCCATGATGTGATCTGTTGTGATCAGCCAGTCAGTTGTAAGAGGAGCTTCCTAAGGGGTGTGGCTGGCATCCAATATATATGGACATTCTGGCAAATTTTCTTGCTTGCTTTGGATCCTGCATTTGGTTTGTCATCATCTGACCTCCAGTTATTGTGATTGGTCAGCCTCCACAGCCTACTATTTCACTTGCTGATATTGGATTTATTACCCATGAAGCTACATGAGTCAGGAGAAGCTGTCAGCCTGATACCTAACCCGCAGATCTACCATACTCAACAACCTCATGCCATTTCCTTGAGATAAATCGTTTTTTCTCTCTCTAGCTTTCTGGTTTTGCTCCTCAAGATAACCTAGCCTAAGATATCTACTAACTCCACTTATCCCTGTCCCTTCCACCCCTGTTAACAGGAACAGTTTTACTCTTAACTACTTATTAGGGATAAAGAGATGATTTAAGGAATTCTTGGCCAAAGAGTAGGTCTCTTAAATTCTCTGAACCTTAATTTCCTCCTCTGGAAAAAAATGATTATGCCAACTGCAAAGATTTTTTGTGAGGATTAATAAACTGGGTCCTTTGGTTGGCACATTTTTAATATTTGTTGACCATTATCATTACTATATCCTTTTGTTTTTGTTGCTGTTGTTGTTAGGTGCCATCAAGTCAATTCTGACTCATAGTGACCCTGTGTATAACAGAACAAAATACTGTCTGTCCTGTGCTATCCTCACAGTTGTTATTGAATTTGAACCCATTGTTGCAGCCACTATGTCAGTCCATCTCCTTGAAGGGCTTCCTCTTTTTTGCTGATCTTCTGCTTTACCGAGCATCATGTCCTTTTCCAGGGACTGATCCCTCCTGATAACATGTACAAAATACATGAGACAAGGTCTCATTGTTCTCACTTCTAAGCAGCATTCTGGCTGTACTTCTTCCAAGGCAGATTTCTTTGTTCTTCTGGCAGTCTTTGGTATATTTGATATTCTTTGCCAACACCATAATTCAAAAGCATTATTTCTTCAGTCTTCTTTATTCACTGGCCAGCTTATATGCATATGAGATGATTGAAAATACTATGGCTTGGGTCAGGTGTACCTTAGTCCTTAAAGTGCTTTTTAACTCTATAAAGAGGTCTTTTGCAGAAGATTTGCCCAGTGCAATATGCTCTTTGATTTCTTGGCTGCTGTTTCCAAGGGCATCGATTGTGTATTCAAGTGAAATTAAATCTTTTACAACCTTAATATTTTCTCTGCCTATTATGATGTTGCTTATTGGTCCAGTTGTGATGATTTTCATTTTTTTTTTATATTAAGGTGTTATCCATACTGAAGGCTATAGTCCTTGATTCTTCATCAGTAAGTGATTCAAGTCCTCTTCACTTTCAGCAAGGAAAATTGTGTCATCTGCATAACATAGCTTGTTATTAAGTCTTCCGCCAATCCTGATGTCATGTTCTTCTTCATATACTTCAGCTTAGATTATTTGCTCAGCATACAGACTGAATAAGTCTAGTAAAAGGATTCAAAGTTCAATATACCTTTCTGATTTTAAACCAGCAGCATCCTCTTGTTCTGTTTGAATGACTGTCTCTTGGTCTACATGTAGGTTCCACAGGAGCACAATTAAGTGTTCTGGAATTCCAATTCTTCACAATGTTATCTATAATTGTCATGATCAATAAAACATGGGTCAATAAAACATGGGTAAACACTTTTCTGATATTCTCTGCTTTCAGTCAAGATCCAACTGATATCCTCAATTATATTCTTTGGTTGATGTCCTCTTCTGAATCTGGCTTGACTTTTTTTGCTCATTTCATTTTAATACCAAACTTTGTTTTCTCAAACCACCCTTTGAAATTTTCTGTTCAGCTATTTTTTGTTGTTTGATGCTGTTGAGTCAGTTTCAACTCATGGTGACCCTGTGTGAAACAGAATGAAACACTACTCAGTCCTGCACCGTCACAATTGTTGCCCATTGTTGCAACCACTCTGTCAATACATCTTGTCTTTCCATTTCTCCCAGACCCTCCACTTTACCCAGCATGATATCTGTCTCCAGGGACTGGTCCCTTCTGGAAACATGACCAAAGTACAAGACTTTGGTCTAACGAGCATTTTGGCACTCTGGCTGCACTTTCTCAAAGACATTTGTTTGTTTTTACAGTAATCTCACTTGGCTATGCCAAGAGATTTGGAAGACAGCTACCTGGCCAACTGATTGGAAGAGATCCATATTTGTACCCATTCCAAAGAAAGGTGATCCCACAGATTGTGGAAATTATTGAACAATATCATTGATATCGGGAGCTCTGGTAGCATAGTGGCTAAGACACTTGCCTGCTAACCAGACAGTGGCGGTTCAAACCCACCAGTCACTCCTCGGAAGGAAGGTTGGGCAATCCTACTTCCGTAGTGATACTGCCTCAGAAACCCAAGGAGGGGTTGCTATGAGTCAGGTTTGACTTGAGGGCACATAACAACAACAACAACAACATCATTGATATCACACACCAAGTAAAATCTTACTGAAGATAATTCAAAAAGGGTTGCAGCAGAATATTGACAGAGAACTTCCAGAAATGCAAGCTGGATTCAAAAGGGAACATGGAGCAAGAGATATCATAGTTGATGTCAGATGGATATTGGCTCAAAGCAAAGAATACCAGAAAGATGTTTGTGTTTTATTGATTATGGAAAGGCATTAGATTGTGTGGATCATAACAAATTATGGATAACATTGAGAAGAATGAGAATTCCAGAACACTTAATTGTACTCATGAGGAACCTGTACATAGACCAGGAGGCTGTTGTTCAAACACAAGGGGATACTGCATGGTTTAAAATCATAAAGGGAGTGTGTCAGGGTTGTATCCTTTCACCATATTCATTCAACTTGTATGCTGAGCAAATAATCCAAGAAGCTGGACTATATGAAGAAGAACATAGCATCAGGATTGGAGGATGGCTTATTAACAACCTGTGATACACAGATAACAAAACTTTGCTCGCTGAAGGTGAGGATGACTTAGAGCACTTACTGATGAAAATTAAAGACTACAGTGTACAGTATGGGTTACACCTCAAAATAAAGAACACAAAAATCTTCACAACTGGACCTGTAAGCAGCATCACGATAAGTGGAGAAAAGATTGAAGTTGTCAAAGACTTCATATTGCTTGGTTCTACAATCAACACCAATGGAAGCAGCAGTCAAGACATCAAAATACATTGTATTGGGCAAATCTGCTGTGAAAGACCTCTGTTAAGCGCTGAAGAGTAAAGATATCTCCTTTAAGACTAAGATGTGCCTAACCCAAGCCATGTTATTTTCAATCGCCTCATATGCATGTGAGAGCTGGACAATGAATAAGGAAGATCAAAGAAGAGTTGATGCTTTTTAGTTGTGTTGGGGAAGAATGCTGAAAGTACCATGGACTCCTAAAAGGACTTATAGATCTGTCCTGGAAGAAGTGCAGGCGGAATGCTCTTTGGAAGTGAGAATGGCCAGGCTTCATCTCACCTACTTTGGTCATGTTGTCAGAAGGGACCATTCTCTGGAGAAGGATGTCATGCTTAGTAAAGTGGAGGGTCAATGAAGGAGGAGAAGTCCCTCAATGAGATGGATAGACATGGTGGCTGCAGTAATGAGCTCAGGTATAGTAGGGACAGTGAGGCTGGCACAGCACTGGGCGGTGTTTCATTCTGTTGTACATAAGGTGGCTATGAGTCGGAGATGACTCAATGGCACATGACAACAAAAACAATAGCAATTCATGGTACATTCAATATTCTTCACCAACACCACAATTCGAGTGCATCATTCACATGCATATGAGGCTATTGAAAACACTATGGCTTGGTTCAGGCACACCTTAGGCTTCAAAGTGACATCTTTGCTCTTTAACTCTTTAAAAAGATCTTTTGCAGCAGATTTGCCCAGTGCAACATGATGTCTGATTTCTTTACTCCTGCTTACATGATTGTTGATTGGGATCCAAGTAAAATTAAATCCTTGACCATTTCAATCTTTTCTCCATTCATCATGATGTTTCTTATTGGTCTATTTGTGAGGATTTTTTTCTTTATATTGATGTGTAATCCACACTGAAGACTACAGTCTTTGATCTTCATCAGTAAGTGCTTCAAGTCTTCTTCACTTTTAGCAACCAAGATTATGTCATCTGCATATCACAGGTTGTTGACGAGTCTTCCTCCAATCCTGATATCGTATTTTTGGTAAGTCTATGTTGATGTACTGCTGCAACCACTTTTGAATTATCACCAGTAAAGTTTTACTTCCATGTGACATTAAGGGTATTGTTCAATAATTTTCACATTCTGTTGAATCACCTTTCTTTAGAATGGGCACAAATATGGATACCTTTCAGTAGCTGTCTTCCAAATTTCTTGATGTAGATGAGTGAGCTCTTCTAGAATTGTATCCATTTGTTGAAACATCTCAGTTGGTATCCTGTCAATTCCTGGAGTCTTGCTTTTGGCTAGTGCACTCAGTGCAGCTTGGACTTCTTCCTTCAGTAGCACTGATACCATGATCATCTTCATATAGTCCAACCTCTTGAGTTATTTGATCAGCATACAGATTGAATAAGTATGGTGAAAGGATACAACCTGATGTATATCTTTCCTGATTTTAAACCACACAGTATCCCCTTGTTCCGTTTTAAAGACTGCCTCTTGCTCTATGTACAGGTTCTTCATGAGCAAAATAAGGTGTTCTGGAATTCCCACTCTGCACAATGGTATCCATAATTTGTTATGATCCACACAGTCAGATACCTTTATATAGTTAATAAAGCACAAACATATTTCTGGTATTCTTTGCTTTCAGCCAAGATCCACCTGACATCAGCAATGCTATCCCTAATTCTACACCCTCTTCTGAATCCTGCTTTGAATATCTGGCAGTTCCCTGTTGATATATGCTGCAACCATTTAAAAAATATTTTCAGCAAAATTTTACTTTCATGTGATATTAATGATATTGTTCAATAATTTCTACATTCTGTTGGATCACCTTTCTTTGGAATGACACAAATATGAACCTCTT
>NW_006921695.1:719881-755764 GCF_000298275.1 Orycteropus afer afer | reverse complement strand
TTCTATTTTGCCCATAGAATCCTTCAATATTGCAATTTGAGGCTTGAATTTTTTCTTCAACTCTTTCAGCATGAGAAATGCTGAGCATGTTCTTCTCTTTTGGTTTTCTAACTCTAGCTCATTGCATATTCCATTATAATACTTTACTTTGTCCTCTCGAGCTGCCCTTTGAAATTTTCTGTTCAGCTCTTTTACTTCATTATTTCTTCAATTTGCTTTAGCTACTCTCCATTTAAAAGCAAGTTTCAGAGTCTCTTTTGACGTTCCTTTTGGTCTTTTCTTCCTTTCCTGTCTTTTTAGTGATCTTTTCTTTCTTCATGTATAATATCCTTGATGTCATCCCATAACTTGTCTGGTCTTTGGCCACTGGTATTCAAGGCATCAAATTATTCTTCAAATGGTCTCCAAATTCAGGTGGGATATATGCAAGGACATATTTTGACTCTCATGGATTTACTTTAATTTCTTTCACCTTCAATGTCCTGTTCTGACTGATGATATTGAGCATCTCTATCATCTCTTTTTCCAGATGTAGTTAATTTGATTCCTGTGTATTCCATCTGGTGCAGTTCACATGTATAGTTGTCATTTATATTGCTAGAAAACAGTGTTTGCAATGAATAATTCATTGGTCTTGCAGAATTCTATCATGCAATCTCCAGGGTAAATTTCTATTATCAAGACGATATTTTCCAATGAATGATTCTTCTTTGTTTCCAACGTTCACATTCAAATCACTAGTAATTATAAATACATCTTGATTGCATGTTTGGTCAATTTTTAGATTGCAGAAGTTGGTATAAACTTCAATATCTCTATTTTTAGCTTTAGTGGTTGATGTGTAAATTTGAATAATAGTTGTATTAACTGGTCTTCTCTATAAGCATATGGATATTATCTTATCACTGACAGCATTATATACTTCACTGCAGATTTTGAAATGTTCTTTTTGATGATGAATGTAATGCCATTCTTCTTCAGTTTGTCATTCCTGGCATAGTAGACTATATGATTTTCTGATTCAAAATGGCCAGCGCCAGTCCATTCAGCTCACTAATGCCTAGGATATTGACCTTTATGCATTTCATTTCATATTTGACAGCATTTAATTTTCCTAGATTCATATCCCTTGTATTTCACATTCTAATTATTAATGGATGTTTGCAGCTGTTTCTTCTCACTTTGAGTTGTGCCACATCAGCAAATGAAGGTCCTGAAAGTTTTACTCCGTCCTCATCATTAAAGCTGACTCTACTTTCAGGAGGCAGCTCTTCCCCAGTCGTATTTTGAGTACCTTCCAACCTGAGGGACTCATCTTCTGCACTACATCAGATAATGCTTCTGAGCTCTTCATTAGGTTTTGAGTGGCCATTTTTTTTTTTTCAGAAGTGGACCTGTACATGTCCTTCTTCCTAATCTGTCTTAGTCTGGAAGCTCTGCTGAAAGTGGACCTGTACATGTCCTTCTTCCTAATCTGTCTTAGTCTGGAAGGTCTGCTGAAACCTGTCCACCACAGGTAACCCTGCTGGTATTTGAAATACTGGTGGCATAGCTTCCAGCATTAGAATGATACGAAAGCCACCACAGTACAACAAGCTTACAGAAGAGTAGTAGAATAAGTCATTGGTCTTGCAGAATTCTAACATGTGATTCCCAGGATTGGGTCTATCACGAAGGCCCTATTTTCAACTACCAATCCTTCTTCTGTTTCCAACTTTCACAACTTCTTTCAAGTTAATTTCTGTGATACTAGGAAGCTCTAATTACCTGCTCCTCAATGTGATTTATGATTGAAGTTGTTTAAATTTATGATCAGAGGCTTTGTTTAAATCTTGCTCTAAAATGTTCTGAAGGCAACCCTATGGTTTCTTGTTGTTGATGTTAGTTGTCTTAGAATATGCTCTGCCTCATGGTGACCCCATGGTGACCCCACACAAACAGAGTTAAATGTTGCCCAGTCTGGCACCATCTTCACTATTGTTGGTATGTCCAAGCCCATTGCTGCTTCCTCTGTGTCTTTTGAGTGCCTTCCACCTTAGGGGGCTCACTGTTCAGGACTGTGTCAGACAATATTCTGTTGTGATACACAGGATTTTCATTGGCTAATTTAGGGGAAGTAAATTGCCAGGCCTTTCTTCCTAGACTGTGTTAGTCTTGAAACTCACCTGAAACCTGTCCACCATAAATGACCTTGCTGGTATTTGAAGTGCTGATGGCATAAGTCCCAGTATCATATGAAGGAAGCCACCACAGTAGACAAACTGATAAGACAGGTAGTGTATGGTTTATAAAAAAAACCCCTCCAAACCCACTGTTCATCTAGTCAATTCTGAGTCATAAGGACCCTGTTGGGTTTCCAAGTCTGTAAACCATAAGGGAAACAGAAGTCATCTTTCTTCTGTGGTTGGTTTGAACTGCTAACCTGGTTAGCAGCCAAATGCCCCATTACACCACCAGAGCTCCTTCCATATGGTTTCCAGGTGGGGTTAAATAGGAAAAGTCTCAACAATGCTGAAGAGAGGAAGAGCTTTCCAGACAATCATTCGTATACAAAGTTAAGGAGGAAACAAAACACACACACACACACAAACACACACACTTACATGTATATCTACTCTTCAATTATCGACTACCTCATTATCCAACATTTCGTATTTATGATACTAATGAAAAAAAATCTACTACTCAGAAGGTCGATGTTGATGCCTGGAAGTAAGGGTGGGTGATGGGATCCGGAAGAGGGTCAGGTCCGCTCCCATAGGGACCTGGCGGAAATAAGGCGGGGCTGTGTATGTGGGAGCCAAGGGCAGCACCACCTGAATGGCGAGGTATTTTTGGCTGAGGGGGGCGGAGCAAGCCAGTGTGAAATGGCAGGCAGGCTAGGGACCCCAGCTTCCTGTGCAGGAGGAGGCTGGCGGTCCCAGCCGGGGCCCACAGCAGCACCGTAATCTTGTAGTAGTGCAGACAGTACCTTGGGAGAACATTTATTTTACGCTTTATACTAACTTTGCCCAATTTCACTTACTAATATTAATAGTATTAGTTATAACTTGCTTCCACATCAACTAACCACATAGACCAGAACAGGGATAACTCACAGACAGATTGACTATATTTTGAAAACCAGGGGAGAAAGAGAATAACTTTGATGGCACTTCCTGATAATAAAGCTATTTTTAAGATGTTTTACAGCCCACTGCTTGCAGTAAGCAGTAATCAGCTTTTGAGTTTGCGTGGCCGCCTAAAACAATGGATCTAAAATGGGAAGTAAAGATTCAACCCAGCATCCATCTTGAAGAACTTAGATTCCATTCGCATACCTAGCCTGAAGGAGGCTGAGGTTTATCACAGTATCACTGCCCTGCAGCCTTGTTTCATTGCCCTGACTTACAAAAAGGTCAGTATCTTTATGAATAAACTGCATACATAAGACTTTTGAAACCACATACCTTACAGTCCCCAAATCATAATAAAAACACTTAGCCTGTGAGGCTGGGGGAAACAAACTTTGCTTTGCCTCTGGGCCTGTATGTTTCCACCTTGCACAGTTACTATCCTCTTACTAAATTTCTCTCTGAACCATGACTGACTTTCCAGTTATTATTTCAGAGCTTGATAGGGGACAGGCTGATGCTTGGGGTGTCTGACTGTGCAGGTGGGGGCCTGGTAGGCCTAGATGTGCAGAAGCACAGCAGCCATGGCCGCAAGCCAAATTTAGGGGTGCTATGGAAGCCTGTGGGACCAAGAGGACTGTGGTGCAGGAGGAGGGGCTAGGGCTCCCCCACCCTGTCCCTGCCCCTGCCCTAAGCAGCACCAGGAGAAGGAAGGGAGGCAGCACAGCAGTGCAGGAGCCAGAGCAGGTCCATGCCAAGAGTTCAGGAGGGGAAGATGGAGGAATAGACAGACAAGCAACACAGACTCTCTTCAACAAAGAAAAGAAAAACCAATTGACAGAGATACAGAAGATAATCCCGGAGCCCTGAACTTTGAAAGGAACTATACAGAAGTGGTTTAGGCACCAACTAGTGGAAAAACCTGAACGAAAACATTGAGCACAGAGACAGTCAGAGCTGCGGACTGTCAGCTACCTGATGGGACCAACAGCCTGAATATTTCCAAGTGGTGTTGGGACCTGAGAATTGACCTAAAGATCAGCTGTGGTCACCAAGGGCTGCAGGGACAACTGCACTGGTGGCCTGTGACTAGGAAGGGAAACAGGAAGGCGGAAGACAACCTGAGCTGTTGATTTTCCGCTGTCCGGAGGGCACAGCTATTTTGTTTGTTTACATGTGGCAGGCATTTTGGATATTTAATGTGTTGGAGGGTGCAGCCATTTTGAATGTTTACAAGTCGTGGCCATTTCAGATATTTAAAGTGATAACATTCTCATCCAGAGTCCAGGGACCTAAGAATAGGCTCTGTTTGCCAAGATCAGCAGGGATATATGGAAGCTGACAACAGGAAAGGAGACAGGTGGTGAGTGTATAAGTTCTGTCAACTAGCAAATAGAGGAGCACAGTACACTGCTTGTGTAGATAACATACAAACAAAGCAAAGAAAATGAAAATCATGGGCAAGTCACTCCAACATACAATCACCAATTAAATATAAACACAAAAATGTCACAATGCCTCAGAGACAACAGAACATCACAGTCCACACAAAGAAGATAAAGCAGGAGAAACAAGAGACCAGGATACAGACCCAAAACTCATCCCTGAGGAAAACACAGCATTGGAACTCCCTGATAAGGTACTCAAAAGAATTATATTAGGTATCTTCAACGAATTGAGGGACAGATCAAGGAAAACACAGAGAAAACCCTAGAACAATT
The DNA here is from genome assembly GCF_000298275.1 of Orycteropus afer afer. Taxonomy (NCBI): domain Eukaryota; kingdom Metazoa; phylum Chordata; class Mammalia; order Tubulidentata; family Orycteropodidae; genus Orycteropus; species Orycteropus afer. The sequence continues at coordinate 750,930 of NW_006921695.1, read as the reverse complement.
GTGAAAGACAATGCAAGAACAAAATGACAAAATAAATGAAAAATTAGAAATGATACAAAATCTACACAAAGAAATCCAGAAGATCAATCCTAAATTCTCAGAAATAGATAAGACATTGAATGAGCAAAGAAGCAGAATTGAATCGATGGAAGACAGAATTGGTGAGATTGAAGGCAAATACCTGAATACTTCTTTGGAAAGGGATCAATCAGAAAAAAGATCAAAACAAAATGAAGAAAGCCTAAGGTTCATGTGGAATACCATCAAAAGGAATTACCTACATGTAATTGGAATTCCAGAACTGGAAGAGACAAATAAAACCACAGAGAAAATTGTCGAAGATTTGTTGGAAGAGAATTTTCCTGGTATGATGAAAGATGAGAATACATTCATTCAGGAAGTCCAACAAACCCCAAACAGGATAGACTCCAAAAGAAAATCACCCAGACCTATCATCATCAAAGTTACCAAAACCAAAGACAAAGAAAGAATCATGACAGCATCATGGGAAAAATGAAAAGTTACCTACAAGGGGCAACCAATAAGACTAAGCTCAGATTTCTCAACAGAAACCATGCAGGAAAGAAGAAAATGGGATGGTAGACCAGAGACATCAATTGACAAATGAGGACAACTACAAACCAAAAAGAGGGAAAAAAACTATGTCGTTACAGAACTTCTAGAGAGTAGGGAAGTCAAGACAGCTACAACGTAGAAAGGGCTGTTCTAAACTTGGGAAGAAAATTATAAATCACAGGGTAACCTCAAAGAAAAATGATAAACCTTCACATCAAAAAACAGGACCAGCATAAATATTCAGCAAATAGTAAAATAATAGCAATGAAGGAAGTGACACATGATTTATAAACAAAACGAGCTCAGCATAGAAAATTATATGGAACAAAGAAATTGACACCATGAAAAAGCACATAACAAAAATGACAGCAACAAGTTCCTATTTGCCGATAATTACATATCTGGCAAGGGACTTATCTCCAAGATTTATAGCAGAAGAGTGAATGGCCAAACTATGGTACATACACATAATGGAATGCTATGTAGCACTAAAGAATAATGTGGAGTCTGCAAAACACTGCATAATATGGATGAATTTGGAGGACATTATGCTGAGTGACATAAGTCAATCACAAAAGAACAAATACAGTATTAGTTCATTGTTGTGGAGGGCCAAAGAAAGGTTTATATATGGAGGGAAACTTTCTTTGTTGGTTGCCAGGGATGGGAGGGAAGGGAAGGGAACACTGCAAAAAAAAAAAAAAAAAAAAAAAAAAAAATGCATCGACCCATGTCAAGTTAGTGTATTTCACTGTACATAAATTATATTTCAATAAAATGCATTAAAAAAAAAAAAAAAGAGTGCAGGAAAGAAAATCCCAAGCAGGCTCCTACAGCTGCTGCAGTAGCTGCCGGAGTTTGGGGATGTCTCCTGTCTCCTAGGAGCGCCACGAAGAGCTATAAAATTCTGGGGAACAAGGGGAGCCATCTTGGGAGAGCTGTGGGCACCGCAGCCCAGAGGTGCTTGTCCTGGGAGTGGCCCCTGCTTGGACCTGAGCTGGTGGAGAGGGCCCCAGGATCCTGGGGGGGAGGGGAGTGCCTAGAGGTGCATATAGTGAATTGGTTGCAGGGGTACAGGAGCAACAGGTGGTTTGGGCTGTCCAGTAAACATATCTGGAATGAAAGGGCCCCAGGGAGAAGAAGGCCACCTCCCCAGTGGTAAGTATCCAGAGGCACAGACAGAGGAGGAGGTAGTAACTTTAGGGCAGAGGATATAGGATGTAAGGGTTGGGGGAGCAGAAGCAGCACTATGAACCCAGGAAAGTTGGAAACCTAAGCCCTACAGTAGTTGGCGGCCTGCAGGATCCTCTTCTGCCACCTCCACCTGAGCATCATCAAAGACATAGTCTGCAGGAAGGCTGGAGAAGGCAGCAGGTAAGGAAGTGATGTAATTTTTGTGTTAGTACAATTTTCCCATGAGGACCTAGTCTTTGGAACCTAACTGTCAATAAGTGAGGACTGGGTGTATATACATTTTCTGGTCTCAGTTAAGATCTTAAAAGGTGGTCAAGTAAAATGCAATGTGGGTTTAAAACCAATATCTGCCACTTCATTATATTTCTCATTTTAAAAGTGAAGATACTCCACCACACTCTGCAAAGTTGTTATGAAGGTAAAATCTAGACCAAGGAGACAGATCAATAGTGGTGAGACCTCGCATCATAGAATTAGTACCTTAGCCAACAATTCCACCTGGTGGCGGTATATTCCCATTGCAAGTTAAAGAGCAGAGGGCAAAAAGGCTGAGGGCTGAATTTGTAAACATACATTCATTAAATAAAGCCGCAGCATCAAATAACTGAACAAACAACAACAAAATTCCATACCCTTCCTATGAAATAGGAGCCCTAGTGACGCAGTGGTGAAGCACTGGGCTGTTAATGGAAAGGTCTGCAGGTTGATCCCACCAGCCACTCTCAGAGAAAGATGTGGCAGTCTGATTTACTTCAGAACAGATTTTTTTTGTTGTTGTTGTTATTATACGCTATCGAGTCAGACCAGACTCATAGCGACCCCTCCTTGGGTTTCTGAGGCGGTATCACTACGGAAGTAGATTGCCCAACCTTCCTTCCAAGGAGTGGCTGGTGGGTTTGAATCGACAGCCTTCTGGTTAGCAGTCAAGTGCTTTAGGCACTATGCTAGCAGAGCTTCTAGATTTTGTTGTTAGGTGCCTTCAAGTCAGTTCCAACCCACAGCTGTCCTATGTACAACAGAACAAAACAGTGTCTGGTCCTGACCCATCCTCTGAATCGTTGCTATACTTGAGTCCATTGTTGCAGCCACTGTGTCAGTCCATCTCGTTGAAGATGTTTCTCTGTTTCGTTGACCCTCTGCTCTACCAAGTGTGAAGCCGTTCTCCAGGGACCGGTCCCTCCTGATAACACGTCCAAAGTGTGTGAGACGAAATCTCACTATCCTTGCTCCTCAGAGGCATCTGACTATATTTCTTCTAAGACAGATTTGCTCATTCTTCTGGAAGTCCATCGTACATTCACATTCTTCATCAACACCATAATTCAAAGGCATCAATTTTTCTTCCATCTTCCTTATTCCTAGTGCAGCTTTCACATGCATATAGGATGACTGGAAATACCGTGTTGATATTCTCAAGGTGACATCTTTTTAATACTTTAAAGAGTTTTTTTGCAGCAGATTTGTCCAACTCAATGTAATTTGATTTCTTGACTGCTGCTTCCAAGAGTGTTTATTGTGGATCTAAGTAAAGTGAAATCCTCAACACTTCACTATTTTCTGTTTATCATGATGTTGTTGCTTATTGGTCCAGGTGTGAGGGTTTTTGTTTTCTTTATGTTAAGCTTTAATTTATTCTGAAGACTGTAGTCACAATTTCATCTATAAGTGTCTTAAGACCTCTTCACTTTCAGTGAGCAAGATTGTGTCATCTCCATATGACAAGTTGTTAATGAGTCTTCCTCTAATCCTGATAATGCATTCTTCTTCATATAGTCCAGCTTTTTGGACTATTTGCTCAGCATACATACTGAATAAGTACGGGAAAAGATGCAAAGCTGGCACACACTTTTCCTGATTTGAGACCATGAAGCATCCCCTTATTCTGTTTGAATGACTGCCTCTTCATCTATGTACAGGTTCCTAATGAGCACAATTAAGTGTTCTGGAATTTTCATTCTTCACAATGTTATCCATAATTTGTTATGACCCATGCAGTGGAATGCCTTTTCATAGTCAATAAAACACAGGCAAACATCTTTCTGGTATTCTCTGCTTTCAGACAAGATCCATTTGACATCAGCATTGATATCCCTCGTTCCATGTCGTCTTTCCAGTCCAGCTTGAAATTCTGGCAGTTCCTTGTCAATGTACTGCTGCAATTGTTTTTGAATTATCTTCAGGAAAATTTTACTTGCTTGTGATATTAATGATATATCAGTATATACGTCAGTATAGATTACAGTATAGATTGGAAGGCCTATAAGGCAGTTCTACTCTGTCCTACAGATTCACAATTAGTAGGAATCTACTCCACAGCAACAAGTTTTGTTTTTGTTTTTAACTTATGGAATGCTTATTTCAAATATCAGTAATATTCTGGTACAAATGAATTAGACACTGTTCTCAAGCTTTTTGGAAGTTCTTTCATTCATTCATTCAACAAAAATCTGTTGAGTGCCTACTATGTGTCACACATGTTCTCGGTGCTTGGAAGTGATCAGTGAACAAGAGACAAAATTTCTGCCCAGGGATGACTTTTAATCTGCTCTCCATATACTATATACTTTGTAAAGTCCTCTAGGTATTACAAAGTTCCCCCTAATGTCAACATGTCGAGTTTCTAGGTCCACAATAGTACGGACAATTAAATGGCGTTCCTGGATGCAGACTCACTCCAGTTTATTTATCTACGAACCCAGCACTGCACACTGAGTTAAGCCAGGAGGTAGCAGATACCAAAGGCGTGGCCAGCGGGGCTGACTTTGACAGCAATAGCGTCTCTACGTCTTGCAAGGCTCCTCATTACAAGCGCCCCTGCTGAGTAACCCTAGACCTTGGAGCCCTAATCCCTAGCGTCCCTAGCGCATCACCAACTCGCCGCCTGGTGGCAGCTAGCAGCCCGAGCACCAGGCCAGGAATAGAACTGATGCACGGAACCCAGGAAACGCGCTCAGGTTTCCGGGGAAGAGGACAGTAAAGGACGAGAGCGCGGAAGTAGTGCGACTGCGATGGAAGCAATGATTTTGGGGGTCCGGGGTCTGCGACTCTGGCGAGTCGCCCCTAGCGGCGGGGCTGGCCGGAGTGAGTTTCAGCGGCTTTTGGACAGGGAACGAGGCCTAGACGGTTGTGTGGGGTCGGATTGGGCCTGAGGCCATTCATGGGAGCCGCGGGACCCTAACGAGTAGACAGACATCAGTGTGTCTGGAAGGAGATCCTGGGGATCCAGGGAGTGAGGTCGGGACCACTGGAGGAGGGTGGGGCGCCATTTTCAAGATACTCCCCTCAAAACCGCAAAACCAAAACCAACTCACTGGCTTGTAGGCCATTCAGACTTATAGAGACCCCATAGAACTGCCTCATGGAGGGTCCAAGGCAGTAAATATTTAGGAAAGCAGACTGCTTCATCTTTCGCCCACGGAGTACGTGGGTCTTTTTGGTTAGCAGCCAAATGCTTTAACTACTGCACCACGAGAGCTCTTTTAGTCAAGGAATCCACATCCCCGTGCAAACGTATTGTCCTTATGTTCCGATAGGAACACGCTGTACTTTCCAGGGCTGTAAATTTTTAAGGAAGCAGACTGCCTCATTCTCCTGTGGAACAGCTGGTGGATTCGAACTGCCGGCCTTTTGGTTAACAACTGAATGCTTTAAGCTCTGCTATCACCACGTTACCTGGCTTGGGGTTTGGAAAATAAGATCAACATTTCTTACCCTAGATATTTATAGTTTTGATACGGCCCTTCAGTCTCTGGAGCTTTTGTATTTTCAAGACTCTTTCAGGACGATAACTTTGCTCACCTTTCCGAAGTCTCTGGCCTAGTTTGGACTTTACTTCCTGTTTACTTTTTGCTGGTCATTGTAAAGCACAGATTACACAAAAGAAATTGACTGGATTAGAGATCTGATGGTGAAAGAGGAAAGTTAAAGCAGAGGCCCGAATCAGGGCCAATTGTTATTCTGTTGTCGTTTTGTCTAATTATTAGTGTTAAACCAAAACCAAACTCACTGCCATTGAGTCGGATCTGACTCACAGCAACCCCTCCTTGGGTTTCTGCGGCAGTATCACTATGGAAATAGATTGCTCAACCTTCCTTTTAAGAAGGGGCTGCCAACCTTCTGGTTAGCAGTCAAGTGCCTTAGGCACTACACCACCAGAATTCCCAATTATTAGTGTTAGGAAATGATTTAAGTTTACCTCTGAGAGGCTTTTTGGTAAACTTGGAGTTCTGTGGCCTCCTTTCTTTTTTATAACCAGTAACCAGTTATGTAATAGTAGGCTCTGACTCATGGTAACCCCATGTGTGTCAGAGTAGAACTGTGCTCTTTAGGGTTTACCGTGGCTGACTTGTAAGTAGGTTACCAGGCCTTTCTTCCAAGGTGCATCTGGACTTGAACCTCTAACTTTTCTATTAGCACCCTAGGGGGTTAACTGGTTGTACCACAAATGGCAATTCAGGAGTAGGATGGAGTATGGGTATTGACAGTGTATCCTTCATTTATTCAGGTTTTCATATTCATTATAATTTCTCCACAGAATTTATAGCAACATCACCAGCTCCTCAGCTGTCACCTACCGAACTGACGGAAATGCGGAATGAACTATTTAATAAAGAGAAAAGCAGGCAGTTATCATTAACTCCTCGAACTGAGAAGATTGAAGTGAAGCATGTTGGGAAAACTGACCCTGGCACTGTCTTTGTGATGAATAAAAACATTTCAACTCCTTACAATTGTGCTATGCGTAAGTAATGGAATCAAAATATCAGTTTTGACCATTTTACATGGGCTGGGGCCCAGGAACTGGTACAGAGAAGATGTACTGTAATTGCTTTCTGGACTTTTCCGAAGTTCTCTCTTATTTGGTATCTTTGTTCACTGTTCCTTTAGCTTTTGGGAGTAATATGGATCTTGAAAAGTTGGTGTACTATTGGGCAAAGATTGTCTTGAAACTTGCTTGAATCTGGCTAAAGTTAAACCAAACCCACTGTTGTGGAGTTGATGCCAACTCACAGCGACCCTATAGGACAGAGTAGAGCAGCCCCATAGGGTTTCCAAGGCTGTAAATTTTTATGGAAGCAGACTGCCTCATTCTCCTGTGGAACGGCTGGTGGATTTGAACTGCCGGCCTTTTGGTTAACAACTGAATGCTTTAAGCTCTGCTATCACCAGAGCTCCTAAGTTTAGGGAGTCATAATTGTTCTGGCAAAAGAAAGGTGGACCTAAATATACTGTTACTAAATACATGGTCCTTTCTGATGAGATGGAAGCAGTCATCATGTAGGTCTCTCATTAAAGCATTTTGGATAAAGGGACTTTGCCCTGGCCTTTTTGCTTTTTTTTTGTTCTTTTTCTGCTTGCTAGCTCTTTATAGCCTAATTTATATCTGAAGAAAGATCTAAAGCTTGCCATCTGCCTCTTTGTTGTAAAGATTTGTTAACATTTATGTGTGCACATGGCAAATATTGCTAACCAGAAGCCTGGCGGTTCAAACCCACCAGCCACTCCTCGGAAGGAAGGTTGGGCAATCTACTTCCATAGTGATACTGCGTCGGCAACCCAAGGAGGGGTCGCTATGAGTTGGGGCCGACTTGATGGCACATAACGACAACAACAACATGGCAAATATGTGAGTGGAAATGTGTATGGGGTGATTGTGATTAGGGTAAAAATATTTGTTTCTATTTATATCTTAAGGAAAGTCACTGCCCTGTGTGAGATGTAGTGTGGAGATAAAGGAAACAGGGTCTCTCTATGTAACTTTTGTTTTAAAAAAATATTTTGTTGTATTTTAGGTGAAAGTTTACATAGCAAACTAGGTATCCATTTAACAGTTTTTTTTTTTTTTTTACAAATTGTTCCAGTGACAGTGGTTTCAATTTCAGAATGTGTCAACAGTCTCATTATTTCCATTCTGTTTGTTCTGTTTCCATTAATCTAGCTTCCCTGCCCTTCCTTGCCTTCTCATTTTTGCTTTTGGGTAAATGTTGACAGTTTGGTATCACATAGTTAATTGTTTAAAGAAGCACATTCCTCACAGGTGATATTATTTATTTTATAAGCCAGTCTATTATTTCACTGAAAAGTGACCTCAGAGGGCTTCAGTTCCAAGTTAAAAAGGTACGTTGGGGTGATAGCCTTAGGGCTTCCTGTAGTGCCTATCTGTCCTGTAGGTCTGGGCTTTTTAGGAATTTGAGTTTTGTTCTGCATTTTCTCCTGCTCTATCTGACACCTTCTGTTGTGTCTCTCATCAGAATGATTAGTAGTGGTAGCTGGCTACCATCTAGTTTTTCTGGTCTCAGGCTAGTGACGTTGTGTTTCATGTGGGCAACTATACTTAGTCCTCACTTACTGGTATAGTTAGGTTCCAAAGACCAGGCCATTATGCAAAAATTGGCATTACATGAAAGTAGAGGGTGAGTACATCACATCACACAATGGAGGATGACTATGTCATTACATAACTGCCAAATTACATCTTTACAAAACTGCCACATTATATCCTACTGAGAATCATGGCCCAGCCAAATTGACACATAATCTTAACCATCAAAGCCAATGTTACTCATGCCTTGCCCCTCAGCAATGTATATCATTAATGTAATATATATCATTGTATAATGTAATGTATATCATTAATGCTCAAAATAGTTGGAGAGTAGATTTTTTGCTATTGTTGTAAATGTGAAATGTCAGATAATGAGATAGTAAGTGAGGACTAGGTGTAGTCCTGTGGCCTAGTTTATTCTTTGAATCTTTGGTTTCCTTCATTCTCTTTTGCCCCAGATGTGTAAGAGACCAACAGTTGTATCTTAGATGGCCACCCACAAGCTTTTAAGATCTCAGACACTACTTACCACACTAGGAAACAGAACATTATCTTTATGAACTATGTTAGCTAGTTTTCGGAGTTGTCCCATGAGACTATGGTGCCAAGCTCTTTAACCCAGTAAACTAATCTCACAAGGTGTTTGGATATGTGTCTCTGTAACTGTGCCTATATGTGCTTTATTATATGTATGAGTATGTGTGCAGCTCACACAAACATATATATACATATACCTACACAGACACCTATAGATGCATATGCATATCATCACATATGCTTTCCTTTATACATGTGTGCATGCATATCTATCTATGTAACCACACACATATTTTTTCATTATTACTGTTGTTACAAAATTGTATTATGTAATAGTATTTACCAAAATTGTCCTTTATTTTTGCATACCTCTTAATGTCTTCATTTACTTTGGTCACATATTGGGTATTTCCTTTCTCATCTTCCCAGATAGCAAGATCTAGAAAGTGATCCTCCCTCACACCCCTTCTCATCCCTGGTAAACATCAAAGAAAGTTGCTTTCTGTGTGTATGTCTGTTAATGACTTTTTATAAAAGTGGGGCCATATAATATTTGCCCTTTTGTGATTGACCTATTTCCCTAAGCATAACCTCCAGATTGGTCTCTGTTAAAATATGATTCACAGTCTCCTCATTTTTTGTAGTTGTGTACTATTCCGGTGAATGTATGTACACTATATACTAGCTTTGATCGGAATGTTTGTATAGTAGCTTTTATAGGACAGGTAATATTTGAATTTGGAAAGCCCCCCAAAATAGAGCACAGCATAGATATACATGCATGTGCACCCAACTAGCTGCATTGTTTTAACTTGGAAAACTCAGCAATTTAAGTAACAGCTTTAGTTACTAATTTAAGCTGGTTTACGGAGAGTACACTCTTAGTCTTCTTTTACTCCAGCACTTGAATTAGTATCTATGGTAATTGTTTTTTCATTTGTTTCATGAGCATTTATTGAACCTATGCTGTGTGATAGGCATTAGTATTACAGAGGAGGCTAGCACAAGACTCAGGCCCTTGAGGAACTTTGAACTCATCACATGTAGAGATGAAGCACCTAAACCATCTCTAGTATGACCCTGCTCTTGAGTTTTGCCACTCATACTTCCAGTCACTGAGTAACCTTTTACTGAGTGCCTAGTATATTCCAGGCCCATTGCTAGGCTCTGGATATATTGATAAGTGAGCAAAAGCAGACATGACTCCTGCCTTTATGGAACTTATGGAAGTTATGTAGTGGCTGATAATTTAGACCTTGTAGTTTAACCACTTTTGTGACTAGATGTGTATTCACAGAACATCTAATCAAGATTGTAATTTCATTTTTGGTTCCTAGAACAGATGAGAGCTGATTGACTTATATGTGAATTCATATTAATAATTAAAAAAATGATAACTACAGTATTTAACCTAGAGAAGTAAGATGTGGTTTAGTAGAAAAGCATAAAACCAAAAACCAAACCCACTGCCATCAAGTTGATTTCAATTCATCCTGACTCTACAGGGCAGAGTAGAGCCTCCCCACAGGGTTTTTAAGGGTTAAATCTTTATGGAAGCAAACAGCCTCATCTATTTCCTGAGGAATGGCTGGTGGGTTTGAACTGATGACCTTTTGGTTAGCAGCTGAATGGTTTAACCACTGCACTACCAGAGTTCCCTAAATCCCCATATAACTCACTGCCATTGAGTTGGATCTGACTCATAGCGACCACTCCTTGGGTTTCCGAGGTGGTATCACTATGGAAGTAGATTGCCCAAACTTCCTTCTGAGGAGTAGCTGGTGGGTTTGAACCGCCAGCCTTCTGGTTAGCAGTGACATGCCTTAGGCACTACGCCACCAGAGCTCCTAAATCCCATATAGAACAGATTTATCGTGGGTGCATATTACTGTATTTTCCCTTCTTTCTCTCTCTCTCTATATATATCCAAATATATCTATGATGTAGCTGAATATTTAAATATATCTCTTAGAAAATAATTTTCTTAATCATTGACAAGTTAATTTACAGTTAGACTCATAATTTTGTAAATGTTTTGTGTAATTTTGGTAATGATTAAGAATATTTGGGTGTGTTGGACACTAATTTTTCTTGATACATTTAATACATTTTTCTCCAAAGAGACAACTTGCAAAATCTTACCTTTCCATTGTTTTATTTATTAATGTAGTACTTAAATGTATAACATTTCACTATGGGTTTTATCAAATTTAAATTATTAATCTATTTTAAACTTTTAGATTTAAGTGAGTGGTACTGCAGGAAGTCCATTTTGGCTCTTGTGGATGGACAGCCTTGGGACATGTACAAGCCTTTGACCAAATCCTGTCAAATTAAATTTCTTACTTTCAAAGATCAAGATCCGAGAGATGTAAATAAGGTATTTCTGTCTCTATCTATCCTCCTAGTTTTAGACTTCTCCTTTTTTTTTAAAGCTTATTTTCTGTGACATGTGAAATGTTAAATTACAGCCAATGGTCAAATGTTATACTGTACTAGCTAGTCCAGGTTTTCTTTGCTAGATTAGGCATTTCCATAGTTCTAAAATAACAGTGCATCCATGTCTTTGTATTTTGATTTGAGAAAATTATATGACACATTTTTTTATATTCATATCTTTGTTCAACCTACATTTACTGATCATTCTTTGTATTGTAAGTGATTTCATTCTCATTGCTGCTGCTTGAATTCAGTTCTGACAGTCTTCTCTGGTTCACTTCTGTAACTTTTTAACTTTCTCTGCCCTCTACCTCGTTTTTTAATACTTAGTCTTCTTTCATAGTCTTATGTAATTTTTAGTAACTGACATACTTGGATCATACCACTTTCCCCTAAAAAAACTTGCCTACCTTAAATGTTCATAAAACTTGCCAGCCCCATTTAATATGGTCCCAGCCTGCCATTTCAGCTTTTCCTCCTATTGTTTTTTTTTCCATTTCCTCTTTTTCTGGATATACTATTTGGTCACTAAAGGTTTATGTACCTGCCTTGCTTTTGTTGATGTTACACTCTCAATTCTGAGTATTTTCTTTCCACTCCTATTAAAATCCTATTAATCTTTTACAGTTCAATTAAAATGCCATCTGCTATATGAAATTTTCTCAGTTTCTTCCTGTCAGAATTAATCCTTCTTTTCCTTAGGGTCTCACAACACGTTGCTAGTGTTTAGATAAAATATTTTAATTTTGCTTTTCACATAGACTGTTGAATGCTCTAATTCTTGGCTCTGTGAAGACGGGGTCCATGTCCCTTATTGGACCTTGTCCTTGAATTCCACATAATAAATGCTTAATAAACATTTGTTGAAATGAAATATTTAAACAATAAAAGAATAGAAATGTTAATAATAATGTTATTGTTGTTATTTGCTGTTGAATTGGACCTGACTCATAGCAATCCTTCCTTGGGTTTCCGAGGCATTATCACTACGGAAGTAGATTGCCCAACCTTCCTTCTGAGAAGTTAATTAAGCACGTATTATGTATCAGACACTATTCTTGGTGATTTTAATCCTCATAAAAACCCTACAAAGTTGGTGCTGTTACCTCTGTTGTCTAGAGAACAATTTAGACAGTTTGACCAGAGCAACTGGTTTAGTAAGTATTAATATGTGGAGTCTGGGTTTAAACCTAGGTATTTTGACTCTAGAGTTCAATGCTAAGGGCATTTAAAAACATTGAAGTAGGGTTGATGAAAAAGTACATTTTGCAACTTAACTTCAAATCTGAGTTTGTACTTATTTTTAGTTTGTGTAGCAAGCCTTGTTATACAGCCAGGCAACCCCACTTTTGTGGTCCTCAGATGTGGAGAAGGACTTAGGGTAAAAAAGCACCCAGTAGTATATTGCCACGGAATAGAAGAAGATGGGCAAGTATGATGCAGTTTTCCTGTTTTTCTTTAGATTCAGATAAGGTAATTACATGGATATCTGTATTTGGCATATTCACGAATCCAAATTTGCCAGTAAAATGAAATCCTAGTTGATGGTAGTGTTGCTTTGCTATAAATGTGAGAAACTTGAGCGCTGTCTTACGGATGTTATGTATAGGATAGGAGTCATTACAAATAATTAAAAAAAATATTTTTTGCTTTTTACATATAGTATAAGTAGGTGTACATTAATGTATACTTATTTACTATAAATTAATATATTGTTTTAGCATAAATTTATTAACAAATCAACTGTCATGGATTTAAAAATAAAATTACTAATGGATAGTAAAACTTTTTATAGGTTGATAGCCGTTATAGTATCTGATACATTGTACAGAAATATGCCAGAAACATGAACCTGGTTCTTCATTCTTTTGTGGATTTAGCTTTGATGAATAAAAGTAGAAGTAATGCCATGGCATGAGGGTAACTGTTACTGTAGGCCAAGAATGAGCAGATATTTGAGAAATATTTCCTAAGTCAAAGTTGATCTAGATTATAATATTGTAGAAACTAGTGAATCTTAGTGTTTATTATGTTTGTATGTTATATTCTTTCCCCTAGGCTTATTGGCGCTCTTGTGCCATGCTGATGGGATGTGTAATAGAGCGGGCATTCAAAGATGAGTACATGATCAGTTTGGTCAGAGCTCCAGAAGTTCCTGGTAATGTACATAAATACATATATTCCTTTCATAAACCTTGAAATTTTTGATGCTTATTTCTGATGATGTACAGTTCGTTTGTAAATGAGCTAATATAAATTACTGTCATAAGTATATTCCATTTATTATGGGTAACTAAATCCATCCTGTTGTGCTGTAATGTGAGGTAATGTTTGTTGTTCTTCTTGTTATGTGCTGTTGAGTTGGACCTGACTCATAGCGACCCCTCCTTGGGTTTCCGAGGCAGTATCACTATGGAAGTAGATTGCCCAACCTTCCTTCCGAGGAATGGCTGGTGGGTTTGAACCGCCAGCCTTCTGGTTAGCAGTCAAGTGCCTTAGGCACTATGCTACTGGAGCTCCTGAGGTAATGTTTAGATGTCAGTAATTAGTGAAGAATGTTTCTCTTGAATATGGATTTCATGGATTACACTCTCTCACTGTTTCTTACCACTTTAAGCATTTGTTTCCAAATTGATTATGTGAAGAAAGAGAAACTGGCAGTTAGTAGGCTTCTGGAAAGAGCTGGTGCCTTTTTACCAGAAATAACCATGACTCTGGAAATGGGCACATCTGGAATTAGGGAGTTGCAAGGATACAGACTCTTTTCCATGTTCTGGTTGATAGTTCATATTAACATTATCTGGTAGCATAGTACCTAAGGCATCTGACTGCTAACCAGAAGGCTGCGGTTCAAACCCACTAGCCACTCCTCAGAAGGAAGGTTGGGCAGTCTACTTCCGTAGTGATACTGCCTCAGAAACCCAAGGAGGGTCCATGGAGGATATGTCACAGGAACCCCAATGGATGCCTGAAACCAAGCATAATATCAGACTCTGTATATACTGTGGTTTATCCTATACATATTCTACCTATGATAAAGTTTAATTTATAAATTAGGCACAGTAAGAGATTAACAACAATAACTAGTAATAAAATAGAACTATTATACTGACATACTGTAATAAAACTTAGGTGAATGTGATCTTAGCAACCTTGTTCTTGTTGTTATGTGCCGTAGAGTCAGACCCGACTCATAGTGACCCCTTCTTGGGTTTCCGAGGCAGTATCACTATGGAAGTAGATTGCCCAACCTTCCTTTTGAGGAGTGGCTAGTGGATTTGAACTGCTAGCCTTCTGGTTAGCAGTCAAGCACCTTAGCAACCTTAGCATATGATATTTATTCTTTTAAGTTGAAAACTTTCACCAATTCACTTAAATAAAGCACTTTATGACTTCTTTTTGTCATATCCAAATTTCCAACATCACTATTCTTGCACTTATTAAATAAAATCATTATTAAATAAAATAAGGGTTACTTAACACAAGCACTGAAATACCATGACAGTCGATCCAATAACCAGGAAGGCTACTCAGTGACTGATGGTCAAATAGCATGTGCAGTGTGGATGTGCTGGACAGAGGGATGATTCATGTCCTGGGTGGGATGGTGCAGGCTGGCACAAGATTTCATTGCACTACTCAGAATTTCATGGAATTTAAAACTTAGAAATTGTTTCTTTCTGGTATTTTCCATTTACTATCTTCAGTTACTCATGTTTGACCACAGGTAACTGAAATTGTGGGAAGTGAAATCATGGATAAGGGGGGACTACTATATCTTGTTCTTTTGGAATTGCTTTATCTAGCAAATACTTGAAATCCCTATACTGTTAGTATTCTTGAAGAAAACTTGAGGGTTTTACAATATATCACTGATTCTTGGTTAACAAAAGGTGAGTTAATTTTTTTTTTTTGTGGCAAGCAGCTGGATGATGGTATAGCAGTTTTATAATTGGTAGAGTTGGGAGAGATTGTTAATCCTTTCTTGTTGTTGGATTTACAGTAATTGCTGGAGCCTTCTGCTATGATGTAGTTTTGGATAAGAGACTCGATGAATGGGTGCCAACGAAAGTAAGCCCTTTAATTGTTTGGAGTATTAATTTTAGAATCTGTGCCTTTCTGTTAGAATGATCCCTGTGTTGATATTGTTGGATTGTAATGGATATTGAGGATAAATTTAAAAGAATATATTTTGTTACTTTTTCAGTACAATTAAGACAAAGGCACATGAATGAGGACATTCGCAATAGCATGGTCAGCTGTCTTGATGCTTGAGTTTTTCTTTAAGTACCTTTTTCTTTTTTATTGTTCCTTAAGATAGTAGTTTTCAGATATGATTAAACATACCTAGAACCTAACATATAGATACTTAGCTATCTTGGTTGATGTGGTGAGCCCGGAGCTGTAGCTGCTTGAATCCTCCAGACATAGTTTAAAAACCACTGCTTAAACCATTTTACTCTGTTGCATACTGTGCGTTCTCTTTTTATAGAATCAGACTACTGATAAAGTTGCCCCCTCAACTAGCAAAAAATAGCAAGAGTTTTGTTTGTTAATGGTCTGCCTTCATAATATAGGGTGGTCCTGTCCTGGGACTTGGGGAACAATACTAGTAACTTGTTGCTGTGGGTTAATTCTGACTCATGGTGGCTGCTTATGTGTCACATAGAGCTGTGCTCCATAGGGTTTTGCATAATTGATTTGTTTAGAAGTAGATCACCAGACATCTGATAACAACAATAACAAAGTCTGAATTAAGCAAAACTGTATGCCCTAAAGACAGGAAATCAGGTGATCAGAAAAGAGGAGGCAATGCAGCTAATTGCATTTTGTCAATTCCATGGTACACATTCTCCCCCCACATTTCAGTACCTCTGAAAACAAGATATATCGTACAGTAAATGACAGCTTATAGTTGTACTTTGTAGTGTTTGTTTCTTAGTGGTAAATCTTAAAATTTTTGGCATTTTATATTCAGTGAAATACCATAGTTCTTAAAAAAGCAAAGGCTTTGGAGTTAGGAGAGGTCCAGGGTTAGATTCTAGCTTGGGAAATTATTATTTGTGTAATCCTGCCCATATTATTTAATATCAAGAGGGAGAAAAGAAGGAAAGAGGAAGAAAGGAAGAGAGAAAGAGAGGAGAAGAAAGAGTCTGGGAAGGGGCAGGGAAAGGATTGTAATTCTTCATGATCCCTGGATTCTTGTCAAATACAGCTTCTTTCTTTCCAGGTATGTCCTCAAATTTCAGAATAGATTCCCACTATTAAGGAGCTCTGGTGGTGCAATGCCTAAGGCATTTGACTGCTAACCAGAAAGGTGGCAGCTCAAACCCACCAGCTGCTCTGTGGAAGGAAGATGGGGCAATCTACTTCCGTAAAAATTTACCACCTCAGAAACCCAGTGGGGGTTGCTGTGAGTCAGAATTGACTTGATGGCAGTGAGTTTTCCTACTTCCTTTGGGAGAATTAATCAAGACTCATCTCTCATTATCCATGACACTTGCTGCCTCTTTATTTATTTATTTTTTAAAAAAGTTTTTTTCTGAGAAATATACTATCAAATTGCAGACTCCATGGAGTAGGTAGATGACTTAGAAAAAGTAGGGGAGAATTACATTGAAATATCAGATATGTTAAATCATGAATGTGGATTTGTTGCACAGTGAACTATACCTTTAAAGAATAGAAAAAAAGTATTTCATTCAAAAAATTCTAGTAGGAAATTCATGAAAATAATTTTATTATAAATATAAAAGTTATTTGCAAAGTAGTGGTTGATCTTTTCTTTGTAATGATTTATAGTACAAAAACTCAAAATTTTCAATTTTGGTAAAAATAAACACAATAAAACATACATCCAAAGAACAATTTTTACATGTACAGTTCAACAACAGTAGTTTCACATTGTGTCATCATTTTCACTGTCTCTCTGGTACTATAGCGCCTAAGGCACTTGACTGCTAACTAGAGGGCTGGAGGTTCAAACCCACCTGCCACTCCTCGGAAGGAATATAGGGCAATCTACTTCCATAGTGATACTGCCTCGGCAACCCAAAGAGGAGTCGCTATGAGTTGGGTCCAACTTGATGGCAAATAACAACAACAGCCCATTTTGTTTCCCTACCATTTTTTCAGAATTTCTGCCCCTTGAAGTTCTCACCTTTGCTTTAGAGTTACTTTTGTCAGTTTGATTTCAACATAGGCAATTCTTTAAAAGAATGCTCATGGAAGACTTTATTAATTGAGCTAAATTGTGGTTTAACTCAAAAACGACTACATGGGATAGTTTTGATCCAATGTTTCAGGTTGTTTCCAGGCAACAGATTCAGGGTTCCTCCAGTCTCAGTGTATCCAGTAAGTCTGATTTTGATAACAACTTGAAGTGTATCCCACATTTTTCTTCCTTTTGACCAAGATCCATCTATTGGGTCCATGATCAAAGCATTCAGTAATGATAGCCAAGCCCCATTCATATCTTCTGGTCTCATGGCAAAGAAGGTAGTAGTAGTTCATACAGACAGACCTGTAGTCCATTTCCTTCTCCCATTCTTGGATCTCGTTCTCCCTCTGTTGCTCCAGGCTCAATCATAGTTCTTTTTAATTAAAAATCTCATAAACGTTATTACCGTGTAGTATCTATCATTTTAAATGTATAAAATTGATATTTTTATTAAGAGAGGTGAATGTGTGCTGTATTTTAGGCAGGGCCAGTGATGACATAGTTTTTAGTGAAACTTTCTGAATCATGTAAACAATAATTTTTCCCATTTATTTTAAAAACTTAATTTTATTCATAGTATAAACACATTTTTGTGTGTGTCTTGCTGCTTATTTATTAACATTTCTACTTGCAACATAGTTTTAATAAACATGAGAGTGTATAATTTTGAAGAAAAAGCTTATTAAAAATTTTTATAAGATTATCTTTGAGGATTTTTATTAGGCGAGGCTGATATCTTAATTATAAGTTTTATAATTTATAGAATTGAGAGAAACTTCTAATCCTGTATTCTGTGGTCCAAATATTCAGTTGTTGGAAATTAATAATTTTTTCCCCTAACAATTGATTTTGGTTTTGGTTTTATTTTGATTAATCTTGTCTAATTTTTGGAGAAATACCTCGAAGTAGTGTGTTATTAAGGCTAATGCTTTCATTTTGAAGGAGAATCTGCGTTCCTTCACAAAAGATGCTCATACTTTAATTTATAAAGATCTTCCATTTGAAACTTTGGAAGTTGAAGCAAAAGTGGCATTAGAAATGTTTCAGCACAACAAGTAAGTTTTAGTTTCCTTCAAAGCAGTATTAAACCTCCCAAAATTATGTGCCGTGAAAGAAATTTAGCTCTTCAAAATTCTTATGTTCAATGTGACACCTTTTTATTTTCAGCTCCAAGATCTCTTCCTGCCCTAGCCTGTTGGCTTTTGTTCATCTCATTTTATTTCACTTAGAAAAACATTGTCACCATTAGATAATTTTCTCACTTTGTTTTACTTTTCTATTTGTTAGGTCAAATAGATCCATATAGCAGTATCATTTCTCCTTTTCTTTCCTTTATGAAGTGATAAGGCACATTAAGAAATTGGTACTTTGTTTGCTTTGCAACAAGCAAAGACTCTGCAATCTTTCCTTCCCATCCTTCCACTCTCTAAATAAAAAAAAATTAAGATTGAAAGTGCAAGCAATTTAGAAGCTGATACAATATGTTTACATACCCAGTTTTAAGTCTTCTGTATGTAAATTATCCATTTGATGGATTTTGTCAACATTTTAAATCCTTCTTGGCTTCCTAATTCCCTTTGCTGCTCAGAAAACTTTACCTTCTTCTACTAGTTGAAAGTCCTAGTAAATTTTAATATCATTCTAATTGGAAATTAGGGCTAATTAGAAAGGGAAGTCTATGCTGGAAAAACATAACTTATGAAGTATATTCTGAAGCCAAAATATGCACTCACAGATTGTGAAGTGTTATGGATTAGGTTTCTTTAGGTATTTAGAAATGAAATCACACATTCTCATAGGAGTAGTTTATTGTATGTATATTCTTGTGTTACTCCACAAAAACTTTCTTGATTCATACTCTAGCTTGTCATTTCTCAAATTCAGAATACTCTTTTGTAAGACAATCATTGGTATCCTGAAAAAGGTGTACTGTGTTCAACTAAGTTTGGAGAAAACTAGCATTAACAAATTTAATCAGTTTTTAATGTACTTGTGTACTGTAAAGTCTCCCAAAGTGGATACAGAAAGTAGTATTTTCTAATTGTAAGTGCCTGTGGAGCCCTTTTTCTTGAGTTAATTATAAATATTTTCTTAGTACTGATTACATGTTGAAATGATGACATTTAGGGTTTACTATGAAGGGCTTTACTATGAATGAGCTCATTTGGGTTCAAGGTACTTGTAGAATGTCCTAGTGAGTGATCAGAAGGGTTGTAGATAGGGCTCAGAAGGAATGTAGAGTAAAGGCAGGGGTGTGGAGACATAAATGCTTAAGTGGTAATTAAAGTTGTGTAAATCAAGGAGTTAGCCTAGAGAGAATGCTTAGAGTGAAAAGAGGATCTAAAACAGAACACTCAGGAAAACTACCTTTACAGAAAGAGAGGAGAAAGAGAAGACTGGCATAGAGATAAAATGCATAGTAGAGCGTGTACTGGAAGCCTGTGGAAAAGAAAACTTTGAGAAGTGGTGATGAGCAATGATAAGGAAATGAAGGACCAAAAATATCCATTAGGTTAGGACCAGGCGGTAGCACTGGCTTTGGTGAGAACAAGTGGATGGAGTCGGGGGCTGTGACCAGTTTGAAGGGAGGTGAGAAGTGAGAAGGAGAGGCTCCAAGTACAGAGCATTCTTTCAAGAAGTATGGCTGAAGAGGAAGAGAAAGAAGGTACCTTTAAACAGCTTTTTGTATATTTAATTGTTATTATCTTTGATGCTTCAGATACAAAATAGATTTCATAGAAGAGAAGGCATCTCAGAACCCTGAGAGAACAGTCAAGCTCCACAGGTAAGAAAAACTCTAAAAGTCAACTGTATTCTAATTCATGTAAAGCTTAGCTTTATTGTTACCTAAATGAAGTGTGCAACTGAAATAGATAACTTTGTACTTTATATTGTTGCTCTTACTTATTTTTTGTTCCTCTGTTCATAGTTTTCATACTGTGAGAATTAGAGGCTTTAAATTATCTTCAGGAACAGTTGTGATTTCTGTTCTTCATTGTTATTTTTTTGCATTTCAAGAGTTAAAAATACTATTGTATAAAAATTGTAATTTGAGAGTTATTTTAATTTTGAAATTGCACAAAATATTCATTGTTAATGAATTGGACATGATAGTTCATGTGTGTGTACAGAAATATGGATACTGACCGATCAGTTACTACTTATATTGCATGTGTAAGTTAAACCAGCTGTGCTTTCTGAGCAGAGATGAGAGAGGTTCACTGCTCATGTTGACATTCTCCATAGAGAACAAGTCCCATGACAAAGCATGATGCAAAGTTGACTTCATAGCCGGTATCTGTTTCCTCAACATCTTATTTTCTTGGATTGGATTTAGCTTTTTCCCTCTAGAAAGCTGCTCTTTGCTTCTAGACACCATCTGTCCTATATATTGAATTTTAAATTTTGTTGCAATGAGTTGTAGTGAGGTTTTAGCATAGCAGTTTTAGATACTGGATCCACTTGACAGCATGGTGTGTTCAGTGACTTAAAAACCTTTAAAGTTATATCAGTGCTGATGAAGAAAAAGGTTCAGTTGACTTTATTTTTAATGGCTTTGGCCTCTTCACTTGAGATCATATGTCAGGGGTTGTTAGAGACTAATTTGAGTCAGATAGCCAGTTCTTGATTAAAGACCAGCTACAAAGAGAATAAATAGATTTTTTTCCTCCCAAACTATCAGAAATGATTTGATTTCAAGGTTTTATTTATTTATTTTTCAAATCAAATCAGATTTGGTGACTTTATTGATGTGAATGAGGGCCCTCTTATTCCAAGAACAAGTGTTTGTTTCCAGTATGAAATCTCAGCGGTTCACAATCTTCAAACCACGCAACCAAGTCTTGTACGAAGATTCCAGGGTCTCTCTTTACCAACTCACTTAAGAGTAAGTAAAACTTCAAGTTCCAGTTCTTTCAGTTTGGGTGTGGGTGTATTTCTTGGCTTGATTTTATCCTAATTTGAAGGATGTAAATTTTAATTTTCACTAAGTTGTATGACACTATATGTTAATGAATTGAGGTTTAGATTATAAACAGTTTTGCACAAGATGTAAACAGATGATTTACAAAAGAAACCGTTGAAAATATTAAATCAAATTGAGATAGTATTTTTAATTTTTCAAATTCACTTTGGTGAGGGAAAGTTGAGGGGGTGTTGGTATTGTAGCATATATTGGTAAGACCCTGTGGCATGCCTTTTGGCCTTATGTTCAGCATGCTTGTCTCTCTAGTTTTAATGATCTCTTCATGACCCAGTGTCTGTCAGGGTCTACTTTGCTCCTACTTCTTGCTAATGCTTATTTAAAAAAAAAATAATTTGAGATAATTATGGATTCATAGTGCCTAAGGCACTTGACTGCTAACCATAAGGCTGGCGGTTCAAACCCACCAGCCACTCCTCGGAAGGAAGGTTGGGCAATCTACTTCCGTAATAATACTGCCTTGGAAACCCAAGGAAGGGTAACTATGAGTCGTATCTGACTCCATGGCACATAACAGCAGCAGCAACCACATGCAGTTATAAGAACTAATACAGAGAAATCCTGTGTACCTTTTCCAAGTTTCCCTAATGGTAACATCTTGCAAAACAGTACTGCATTGTGTACGATATCATAACCAGGGTATGGACATTAATACAGTGAAGATGCAGAACAATTCCATCTCCGCAGGATTTCTTTTATAGCCACATCTTCTACTTTTGCCTACCCCTACCCTTCATCTCTATCCCTGGCAACCACTAATCTGTTCTTCATTTCTGTAACTTTGTCATTTCAGTCATGTTATATGAATAGAATCATGTATATAATCTTTTGGGATTGGATTTTTTTTCTTCCCCTGCTCAGGATAATTCTCTGGACAATCAGCCAAGTTGTTTGTATGTGTTATAGTTTATTCCTTTTTATTGTTGAGCAATATCCCTTGGTGTGAATGTACCACAATTTGTTTAAATATTCACATATTGAAGGACATCTGGGTTATTTCAGTTTTTCAACTATTATGAATAAAGCTGTTATGAACATTTTTGTACAGGTTTTTATTAATGTAAATTTTTACTTCTTTGGGTTAAATGCTGAAGTACAATTTCTGGGTTCATGGTGAGTTCATGTTTAGTTATTTAAGAAACTACCACAGTTTTCTAAAGTGGCTATACTATTTTATATTTCCACCCTTAATGCTTTTGGTATTATCACTGTTTCCTATTTTAGCTATTCTGATAGGTGCATAGTGATTTCTCATTCTGGTTTTAATTTGCATTTCCTTATGTTGGCTAATGATGTTGAACATCTTTTCATGTGCTTCTTTGCCATGTATATCTTCTTAAAGATACTGTTAAATGCTCAACCACTAACCTAAAGGTCATCAGTTTGAACCCACCTGTGACTCAGCTGGAGAAAAGACCTTGGTGATCTGTTCTCTTAAAGATCACAGCCTAGGAAACCCTGTGGGGGCAGGTTTGGTCTGTCCTATAAGGTCACTATGAGTTCACATTGACTTAA
Source organism: Orycteropus afer afer (assembly GCF_000298275.1). Taxonomy (NCBI): domain Eukaryota; kingdom Metazoa; phylum Chordata; class Mammalia; order Tubulidentata; family Orycteropodidae; genus Orycteropus; species Orycteropus afer. Next base: position 728,142 of record NW_006921695.1, on the reverse strand, counting down.
CAGCACACAACAACAATATATATTCTTTGGTTAACAGTATGTTCTTGTGGTTTGTCCATGTTATACTTGGATTGCTTGCTTTTTTACTGTTGAGTTTGAGAGTGATTTTATATAGTCTACATAATATCCTTTGTTGGATATGTGGTTTGCAAATATTTTATCCGAGACTGTAGCTTATCTTTTCGTCCCCTGAACAGAATCTTGCAGCGCAGAAGTGTTAATTTTGATGAAGTCCAGTTTATATTGATGGATGTAGTTTATATTTCCTTTTATGGATCATGTTTGATGAATTCTTTACCTAGCCCTACTTCCCAAAGATTTTTCTCCTTTGTTTTTTCTAAAAGTTTTGTATTTTACATTTAAGTCAGTGATTCACCTTGAGTTAATTTTTATAGAAGGTATGAGGTTTAAGTCTTCTCTCTTTATTTCTTTGTTAGTTTTGCTCAGAGGTTTGTCAATTTTATTGATATTTTCAAAGAACCAGCTTTTGGTTTTATTAATTTTTTTTCTGTTTCAATTTCATTGATTTTTTGCTGTTATCTTTATTATTGCCTTCCTTCTGCTTGCTTTAGGTTAGTTTTGCTCTTCTTTTTCTAGCTTCTTGAAATGGGAGCTTAGGCTGTTGATATTGAGACCTTTCTTTGTTTCTCATTTAAGCATTTAGTGTTGTAAATTTCTCTTTCAGTGCTGCTTTAGCTGTTGCACAGATTTTGATGTCATATTTTCATTTTTGTTCAATCTGATATATTTTAAGATTTCTCTTGAGGTTGCCTCTTTGTTTGATGGATTTTTAAAGAAGTATTTTATTAATTTTTGTAGATTTTCATTCTTTTTCTTATTCTAGTTTGATTCCTGTTTTGATTACTTCTGTTGCTACTTTAACAGAAATACACACAATTGGAGTGGTTGAACAAATAGGAGTTTATTCTCTTGCAGTTTTGGAGGCTAGAAGTCTGAGTTCAAAGTGCTAGGCTCTAGGGGCTTCAGCTCTGCCTTCTGCGCCCAGCCGGTTGAAGTTGGAGGCTTTTCTTCACTCAGATAGCTGCTGGCTGCTGAGGCTGAAAAACCCATGGTCAACAAAGAAAAAGGCACAGTCCCTTTATTACCAAACAACATGGCAGGCCACTAATTCAAGTCCAGAAAAAGTCCCAAGATTGGCAGGGCATGGCAGGCTGCTGAACAATGACTTAACTAGTTGCTCCTTATGTACTGGAAGCAGACCACATCGCTAAAGTAGCTACTCAGGTGCTCCAATAGATTCCACCATGGAGTTGATTGCCAGAATGGGGGAATAACTACATCTAGCTGCCCAGCCACTCAAAACCAGACCCGGCCAAGTTGACACAACATTAGCTACCACAGTTCCTTTGTGGTCAGAAACTATGCTTTGTATGATTTCAGTTCTTTTAAATGTGTTAAGTTTTTTTTATGGTCCAGGATGTGATGTATCTTATATATGTTCTATTGGTGCTTGAAAAGTGTGTATTCTAATTATGTTGTTGGGTTAAATGTTCAGTTCCATTCTGTTGGTTGATGGTGCCATTGAGTTCTTCTACATCCTTGATGGTTTTCTGTTTAATTGTTCCATCAGTTGTTGAGAGAGGGGTCAAAGTTTCCAACTATAATTGTGATTTTATCAGTTTCTCCTTTTAGTTCTGTGAGTTTTTGCTTTACATAGTGTATAGCTCTGTTGTTTGTTACATTAACATTTAGGATTGCTGTATTTTATTGGTGGATTAACCCTTTTGCCATTATGACACTATCTCTGGTGGTTTGCTTTGCTTTGAAGTCTACTTTATTGATACTAATGCAATAACTGCTGTTTTTGTTTGCATGAAGTATCATTTCCCATCCTTTTACTTTCAACATACTTATATTAATTATTTGAAGTGAATTTTAGATGTCTTATAATTGTGTCATATATGCCAATCTCTTTCTTTTAATTTCTGTACTTAGGCCATTTACATTTGATGTAATTGTTGATATTAGGACTTAAGATTGCCATTTCATTTTTTGTTTTCTGTTTGTTCTTTCTCTCTTTTGTTTACCTGTTTTCTTCTTCCTATTGGTTTTGTGAACATTTTGTTAGAATTCCATTTTTATTTATTTATAGTATTTTTGGGTATATCTCTTTGTCTGTATCTTTTTTTTTTATTGCTCCAGGTACATTTTATACTCATAACTTAACACAGTCTACTGATACTGAAATTTTACCAGCTTAAGTGAAGTATAGAAACCTTGTCACACTTTTTCTTTACTTTGACCCTCTTTTGTAACCATTTAGTCACATAAATACTGCCTCTTTTTATTTGTTTTGTCTAAACCCTATATGAAGACTCAGTCCCTTTTATTTAACATTATTGCTTTGTTTAATTCTTAGTAAATCTTTCTTTTTAAGGCACATTTTACAATATGGAATAAGCTATTGGAAAGATCACGGAAATTGGTAAGTGTCTTGGACTACTAATGAATACTCTTCTCTGAAGAAATTTTCATTGAAATTAAGCAACAATGTACAAAGAAAAGGAAATAAATTAATTGTCTCATTTGCCAAATCAGTGTTCTGATTGTTTACCCCAGCAATATTTCGGCAGAAAGGAAGTTTTAGTTTGGAAATTCTCTTTTGATTTTATTTGTTAATATCATGGAAATACTGTAGAATTTGAAGAGAAAGAAGATATATCCATATGGTAGTAAAAGTTCTTAATGGTTGTAATGGTGTTAATTAGGTCATATGTTATTATTTTTTTTTTTTTATAAATCTAATGAGCATTTAAAGGATTAAGATTTGTCAGGTGTACTTTAAAGTTGACTTAGGTGTTGATATGTTAAATGTACAAATATTCTGAAAAACCAAATTCAAATCATATGTTTTATGCTTATTCTGTGTCATTACTACTTAGATTTCACAAGTAGAAAGGATTATATTTCTCGACTACAACTATCCCTATTCACTACTTCATGTTCTAAATGTTCATCTTTTATGTAAATTACCTGATAGTTGTCTAGTGTAATCTGGCCTCATGAGCCCTTCCTACCTTCCTACCACTACTCCACAAACATTCTGGTCAAGTTTGCAAGCACACTAATCAGTACCCATCAAAGTTATTTTCAGGTTTGTTTATTTCTTCATATAGTTCTGTCTAGCTGCCTTTCCCATGCGCTCCTTCATTATGTCTGCTTATCTATACCTTATTCATTCTTAATACTTTGCCCTACTTTCACCTTCTCCATGAAATATTCTCAGAGTAATCTCTTAACAAATATTATCCAATCATATAATTTATTGCTTGATACATACCTTATGTTGTTTTCTTTGCTAGTACATTTATATTCAGTCAGCTACTTTATTCAGAGTTTATTGTATTTGTTGAACTCTTAATTTTGAACACAAAACCAAAACAACCAAACTCATTGCTGTCATTGGATCCGACTCACCGATCCCTCCTTGGGTGTCTGAGGATTGCCCAATCTTCCTTCCAAGGAGTGGCTGGTGGGTTTGAACCACCAGCCTTCTGGTTAGCAATCAGATACCTTAGGCACTATGGCAAATAATAAACCAAACCAAAACCAAACTCACTGCCATCGAGTTGGATTTGACTCATAGCGACCCCTCCTTGGGTTTCCGAGGCGGTATCACTATGGAAGTAGATTGTCCAAGGAATGGTTGATGGGTTTGAGCCTTTAAATTATAGAGGTTACCAAATAAATTGTTATTATTTTCATAATGATATGTAAAACTAGGCATAAGTAAATTTACAAATAGAATTTATTGTTTTAGGAAACCTAATGTTCTTGTGTAAAGGTTATGTAATTTTCCATATCTTATAGGAAGAGAGTGTATTTGAATGGATAGAATAACTTTGTCTCTTTGATTGGTCACAATGATCATTTTATTTATTTGTAACACTTTATTGCGTTTTTGGTCAATGTTTATATAGTTATTCCTTGACATTGGTTACAGTTTTCACAGTGTGAACATTCTTATCATTTCCATTCTGTTTGTTTTGTTTCCATAGATCTAGTTTCCGTGCCCCTCCTTGCATTCTCATCTTTGCTTTTGGGTGAATGCTGACCGTTTGTTCAAGGGATTGTTAATTGATTGTTCAGGGGAGCACATTACTCATCAGTAATATTGTTTATAGGAGCCCTGGTAGTGTAGTGCCTAAGGCACTTGACTGTTAACCAGAAGGCTGGCGGTTCAAACCCACCAGCCACTCCTCGGAAGGAAGGTTGGGCAACCTACTTCTGTAGTGATACTGCCTCGGAAACTCAAGGAGGGGTTGCTATGAGTCGGGTCCGACTTGACGGCACGTAACAACAACAGCAATATTGTTTATTTATAAGCCGATCTATTATTTGGCTGAAAGGTTACCTCTGGCAGTAGCTTCAGTTCCAAGTTCAAAGAGTATCTTAGGGTGATAGTCTTGAGGGTTCTTATAGTCTCTCTTGGTCCAGTAAGTCTGGGCTTTTTTAGGAATTTGAATTTTGTTCTATATTTTTCCCCCCATTCTTTCCTGGACTTGCTACTGTGATTGTGCTCCTTGTCAGAATGGGTGGTAGTGGTAGCTGGGCACCATCTAGCTCTGATCTCAGGCTAGAAGAGGCCAGAAGTGGGCTGTTAATGTTAGGCCTATGGGCTAGTTCCTTCTTTGAGTTTCTGTTTTCCTTCTTTCTCTTTTGTTCCAGATGAGTGGATATTCACAAGCTTTTTTTTTTTTTTTTTAACCTCACAAAGTTTTAAGACCCCGGAATCTGCTCACCAAACTAAGATATAGAACATTATCTTTATGAGCTTGTTATGCCAATTGACTGAATTATCTCATGAAATTATGGTCCTAAGCGTTTTTAACCCAGAAAACCAATTCCATGGAATATCTGGATATGTATAAGAAATCTCTGTAACTGTGGCTGTTATGTGCTTTATTATATATATGAATATACATGCAGCACACTCACACACATATATACATATGCCTACAGATATACCTATATGTGCACACACATGTACTCACATATGCCTTCCTATACACATACATGTGTGTGTGTATATACATACATATATATATACATATATACATATATACATATATATATACATATATACATATATATGATGTACCTGTGTAACCCACTCATATATTTTTTGGTTATTATTACTGTTGTTATAAAATTGTGTATGTTCAGCATTTACCAAAATTGCCCCTTCTTATTATCTTCATTTGGCTTGATCAGTTGTGCAGACTTCACCCATATTGGGTATTGTCTTTCCTATGACCAAAAATAACAAATGTCTATTATCTAGAAAGGAGCTCTGGTAGCATAGTGGCTAAAGCACTTGACTGCTAACCAGAAGGCTGGGGGTTCAAACCCACCAGCCACTCCTCGGAAGGAAGTTTGGGCAATCCTACTTCCGAAGTGATACTGCCTCAGAAACCCAAAGAGGGGTCGCTATGAGTCGGGGCCTACTTGATGGCACATAACAACAACAACAACAATTATCTAGAAAGTAATTCCACCTTCTTTCCCCTCTCATCCCTGGGAATCATCAAAGAACATTGCTTTCTGTGTATACTTATTCTCGACTTTTTATGAAAGTGAGATCATACAGTATTGTCTTTTTTGAAATTGAACAATGATTATATTAGATTAAGAAACAAGAAAAAATGAATACCTAAGAAATTGGTTGGGAAACACAGGAAGCAATAAATGATACTTGCACATTTTAATGGAAGAAAAAGTGCAGAAAAATAGTAGTGGCAGTAACCTAGAAAATCTACTAGAAATCAGTAACTAGCTGTTTTTGAAACATTTTTTCTGGTTTAGTTGTCTTTTTCCACTGTCCATTTTGCTTACGCAGAAGGAATAGGCTGAATACATGGTTCATTGATTCAGTTAACAGACTTATTGAGTATTTTTTAGGTGCCAGATACTGTGTTGTTTAGAGGTACAAAAATGAACAAAATATACTTGCTGCCCTGAAGGAAGTTACTTTGATAGGATAACTAGACTTACAGGTAGACAGTTTAGATATACACGTGGGGTTCTGGAATACACAAGAGAAGGGCCTAAACCAAGCAGGAAATTTGGTTAAGGAAGGTTCCAAGAATTGGTGTCTTTTACATTCGTTTTAAAAGATGAATAAAAATGGGCCAGGAAGATAATTTGCTGGGGCAAAGGAACTCACTTGATAAGAAGTATGGAGGAATGGAGAACATGGTAAATATAAGAAAAATCTGAATTTATAGGTCACATGTAGGATGGCATTGAGTCCAAAGAAATGTGTTGGAAATAGAGGATGAAGGACTTGTCTTCCATGCTGACAGTTTGCATTTTCCCTCCCGTAAAGAAGATTGGGGGGTGGGGGGTGGGGGTAACAGAAGAATTTTGAATAGGAAGGTGACAGGATCAGCTATTCCTATTTAAAAGTTTGTTTGGGGGGGCAGTGTGGAAGATAGCTGTAAGTTAAGCCAGGAGCATTTTATGGGGGTATAAAATGATAAGGTCCTAAAGTTCAGTCATGGCATTGAGAATAGCTGTGAGAGTTTCTTAGGCAGAATTAATTGGACTGTTGATCTTATGCAGGTGAGAGGAGAGTAGAATCTCAAAAGCTAGGTTTGGGCAGCTGGAAGAACCCTTTCTTGAGGTAGAGAATGCAGGAGCTGGGTCAGGTTTTGGGGTAACAAGAAATTCAGCTTTAGTCTTGTTTGTTTGATATGTCTGAGTGACATACGGTACGAATATGAACGTATGATACTTATTTGTAATATACTATACCTAAAATAGAATTCTATCTTCCAACAAAATAGGTTGATTTAAAATAACTTGTAGTATTTCTAGGGTTTATATATATATATACACTAATGATTTTGTTTTATAGTTGAAATATAAGTCTCGAGAAGACTAGATTTAATAAGCCTCAGATTATATTTTGAAAGGATCATTGTACTTTTTAATTTATATTGGTAACGTGGCCTTCTCTTCCTATGAAACTTTCTACAATAATTACTATTGAAGGAGAAAGGCAAAAGGTCCTTAAAAGAGAAACTGTGGAGGAATTTAAAATGGGTGAAGGGTGAAACTGAAAGTATTTATTCAAAAAGTAAAGCTGTTATGTTTTTACAGGTAACTGAAGATCAAACCAAACCTACAGAGGAAAGTGCATCTACCTAGAAACTTCCTACAGTTTAAATATGTATAGTAAATTAAAATAAAAGTTCGTTTTTTTTTAATATATACAGAGTTTGAGTGTGCTTATGAAGATTTATAGTGCTCTTTACTTTTCCCTTTCTGTAAAGGATAAAACATCTTATATTACTTATAATAACAATTTTACACAAAAATAAACCCCTCTTCTTCCACTCTCCAAATATTTTGGTATTTTTTTTTTTCCTTTTAGTCCTTGGTTTCTATATGTATAAACATATATCTCCATATACAAATAAACGTCTTCTAAAAACCTGAGTATTGTTTACTGGGCATTGTGCTAAGCCCTCCACAATGAACCTCTTATTAAATCCTCACAACCTTTTGAGAAGTTGTTTCCATTTTGCAAACAAAGAATGGAGATCATAGAGCTTGCAAATGGCAAAGCTAGAATTTGAACACAGGCAATCTCACTCCAGAGTTCATGCTCTCAGGTACTGTATGCTGCATCACATATAAGTAATTTTGTAGGGATAGAGTTCTGGTAGTGGAATTACTGACAGGTGCTACCATACCCTGGCCTCCAGAAAGCTTTGCCAAATGATATCCCAACAACAGGGTCTTTGAGTACCTGTTTCTCCACACTTGGGTAAGCCTTAATCATCAGGTTTTTAATTTTTCCAAAATTTTTCTTCCCATTCCAATCTGAGCACTTTGCTTTCTCTGCCTGCTGCACAAGTTTCATTTGAAGACTTTATTTCTTTGCTGGGTTGGGTCTACTTTTTCCTGGAGTCCACATCTTCCTGTTTCTCAATTAACTTTCTCATTTTGCTAGAGTCTGTCTTCAGCTTCCTCCTCAGATAAAGTGTGCAAGAGGTGAACTCTTGCATGTTTGAAGTGGCTTTGTTTTCCACTTACTTTTGGTAGATTGTTTTTGTTGATATAGAATACTAGATTGAAAAATAATTTTCTATCAGAATTTTTTTTTTTATTATTATTTATTGTGTTTTGGGTGAAGGTTTACAGAGCAAATTCACTTTCCATACAGCAGTTCACATATACTTTGTCTCATGTCATTGACCACAGTTTACCACAATGCAACAGCTCCCCTTCCA
>NW_006921695.1:714826-718221 GCF_000298275.1 Orycteropus afer afer | reverse complement strand
GGAGTGTTCTATAAATTCTAGAGATAAGTCCCTTGTCAGATATGTTATTACCAAATATTTTTTCCCAATCTGTAGGTTCTATTTTGACTCTTTTGGAGAAGTCTTTGGAAGCACATAAAAATTTAATCTTTAGAAGGTCCCAATCATCTGGTTTCTCTTCTGCTGTTTGTGCACTTTGAATTATGCTTGGTAGTCCATTTATGCCATGTACTAGGGCCCTTAAATTTGACCCTAAATTTTCCTTGAGGAACTGTATAGTTTTAGGTTTCACATTTAAGTCTTTGATCCATCTGGAGTTCATTTTTGTGTATTTTGTGTATGGTGCGAGGTACAGGTCTTGTTTCATTTTTCTGCAAATGGATCTCCAGTTTTGCCAGCACCATTTATTAAACAAACATTCTCTTCCTCATTTAATGGATTATGGGCCTTTTTCAAAGATCAGCTGACTATAGGTCGATGGATTCTATCAGAATTTTTAAAGCAGCTTAATTATCTTCTAGCATCTAATATTGCTAATGGGAAGTATGATGGCAGTCTGATTATTGTTCCTTTTTGTATAACCTGTTCTCTGTCCCTGCTTCTCCTCACTCACCCCCCGACACTCTGGACACTTTTTATTGTTCTTGGTGTGTAAAAATAATCCCATATCTGTATGTAGGTTTGGTACTTAGTAGGTCCTTTCAATTTTTGACATCACCAGTGTAGGAAATTTTCTTTCTTTCTTTTCTTGTCCTATTTGTTTCTCTTAACACCTTTTAGTTGGGTTTTGGATCTTTTTTTAAAAATACGTCCTCTGTATTTTATTTTCCTTTCTCTGTCATTTGTCCTGCATTTATCTTCTAAATCTTTTTATTGAACTTATTGTGTCATGCATATTTGAATTTCTGAAAGTACTTCTGCTCTTGTTCATAGCATTTTGTACCTGTTTAACAGATGCAGTATGTCTTTGTGACTCTGTCCAAAGATACCAATAGAGTTGTCATTCATTCATTTTCTAGACCTGAATTATCTCTTTCCTTTGGTGATAGATGTTTTTGCTTATTCACAGTCTTTATGTTTCAGGCTGTTTTCAACTGTCTAGTGATTGTTGGTTGTCAGTTTGTAGTTGAAAATGTGCATGTTGGCAGGTTGGGTGGTAGTGTCAGATGGACAAGGTTTGGCTTCTCAAAACCATCACTAAAGATGAATTGGTGAAGCTGGCTGTTATGATGGGGGTTGTCTAAATGCAGTAATGAAGAGGTCTTTATTCTTGGCTACCAATTTCAGTACTGACTGCCCTAGTTCTCTCTAGACAGTTCTTTCACTTATTTTCTAAAAGATAGCCCCAATATTTTGCTTGAAGGCAAATACCTGGACTCAGGCCCTTCTGAATTTTTTAATTTTTTGAGGCCCTTCTGAATTTGGAGATGGGAGATATAGGGTAGAGTTCAACTGTTTTGAATATAGACCTTTAATCAACCCTTGCTAGTAAATTGTTTCTTTTTATCTTGAAGTGATAGCCTTTTTATCCCTAATAATACTCCCAGCCCCACTTAATCTGATTTCATTAATCTCTTTTTTCTTTAATATAGTTATATTAATATTGTCACACTAGATTTTTGTTATTCACCTAGTGTGTTTTCTGTCCCTGGTGGAGTAGTGCCTAAGGCATTTGACTCCTTGGAGGGAAGACTGGACAATTTACTTCCATAGAGATCCTTCCTTGGAAACCCAAGGAGGGGTCGCTATGAGTTGGAACCAACTTGACAGCAATGAGTGGTTTTTGGTTTGGTTTTTTCCAACCTTTTAATGTCATTACGTTTTAAGTTTGTCTTTTGAAAACTGTATGAAGCAAGATCTTTTATTCCCGCCCCCCCAATCCAGTTATTTACCCTTTAATGTATTTACTTACTGATATATTTCTACCATCTTGTTTTTTTCTTTCCCCTTCTTTTTCTCCTTTCCTGCTGCCAAAAGGGCATGAGGTGGGCATCTTCTGACCTCCTCTAACTTTACAAGAGGTAGACAGAATCACCTTCAGCAGCTCAAGGCTTGTTCCTATGAGGCCAGACATGCTGTCACCCTCCAGCCTTTTACCAGTTCTGATACCAACCATCCTTCCTACAGCACTCCTTTTCTGCTGATTCATTTCAATGGCTGCACAGAACTCACAGATAATACTCACAATTGTGGGGTTTATTAGGGAAGTAACAGGCTACAATTCAGGTTTAGGAGTGTGCTCAAGATACAGTTCTTTGATCAAGACAGTCTCCCCTGTGCTGTGCCCTCAGGCTCACTTCTCTGGCCCTTAGCTTCAGGGCCTGGCCTCTGCCCTGATTTGGCAAGTATTACAAAACTCTTAATAGCTCTGCTGATAGGTACACCTAGGTGCGCCCCACTCTGTCAGCAAGCTTCCTGCCCAAGGGCATTCAGCTTTCTCACTCTGTGGGTGAGGTAAGCCTGCCACTGTGTCTTGTGCCTCTTGGTTCCTCTGCGACCATCTCTCTGTCTTGTATCTCTCTGTTGGGGTATCTCTCTCTCTCTGCTGTGGCATTTCCCTCTACTGCACATCTCTGCCAAGGAGGTCCAGTGTAGGGATCTTGGGTCCAAGGACTCAGTCTACTTCACCTCCAGCTCTTATCTCTTGATGGCAGTGAGATCCCCTCTCTGCCCCAAGGAGGGGTCATTTTAAGCCTGGCAGAGTGAAAAAACTAACCAATCCCAACATCAGAGTTCTATACACCTTACTTGCATGGTCCCATCCAGTAATCTGGTGGTAGTTACAAAGACTATGGCTAGAAAAACTATGCCAGGTAATTCACTGCACCACACCTGCCATATATTAGATTTATCCAGTTTTTATTTTCCCTTCCTACTTTGTTTTAGAAGTTACACTTTTAGTTTCTATTTTTTCAGTACATATTATTCCATTTATGAGTGTGTTATAATGCATTTAATCAGTCCCCTATTGATGGCTGATTTCTTATTTTTGTTATTATAAATAATGCATCAATGAATGACCTTGTACATATATGATTCCACACATGTGCAAGTAGATCTGTAATATAAATTCTTAAGTTTTTGTTGTTGTGTTTTGCCATTGAGTCAGATCTGACTCATAGTGACCCTTCCTTGGGTTTCCGAGGCAGTATCTCTACGGAAATAGATTGCTCAAACTTCCTTCCAAGGGGTGGCTGGTGGGTTTGAATCACCAACCTTCTGGTTAGCAGTCAAATGCCTTAGGCACTATGCCACCAGTGTTGTTGTTGTTAAGTGCTGTCGAGTCGTTTCCGACTCATAGCGACCCCATGCACAGCAGAATGAAACACTGCCCGATCCCACGCCAGCCCCACAATCCCTGCTATACTTGAGCCCATCATCGCAGCCACCACGTCAATCTGTCTCGTTGAAGGCCT
>NW_006921695.1:680050-711999 GCF_000298275.1 Orycteropus afer afer | reverse complement strand
GGGCCTGAGTTTCCTCTCCTCACCTAATCCCTTCGGCTGATTGCTCTTCTCTCTGGCTTCCTGATTTTTAATCCCCTTTCTCCTGCTATTCTGGCCTGCTACTCTGGGCGTCCTTGAGTTGTCTCTCCTCACCTGTAACCCTGGGGCTGACTGCTCTTCTGTCCGGGTTCCTGGCTTTTATCCCCTTTCTCCTGCTCTTCCGGCCTGTTACTCTGGGCGGGCCTGAGATTCCTCAGAAACTCACCAGAGCTCCTATAAATTCTTATAGGTGATCCTATAAAGAGTATGTATATTTAAAAGTTAAAATAAATAAATAAACCTTTGTATTGTGATTTTGGTGCAATTTTACAAAGCAGATTCATTTTACATTCAACAGTTTACACACACTTTGTTTTATGATACTGATTACAATCTTGCCTGTGGTTGTCCCTTCCCTGTGTCCTTATCTATGTATTTCTGCCTACCTAGCTTTCTCTCTTTGCAAATGCTGCCCTTTTGATCTCCCATGGTTGACTGCTAAGGAGTGCATCTCTCTGGTGTAGTAGTTCTGCTTGTAGTGACTATTGAGTGGCTGAGAGTTGAGCCACAGGAGTGAGTCCAAATCCAGGCCCAAAGGGTGACTTGGGCCATAGTCTCAGGGATTTCAGCAGTCTCTATCTGACCAGTAATCCTGGTCTCTTTTATGTTTCTGAGTTTTGTCCCACATTTTTCTCCCACTTTATCCAGGATCTCCAATTTTGATCCCTTTCTGAGTGGTTGGTATTGGTATCCAGGCACCATCTAGTTCTTCTGGTCTCAGCATTGTGCAGGCTGAGATTCCCATGGTCCATTAGTCCCTTGCACTAATTGTTTGCATATATCTTTGATTTTCTTCAGTCATCTTTGCCGTGGATGAGGAGAGACCAGTAGTTGGATCTTAGATGGCTACTCACAAGTTTTTAAGACCCCAGTTGCTACTCACCAAAGTAGGATATAGAACAATGTTTTTGGGTACTATTTTGGGCCAGTTGACCTTGATGTCCCCACAGGCATGGTCCCAAGCCTGCAGGTCCAGTGACTTATGCAAGGTGCTTGGTTGTGGCTAAGTTATCCTAACTTTGTCCCATTAGCACTATAATGTAGATGGACATTTTTATAGTATGTACAAATATGTATGTAGGAATATTTGCCAAACCTATGTATAGTCATGGTTATGTTCCTGTTCACCTGCCCATACTTGATCCTCTTGCCTGTCTGCCTGTATATCCAACCATAGACTAGTGTTTGTTATTACTGATAATGCAGTATTATGTATGTAATGGTATTTACTTTTGTTGCCTATACCTCTTGTGCAGCTCTCTCTGTCTTCCTTTTCCTTAGTGATATTGTGCTGGTCACACTTGTTATGTTGCCTTTCCCTTCACCCAAATCAAAATGTCTCTTAACTCTCCAGTAATTTCCCTCCCCTCTCCTTCCCTCCCATCCTGGTAAGCAACAGAGAAAATTTTCTTCCCTGTGTAAACCTTTCCTTGACTTTTTATAACAATGGACTCAAATGATATTTGTCCTGTATATTTTAAATTTTTATAAATAAAGATAAATTTTTAGGGTAAATTTATGCATTGACTAGATTTTAGATTTCAAACATGGTTAAATATATTGAAGGAAAGGGAAAACATTTAGTTTGAGGAGAAGCTGCTACTGCAGTGTTATTTCTGAGATCTCAAAGTTGGATGTTCTTGTATCAAAACTGTATAAACTTTCATACTTTCAATAATGAAATTTTCTTAAAATAAATATATGCCTGCAGTTAGAGACTGCAGAATTTAGGGAAAATCAAGTTGATGCTTGATGTGACTAATGAATCCATACAAATCAACTTGAAATTGGGACACACACATAGGACAGGCACAGGCACTCTCCAACTCAGAACAAATTGTATTTCCAAAGGCGGTGGAGAATTGGAGACATTTTCCCTCTCAATTTAAGTAACTGTGAGAAAGAAAAGTCCTGAGCTGTGTAGAATGAAGAAAAGCTTAAAATATTTTTCCTACAGTAGCTCATAATATAGAAGAGAGGAGAACATGTACACAAATCACACAAGTGGGGAATAATGTGCAGGAGAGATGCAAACTACTTGGGGAGCACAGAAGAGAGAGAACACTTGTGGGTGCAGTGCTTTTCAGAGTTCTTTCACTGTGTGCTAGGCATGGGCTAAGGAATTCATTGTTCAGCTGTTGACATTTGGGAAAGGGTAGTTTTGGGATAATAGATGGTTCAAAGGCCTCTCAATTTTCACCTGGGCCACCTAATTAGAAACCTTGGGCCTGGAATATTCCGAGATAATGGAGGCTGGGAGCTGAATTTCCTTCAGTCTGGTTTCTTCTTCCTTACCAGGGAGACTCCTTCCTTGTTTTGAGCCTAAAGAGTATGTCTTTGTTTTGCTTATGTGTGCAGTGTCATAAGGCACCTGGCCAATCTCATTACTCTGTTCCCTCTCTCTTCCAAGTGGGGAGGGAACAGAGTCTCTCAGCTGCAACATGAAGGGTGTGTGCACACCCAGCCCTGCATCAGCTGCAGAGAGTGACCTACTGGGCATGGAGGACTGGCGCCTACTATTAAAGCTAATCTTGCTCTCTCTCATCTATATAAGTATCATTCCAGGCAATACATGTGTGTAAGTTGTGTTTTTCTTGGCAACTGCAACCCTGGACCTTAGTTTGGAAGGTAGGACTTTTGTAAGTATAAACTGGCTATAAACATTGAAGCCTTGGTTGCACAAGTGTGTTTGTGGCATAACCTTTTTTGACTGTCCTACTAGTTAGTCAGCTGACTCTTTGCAAAACAGGAACTGGCATCCAATCCCTTCTCACTGACTTTTCCTTACTACTACTTGGGGCTGGATAGTGTAAGGTCATCAGCTGGTTGGAGCTGGTGGTAGAATACAGTGCAGTTCCTCTCAGTGGGTGACTTGGAAGTCAGGTGGGTGTTTCTGAGATGGTTAGGGTGCTTTTGGCAGGGAACGTTGATGTGACTTAAAATGTAATTGCTGCTTATCTCTTTAGAGGTCAAGTCTAGGACATTTCTTATCAATCAGCCCATATTGCAGAATCTCTCATTGCACAGAATGAACTGTGTGTAAACAGACATTAGATTCACATGTTATAGGATTTCTGCTGGACACCATTCCTAATCACCACCAGCAGTAACTTGTGTATAAACCACTATTGCTCAGAGTTGGTTATGAACCACCTGCATCTGGATCACCTGGTTAGCTTGTTAAAATGTTGATTCCTCAGCTCTGTTACGGACTCATAATTTCTTGGACTGCTGTGTGGGAATCTGCACATTGACAAGCTTTCCAGGGGGAACCACTGTCCTATCTCTTCAGTTATATGCAGAACTTCCCAATTACTTGTTTGCTATAATGAACTTTACCAAAAATCACCTTTTTGAGCAAATTTGTATATTAAAATGAAATATTCACTGTATATTAAACTCATTTCTGGTTTTAGAATTGGACTTGGAATAATAATGATCAAGAAAACAAATCTTTGAGTGGGATATGACTATGAAAGATGGTGGTTCTGTCCTCAAGAGAATCATTTTCTATAGTGGTCAGTCATGTGCCAACACAAATACTTAATGACAGAGTGAGTTACGTGCTAGTACACTAAGAAATCCCTGAGCATGGCAGAGAAAAGTGGAAGAAATGACTGAATATATAAAAGATACCTGTGATAGTTAAGGTTGTGTATGAACTTGGCTGGACCATGATTCTGAGAGGTTTAAGCAGCTGTGGTGTGGTTGTTTCCATGATGAGGTCTGATGTAATGTAGTCACCTCCATGGTGGGATATGCTGTGAGTGGTCAGTTGAAAGGGAGTTTTCTGAGGGGTGTGACCTGCTTCCAACATATATATGGAAAATTCTTGGGCTTTCTATTGGATGTGGATCCTGCATCTGCCTTATCATCTGGTTTTTGGACCTGAACCAGTGGCTGGCCGTATTGCTTGCCAATCTTGGAATTTTGCCTTCACAGTCTGAGCCAACAATCCACCATTTTACCTGCCATTCTTGGATTTGTCATCTGCTTTACTGCATGCCAATCTTGAGTTGTCAGCCCCTGCATCTGCGTGAGTCAGGAAAAGCCTCCAGCATGACATTTGATCCACAAACTTGGGACTTGCCAGCCTCTAAAACTGTGTGAGCCATTTCCTTGAGATAAATTTCTCTTTCTCTAAGCTTTATTGGTTTTGGTTCTCTAGAGAACCTAGCTTAAGATAATATTGAGATGACACTTCAGGAATCTACCTAGAAAAAAATCCTATACATAGTGTTTGGAAGTATATGTGTTTGCTGGGTGGGAACTAATTCTGTAACACTTAGGTTTGTTAAAACACTGTGGTAATGGGAACAACAACAAAACCTTTTACATGAACATTTCCTTATTGCTACAAGAGTAGCTCTGGTGGTGCAGTGGTTAAAGCCTTTGGGGGCTAACAAAAAGGGTGGTTGGAACCCACCAGCCACTTTGTGGGAGAAAATGAGACAGTCTACTTCCGTAAGGATTTACAGCCTTGGAAACTCTATGGGGCAGTTCTGCTCTGTCCAATAGGGTCACTAGGAGTTGGAATTTACTTGATGGCAGTATTTGGTGGCAATAAACTTACAGAAGAATTTGAAAGCTAAAGTGGAAAGTTGAACTCTTATGTACAAGTATTACCTGTTGATTTCCTGGTTGTCCAGTCCCTCTAAATGGACAACCACACACTGTTTAGTTTTTATCAAGTGTTTCCTGTTTATGGACTCCCTTATTTTCCTTATAGCTCCTTTCTCTCTTCAAGTTTTTAATTTTCTTTGAGGTACCAGTTGTCTTCTACAGTCAGAAAATTTTTAATATTTTATGTTCTCTCTTATATTCTCCAATCCCCTGACTTCACTTTTTTCACTCTTATTCTTTTTCTATTCTCTTTTTCCTTTATTTTTTAGTTACAGGATCCACCTAACTGCTAATAGTGAATAGACAAGGCCTGGACTCTAATTCAGCAAATTTCTGGAGAAGTGGGTCAGATCCTAGACAACCTTATGTCATTCTGCAGTTGTTTTTAAAACAACCGTGACCTGCATATAATATAGCAGTTCATTCAGTTCAGTCATCTGTGTACAAAATTGGTTTCCGATTACCTTCTCCACTCCCCACAGAGCCCATTTTCACTTCAACCACCCTTAACTTTTTATTTCAAACAAAATCAAATACATTTCCTTCATACTGAAACTTTTTTCCAGGATCACTGGTGGTGTAGTGGTTAAGTGCTCTGCTACTAAGCAAAAGGTCTGTGGTTCAAACCTACCAGCTGCTCTGTGGGAGAAAGATGTGGCAGCCTGCTTCCATATAGATTACAGCCTTGGAAACCCTGTGGGGCAGTTCTACTCTGTCCTATGGTTTCACTGATGAGTTGGAATCCACTCGACTGCCTTGGATTTGATTGGGTTTCAGTTAATCTTTCGCCAACCCAATCCCAAACACCTAGTCTCATTCATGCTTGAAGAAATTTTGGAATGGCTGGATATTTGTCAGAAGGAATCCAGGAATCCATCTGAAACCAGCACATTAGGAACCAGAAGGCTTGGAATGGTGGGCAGCAGAAAAAAATCCAGTGGCAACCCTCTAGATTGTCTTCATTGAATTATGGCTAGATTGGAGCTAGAGGTCTAGGTAGATCATTTGATTTAAATAACAGATTTTTTTTTTTTTTTTTTTTTAATTTCATCTGTTTACCTTTTAAACTCGGGCTACCAGAACATTTTTATTTTTAAAATTTTATTTTTGGTGAAAATATATACAACAAAACACACCCATTCAACAATTTCTACATGTATAGTTCAGTGACAATGGTTACATTTTTCATATCGTCACCATTCTCAACATCTCTTCCCATATTGTTTCACCACCATTAACTTAAAAAAAACCCATTCCTACTCACAGTGACCCCCATTGGGTTTCCAAGGTGGTAAATCTTTATGGGAGTAGATTGCTGTGGTGTAGTAAATTACTTAGTGTGGCTTTTCTACCCATAAGTCTTTGTAAACTCCAAGGTGGGATTTTCTATGAGCAACTGAGGAGCTCCTGATTGCTGAAGGTGTCCACCTGGAGTATTTCTGTTGGGAGTGGCACAAAACAATTTTCTGTGAGGTGCCCACTCTCTCTCAAGTGCTTAGAGTTCTGATGCTATGATTGGCTAGTTTGACCACCCTGCCGGGCTCAAAAGGAGGCCTCCTAGAGGCCGAACTCTCTCTGACTGCTGGTTGAGGAAGATGTGCTGCTGAAAGAGACATGCACCCCTGAAAGAGACATGTGCTGCTGGGAAAGAGACGCAAGAGACATGCATTGCTGAGACACCGAGGGACATGCACTGCTGGCGAAGAGGCTGTGAGAGACTTGGTTGAGAGACAGTGGGCTGGGAGAGAGACAGCGTTTTTTCCTGAACTTGAATTGTAGCCTGGTGCTTCCCTAATAAACCTCATAATCTGTGAGTTTTGTGTGGCCACTGCAGCAAATTATTGAACCCTGGAGAGAGGTGGTGGTGCTTTGGGAGGAATGGTTGGTGAAAGGGCTGGAGGGAGGCAGCATGTCTGGCCTTGCAGTTAATAGGCCTTGCGCTATTGATGGTGATTCTGCCTTTGTCTTGTGGGGTTCTAGGAGGTCAGAATATGCGGCCTCCTTGCCCTTTTTGCAATTGCCCAGTCTTCCTTCCACAGAGTGGCTGGTGGATCTGAACCACCAACCTTCTGGTTAACAGTCAAATGCCTTAGGCACTATGCCACCAGAGCTCCTACTGCCTCCTAAGCACTTCAACTCTGTTTTGGAGTTACTGCTGTCAATTTGATGAGATTTAAAAGTTTTTAAGCTAGTTTTTAACACAATACTTAATAAACATTGTGCTAATGCTTAACATGCATGACCTCATTTAAGCCTACCATATTTACCACGATTATCATTTTATTAACAAGGATACTGAGGTTTAAAGGATGAAATAAACTGGTCCTAATTAAAAAAGAAAACCAGTTGCTATGGAATTTACTCTGACTCATGACAACCCTACATGTGTCAGAGCAGAGCTGTGCTCCAGAGGGTTTTTAATGGCTGATCTTTTGGAAGATCATCAGTTTTTTCTTCTGAGGTTCTTCGGGTGGATTCGAACTTGCAGTGGCTTGGTTAGCAGCTAAGCATGTTAACAATTTGTACCACCCAGCAACTCCTAGGATCATGTAGTACTCTTCAAATAAGTCATTTCACAGCACAGCTTTTCTTTTTGTTTTGGTTTGGTTTCTTAGCACAGCTTTTCGTAAAGTACCTTTTTGATGCTCATAGCTGTTCATTAGAACAGCAGGAAGGTTACGCTTTGTTGTTATTTGCCGTCAAGTCGGACCCGACTCATAGCGAACCCTCCTTGGGTTTCCGAGGCAGTATCACTACGGAAGTAGATTGCCCCATCTTCCTTCCGAGGAGTGACTGGTGGGTTTGAACCGCCAGCCTTCTGATTAGCAGTCAAGTGCCTTAGGCACTATGCTACCAGAGCTCCTAAGGTTACACTAGATTTGTGAAATTTGTGGAGCAAACTGTGTTTTGTAGAATTGGGAACCCAAACAAGGACTCCTCTTGTAGATTCTCTGCTCGTAGTCCCAAGAAACACACTCTTGAGTGTGGCATTACCTTTGTGAGGCTCGATGGAGCCACATTTCCATCTCAAGGGTAGGTAAGAGGACAAATTTATCTTGGCAGTATGGACAACTTGAAGAGAAAGGGGAGCAAGGCCAAGGGGGTGCTCTTAGATGAGAATACTGTGTCCTAGGAGTCAGGAATGTTTTCCTAAGTATCCTCATAATTTTTTTCCCATTGTCTTTTTTTCTGTGTAAACATCTGAAATTACAGTTTGTACTTTGCAAAAGAAAAAATGCCAAAACAAAAAAATTATTTCAAATTAACTAAAAGCAACTCAAAAGATTTATTTGTTTATAGTGAATAACTGCTCGGCAAAATAATGGCTAAGAAGAGTTGCAAGTACAAGTATACATTAAGTACATTAACTTAATTACAATTGGCTCTACTTGTGAGACAACTAATCATGGAGAAAAACTGTATAGAAATCCAAATACTAAAATTTTGAATTAAATCATTAGCTTTTATCTAACAAAGTATGGGGACTAGTTCTTGTATTAATTTTACTACATCATTGCTGTAACACTTTGTATTTTACAAAATAGTTACTCATCTCATGTAAGCTTCACATCAACTTTGTAAAGTACCCCCATTCTGTGGACTGAGAACTGATTTAGAAAGGAACAGTGAATTATTTTTCTCCATGCCATTGTTATTTAGCTGAGCTGTTGAACTTGAACCTAGATTTGGAACTTACTTTCAAACACGGCTCCTTTATTAAATCTTTGTATCTTGAAGAAAAAAGACAGGCAGTCAGCTGTCTTAGATATCATTTACCATGTTTATTGTTAACAATCTGTTTTAAAAATTTAACATATTTAGTGTTATACAACCTTTCAATTCCTCTTGAGAATTCAAATAAAAATTTTGTTTTTAAACTGAAGATATCCAAATAGAAAATTGTAACACAGAGGAAAATACCAATTTCTACATCTGTTTTAAAATGTTGCCAATCCATGATGTGATTGGAGGATGGTAGCCTTTCTAAATTATTACCAACAATGATATAATACACATTTGTTTTAGAATGTGTTTAGCCCAGGTTTCTTCCAGTTGAGTCATTAAAAGTGCTAATGGATAGTTATAATGAACAAACCATAACTTTGGACAAAAACATTTTCTATTAAAGACAAAAACAAAGATGTGAGCCTGAAGATTAAAATAATTCAGAATATATATCTTTTAAATGACCTTATTCTTAAAACTTAATTTAAGGTGGTACACCCCAGTGACCAGATTATGATGATTAACAAATCAAAAATTAATAAAACCTGAAGTCTAAGTTTACCCAGCAGAGTGACTCATGCTTCTTTGTCATCCTCCCACGCAGCAATTTGTTCCATGTGAATGCTAGTAACAGGCATCATACCCTGTTAATGCTAACATGTAGGAGTCAGTTGAGGTAAAAACCCCTATCACGATTAGCATTAACAGCATACAGCCTACAGCCAGCCTCCAACATTCAGGGGATGAGGCATAAAGAATTTAAACCACAGATTTCCCCTTCCTGGTTTGCGCCACCTGCAAAAGAGAGAGAGAGAGAGAGAGAAAATAGCTGTGTATGCACATGCAGTTATCAAGCGGGAGTGATCGAATATAAATCTGAAAGCAAAAATAATAATAATAATTATTTTTTTAAAGAAATACAAGTACCAGTTGTTGTTGAGTCAGTTCCAGCTTATTGTGACCCCCATGTGTGTCAGCGTAGAACTGTGTTCCATGGGGTTTTCAATGGAAGTAGGTTGCCAAGCCTTTCTTCCAAGGTACATCTAGATGGACTCAAACTTCCAACCTTTCAGTTAGTAGCTGACTGTTTTAACCATTTGCACTACACAGGGGTTCTTTTTTTTTTTTTTTAAATTATTGTGATTTGGGTGAAAGTTTACAGGGCAAATTCATTTTCCATACAGCAGCAGTTCACATATATTTTGTCTCATGACATTGACTGCAATTTCCCACAATGCAACAGCTCCCTTTCCACTTCCCCCAAGCTGTCTCCCTGTGTATATGCAGCCCTTCTATTCTCCCATGATTGATCTCTCCAAGGAGTGTAGCTACCTAATGTAAATGTTCAGCTCATATTCCTGTATTTTGTTTGGCTGGAAGCCACAGGAGTGGGTACAATCCAGACCTAAAGGGCAGCTAGGGATCATAGTCTCAGGGTTTTCACCAGGCTCTATCAGACCAGCAAACTTGGTCTTTTTTTTTGTTTTTTTATGATTTTGAGTTTTGTTCACATTGTTCTCCCACTCTATCCAGGATCTCCTAAATAGATCCCACAGGAGCTTATTTTAAAGGGAATAAAACCTCAAACCAAATCAAATTGATTCAATTCCAACTCATGGTGACCCCATATGTTACAAAGTAGAACTTCTCCCTAGGGTTTTCCTGGCTGTAATATTAAGGGAAGCAGATTGACAGGCCATTAAATCCTAAGAAGTAATTCATTAATAGAGTAGAGAAATTGGCAATGAAAGATGATATTTTTTACTTTTAAGTGTATTTTACGACTATTTTTAAATTTTTCTCTTAAATTCTATCCTGTAGTTCTGAATAATTTACGCATATGTATCATCTTGTTTTAAAGAAAACAAACAAACAAACAAACAAAAAAAAACACTTTGAAAGTTCTCAAATGGTAAAATCAAAGGGAGGAGCTTGCTTTCTGACCCAATATTAACTTTTTTGATTTATGTCTCACCTGAGAGCTAGACGATTTAAGTCAAAGGCAAAAATAATACAAATAGTATTTTATGATTCATGGAAATGAAAACTGAATTAACCTGTTTATATAAAGGTAGGGTTCTGGCTAGATTTTCATACTGTAATAAATAGTTGAGGTTTTATCTTTATTATTCCAGGAAATATGATACAGGCAACTGAGGCCTTGCCTACAAATGAATCCATCTTAAAATCTCCCCATTTACTATTCAGAAATTCCTGTGGGGAAAGCATTGCCCAATGACTTTGGTTTTGACCTATGTAAAGGAAGTATGACTTAAAGAGTGCTCTGTGTCTTAAACTTGTCTTCAGCAACGAGTCGATTAAAAAAAGAGAAAGATGAATTTGATACTTCCTGTAAGAGTCTGATTTTACTCATATGAGTGACATTTCGGCCACAAGCGTCTTTCTGGTTTCAGTGTTACTATATCAGAACCTAGAAGTTAGAGTATCATCAAGTATGTGGTCTCCTTCAGCACAAGAGGGGAATCACCTTCTCTTTTATTTAATAATGAAACCAGCTAGATGTAAAAATGTGATTAAGTTCAAAAGAAACGTATGAAGTTAAAAATTCCCCAATGAATCTATTTTCACAGGGTAGAATATCGTGGTTTGGAAATTTCCAGACCAAGGAAATATATCATTCTTACAGATAGTATTTTTATTACTATTATTGTTAAACTTCTCTGTTTTCTGAGATGAATTAGTTTCATGATGAAAAGCTTTGAATTAAATAGTGTCAATTCAGGATTTTAGTTCATTGTAAAGAGAGAATTTTGGTCAACAAAGATTGTGAAGCCTGAAAAATAAGACTTTTTTTTTTTTTTTCCCTCCACAAGGCCTTGGGCATAGTAAATGCTCAAAAAATACCTATTTACTTACTAGTATTACCTTCCTCTCAATTTGATACACTTCAACCTTCTGTTAAAGAGGTATGTATAAGTAGTCCTTAAGGTGAATTGCTTGCATACTATTCTACCTATACATTTTGTGCCTGTTCTTTAAAGGCAAAATATAAGCACAGGTATTAAAAGAAATATATTTATTATAATAACATACTTTTTTTTCTCTTTTAATCCTTTTTTTTCCCTCATACATATGAATTGCCCTGTTTGTATACTCAAAAAAGTGGCAAGTATTTTTGATAATCTACTGTAAACTGTATTAAACATTCTAACAGTTTTTATTATTCTCTTGATTCAAACTCTAAAGTTATGTTGTAATAAAATGCATCACACAATTCTTTTGTTCTCAGTGTTCAATCAGACACTATGAGATTGTCATCTTCTTAGGAATAATGAATTCCTACAATTCAGAGAAACGAACAGTTTGTCTAAATATACTACACAATCTTGAGTCTCACTGAAAACACAATGATAGATGAAAAACAACCCCAATAAGTAGGATAAAGGAAACAATCCCAGAATAGTTTTTAGAATATATAATCAGTTAACTTTTAGACATTAGAATGACTGGGAAGGTCTTTCGTCCATCAGTATTGAAGCCATGCTTACTCTCAAGAGTCAGGACCAAGGATAACCAACCAATAACAGAATGGATTCTATGTGTCTCAATGGGAATTAGTAATCATAGGCAACAAAGCCTGACTTATCCAAAGAACTCGGCAAAGCATGGTGTCATAAGGTAATAAGCAACACAATGGCTCTTTATGAGCTCCGTACGGCCTCCCAGTGTATAGAGTGGCAGAGGATAAATTATATACCATTAGAGACTCAGCAGTCAACCAAAAAGCAAACCCACTGCCATCCTGTCAATTCTGACTCATAGCAACCCTATAGGACAGAATTGAACTGCCTCATAGGATTTCCAAGGCTGTAAAGCTTTGTGGAAGCAGATTGCTTCATGCTTCTCCCATGAAGCACCTGGTGGTTTTGAACCACCAGCCTTTTGGTTAGCAGCCCAGCGCTTTAAGGACAGAGCCACCAGAGTTCTTCTACCAATAACTAAGTGGTAAGAATGTAACAGACATAATTTGCAAAGTGTAGTACTTTAAGAGAAACTTACATGGATTATACATTATAATTTAAAGTGGGAGTCTTGACTAGGGTATTTCTGCAGATACACACCAAACCCCCTTACACCACAATACTTGTAAGCATACAACCTGAAATAACCATTGTTGATATAAGCTCCACTCTTGCACAATTCTTTTCAGTGGCTAAAGTTAAATTCCATGTTCAGTATAGGTTACTTGAAAGAATTTATTACTGTTTGAGTATAAAAACCATTCATTCTCACCTTAGATAAAAATCTACCAAGAGAAAGTATATACTGGATACCAGATAAATGATAATACCGCTATTTTTCATTATATGGCAGGCTACTCTTTTTCTAAGGAGCAATGGTTAAAGCTTTCAGCTGCTAACCAAAAGGTCATACATTCAAATCCACCAGCCACTCCATGAGGGAAAGATGAAGCAATCTGCTTCAATAAAGATTTACAGCCTTGGAAACCCTATGGGGCAGTTCTACTCTGTCCTATAGGGTTGCTCTGAGTTGGAATTGAGTTGATGGCAGTGGGTCTTTTGGGTTTACTCTTCTTCTGGTAGTGAGAACTAAAGTGAAAGCAGTATTCCAGGAATTTTTCCTTACTTATGCTTTTCTAAAAAATGCATGTTTTTTAGGAGGGGGCATATG
This sequence comes from Orycteropus afer afer, assembly GCF_000298275.1. Taxonomy (NCBI): domain Eukaryota; kingdom Metazoa; phylum Chordata; class Mammalia; order Tubulidentata; family Orycteropodidae; genus Orycteropus; species Orycteropus afer. The sequence continues at coordinate 698,919 of NW_006921695.1, read as the reverse complement.
GTTTCAACATATCTTTTATACTTACCTTATTGATTTGGCAAGGAAGACATCAGTATGTATTCAGAGCAGAGTATGTCCTTAGTTTGCCACTAAGGGTGTCTTTTTACAGATAAAATGTTATTTTCTTGCATAGTTTTATATTTCTCTATATTTTCTGTTCATTCTAAACATCAACTATTTAATATTTTCAGACCAAAGGAACTACAAGCCATAATGTTTTCTTGAAAAAAAAAATCACAAGTGATTCAATTTCACAAATCCATCATGTGACAGCCATGAATTTATTCATCTTAAGCTATAAAAATATTTGGAAACTATTGATTTGTTGTTACAAAGTGAGTGTATACCTGTGTCTACTGAAAGGCATGATTCTGTAGTGATGTAGCCATACAAATGCTATCTCCAAAACCAGTTCAATAGGTGGAAAGTAATGTAGTTATGCTTTTGAAATGAAAAGTATCTAGTGTAGGTAATTTCCTTTAAATATTTTCCCATTTCTATTTAATTTTTTTAAGTACCAGTCAAAAACATAATCATTAAAATGGAATTCAATAGTGATTCCTATTGGATCTATTCACTAAAGCAGCTAATGCATAACTGTATATGAAAGTAGTATCTGGCTTTACCACTAGTATTTACTCTAATTCTTCATATTCTGAAGATGTTATTTTAATTTTGGCCATAAAAGTAAGCAGTATAGACTGATGTGGTTATGAGAACTCGAGATTCCAAGAAATTCTGAATTTGTCATAGTTAACTTTTGGGATCACAATATTTTGTTTACCTTCGACCAGAGTCAAAAGATGATGGTGGCTGAAAACTTGATAGCCTAAGGATCTGCCTCTCTGAAAAGTCTCCATCTCTTATAGAGCTTCCCAGCCCTCTGCTATCAGCTGCTGTGGAGGTGTCCGCAGACTCGTGACAACCCTGTCCACAAGAGGATCAGACCACCATGATCCAGATTGCCAAGCCTTTTTTCCTAGTCTGTCTCAGTCTGGAAGTTCTGCTGAAAACCGTTCAGCCTCACAGCAACACACAAGCCTCCACTTACAGAATGGTGGTGGCTGCACATGAGTTGTGTTGACTGGGAATTGATCCTGGGTTTGTTGAGAATTGTACCAAATTCTAGGTTGGTGGTTCAAACTCATGCAGCAGTGCAATGGAAGAAGGACTTGGTGATCTGCTTCTGTGAAGAATACAGCCAAGAAAACTCTGTGGAGCTGTGTCTACTGTGGATATGTGGGGTCACAATACATGAGTCAAAATAGATCTGATGGCAACAAATTTTTTTGTTGTTTTCATCTGTCAGGTCTCTGTGCAGTTTTGTTCATAGTCTTTATTCTCAACACTAAACTTCAAGAAAATGTCTCATTTAGAACTTATTATATGTTACCTATTTGTTAGTTTTATGTATAGGGCCCATATATCTGGCATCAAGAAAAATTTACTTTTATATTTCTATATGCAATATTTCATATAATGGCCTACAGCAAAGAAGAATTTGTTTATTGAGAACTATGTTAGATACATTGAGCATTTGAACAGAAAGTTTGATTATGCCTTTTTTACAATTTGTTTTCTCACGATGCTACATGCATGAGATAACCTGTGATATAAAGGAAGATCATGCCATTTATTATTTTTTTTATACCCCCATGGCATTTTGCACAATGCCTTTAGCATATCAAATGCTGGTTTTGCTTGGTGCCCCTTACAAGATGTCTCTAAACATGATTTCATGCAAACACTTAGGCACTAGAGATACTTACTTAAAATGGACTTGCCCTTCTTGCCTTACTGTCGCTCTCTGAGATAGCAAACTCCTGGAGGGTGGGTTCTACTCAGCTCCTAGTGTAATCCACCTGTTGTTCTCTCAGTTCTCCCCCTCAGTTCTCTCTTCCTCTCCAGAGCATTTGGTTTACTTCTCCATCAGAATATTCATTACACTGAAACCAAACCAAACCAACTACCATTGAGTCAATTGACTCATAGCTATCCCATGTTTCAGAACAGAAATGCACTCCATAGGGTTTTCAATGGGTGTGATCTTTTGGAAGCAGATAGCCAGGATTTTCTTCCAAGGTACCTGTAGGTGGATTCTAAAAGACCAGCCTTTTGATTAGAAGCTGAGTGTTTAACCATTAGAGCAACCCAGAGCTCCTTTTATCACATCACATTGTAATTATTTCAAATGTGTCTTTTATCATGCTAAGATGTATTTGAGGTCAGAGATTGAGTCTTACCTTAGTCTTGATACATAGCTAACACTCAAATGCTTTGAACAAATGCCTGAGATACTCAAAAGACATTTCCATTTGTACAACTGGCTTGGATTAACACTGAACCATTTCAGTAAGATTTAACTAAAATACAAATTCTTAGAGAAGTAGTTTAGTAGAAGCTTGTAAATGTATAAATATAATAATAAGATTGGTTGATATTTTAGGTTAGTAATGGGCCCACTTAGAGAATTCCAGGTTTGGATCTCAGTCTGAGGTTACTATTAGAAATAATTATAATGAAGTTGTGGGTAAAGGTTTTGTTCCTTTTTTTCTAAACTACACTTGTATGTCACAGGGATATATTTTGGTTATGTAATAGCATGTCCTTTTTGTAAGATATAGGGGGTGAAGCATTTAGATGTGAGATGTCAGTCAGGTCTGCATATAGATACAGAGAGAGAGAGATAGAGAATGGGATAAAGAGCAATGAAGTCAATGTGGCAAATATTAATTAGTAAATCTAAGTGAAAGGTTTTAGGGGTATTCATTGAATTTTTCCCCCCAACTTGCCTGCGTTCCATTCCTGACTCCACCAATTCTTCTAGCTGTGCAGTATTTGGCAAGTTACTTAAATTCTTTTAAGTCTTAGTTACCTCACTAAAAACGGAGATAATAATAAAACCTATTCAGAAGATCAGTGTGAGGATGAAGTGGCATAATTAATGACAAACATTTAGCCCCTTGCCAGGCTTATTATTAGGTTCATAATCAAGGCTCAATAGATGTTAGCCACAGCGTTAATAACGTCAGTCATCCAATCTTGCTGAATACCTGGCAAGTGTCTGCATGTCTGTCACATGTTGGCACCTGACATTTTAACAACACAAGATACATTTGCTACTTTATAATACAATCATATAAATTAAAGGTTATCTAAAATCATGTGCAAGCCAAATTAAAATAATTCTTTAATTTATTAAAAAACAAAACAAAACAAAAAACCCAACAAACCCACAGCCATTGAGTTGATTTGGACTCAGCGAACCTATAGGACAGAATAGAGCTGCTCCCATAGGGTTCCCAATGGAAGCAAACTGCTCCATGGAAGAATGGAGGGTTCAAACCTCCTATCTTTTAGTTAGCAGCAGAATGCTTTAAACACTGTGTCACCAAGGCTCCTTTCTTTGTTTATGTCTAAATTATAAAGTATGGTACACCAAAATGCTTCCATGGAAATAGTTTTCTCAAGTCTTTTATTAGTTTTACTTTTGGTTAAGAAGAAAAATTCTGAATGTTACAGACTCTTTGAAAAACAAAACCTTTTTCTTTTTAACCATGTCAAGGATTTTTAGAGATTGTTCTTGCCCTTTTGCATAAGATCAAGTGAAGAATTACTAGCGACCATATATACTTTATTTTCTCAGACTATTTTTATATCTCACCTACCAAATTGGTTACTTGAATTATAACAACCAACCAGTTGCTGTGGAGCGGGACCTCATGTGTATATAAGATCATAAATTGACACGTAACAATAGCAAACACTTACACAGGACTGTCTATATGCCAGCCACTGGTCTGAATGCTTTATCCACACTAACTTACTTATTCCTCATAACCACCTTAGGAATGATTATCACTATTCTTTCCATTTACACATGGGGCACAGAGGGAAGTAGCTTGTTCAAAGTTACACAGCCTATAAGGAGGGGCAGTCTCAGCAGTGTGCATTCTCTTAAGCACTCTGCTGGCCTGCCTGATGGTGGATAAGCAATATTCCCATAAACTCTCACTCACTGCTGTCGAGTCGGATCCGACTCATAGTGACCCTTCCTTGGGTTTCTGAGGCAGTATCACTACGGAAGTAGATTGCACAACCTTCCTTCCGAGGAGTGGCTGGTGGGTTAATAGTCAAGTGCCTTAGGCATTAAAGGAGCATACATTTTGTTAAGACAACAGGAAGCTATACTCTGTGTAGAACAGCCCTATTGATGGAGAAATGGCACAGACATGGTACACCATTTTAAGTCATTGTTTCACTTTACCCAAACATCAGCTTTACAATTTCATTCAATCAGAGACTTGCTATTCTCTCCTAGTCTTTCCGACTAACCGTGCTTTCACTCTGGCTACCCACAGGTGGTTAATATTTTTCAGAATTAGCACAGATATTCACAATATATCTTAAATCACAGCCATTTGGCGGGCATTAAGGCTCTTTTGCTGGTGAGTCTGTAGAACCCCAAGGGTGGTAATTGTGCCTTTTGAGAATCAACTGTTTTTCTACATTGCTGAGTGCCTTGGGGTGGTGAGGGAGCTTGCTGAACCACTCAGGCACATGAAGTGTTAATTTGAGGATAATTGTGCTTTCAGGGTGGTTTTGCTTGAGGGTCTGGATAGTCTAATCCCAAAGACACTGATTGATGGACAGAGCTTGAGTGTTTCGTGGCACATGAGAATTATACAGCAGTGATCAAATTAAAAGCATTTCATTTCCTGAAGTCTGAGATAAAAGGAATTTATAATAAAAAGATGTAGTCTGTGGGGAAAATAAACAAAAACCAAACCCACTGCCATTGAGTCAATTCCAACTCATAGTGACCCCCTCTGGGTTTCCAAGGCTGTAAATCCTTATGGAAGTCGATTGCCTCATCTTCCTTCTGTGGAGCAGCTGGTGGGTTTGAACCGCCAACTTCTGGTTAGCATCCAAATGCCTTACTCTCTATGCCACCAGAGCTTCTTAGTCATAAGCCTAGTGAAGGAGGAAAACTACAGCATGCATTCTATAGTCATTTAAATTTATATTATACTTATTCTGATTCTCTTTGGCCATTGTTGTTTGTGGTTAGCTGCCCTCTAGTTGGCCCCACATATAGAAGGGAGGATATCAATTCATTAAGACCAGTTGTGTCTTAGAAGATCTATGAAAGTGAGTTGGATAGTCACATCAGAATCAAAGAATTTCATCAGCTTAAACAACTTCAGAAATGATTCCGTCCCAGTCACCCACTTTGGAGATGAGAGAAATGAGGCACAGGAATTTGCACAGAGCTGGTACTAGAAGTATGCCATGATTCTCAAGCAGCACTCTTCCCACAATCCCAGGCTTCTGCACTGTGGGACACAGGCTGGACATCAGAACAATGAAGCTATTAAAATCAATAACTTCAGCTAAGCAGTAGCCAGGTTCTCACAAAAAGGTTGACACCAATTAGTCAAGGACAGAGGTGCTTGATAACTCTCTACCATTCAAGTTATTCAGTTTTATTAACTCTAAGAATAGGGATTATGGCACTGGCCCCCAGGAGGGCCATATGGAAGATTCAAAGAAGCCTGGAGCCTGTTGACATTGAATGTAAAATTCAGTGAGAGGATGTAATATTGGGGAAAGGAGTTCACAACTTCCATTAGATTTCCAAGGAGGTAGGAAAAAAGGGGTAACAACAATTACTCAAAATGAAAAATAAAACCACCTTTACATTGAGTGGTAGATCTTAGTCATGACATAAAATAGGTGATGAAAAAGCTTTTTTAAAAGTTAAAAGGAGGCTTTTTTGGGTGGAGATTTTGACTGAAGAAAATTTGATAAGATGAAGAAGAGACAAAAGGTACTAATTTTCCACATTTGCACATGGGAAGTAAAGAATGGCCAAATGTATGGCACATTCGTATTACTTCAAGTATTTATGTTACTATAATTGAAATGATATTAAATTTCATAGAAATGTACTGCTAGCTTTTGCCCTAACTTCTAAGATCCATGAGGGGAGTCTTGTGCTTGTCTAACTTACCTTTGTTTCACCAGCATCTAACTTGGTGCCTGGCACAGGCAGGACACGACGATAGTTTTCTCATAAATAGAACATGGTATTTAAGGATTTTTAAAAGACGAATAAGTTACACTCTTTACAAATGATTAATCAGGTAAAAACAAGAGTACAAACAGCAACCACTGTTTTGCCCTGAAGTGGCTGTTGGCTCAGCCAATGCTAATGTTTTCCTTTCTTATTATTTGTGGTTAGGAAGTCTGCTCCTGTGGCCAGGATGAGGTGACCTCACTGAGTGAAGGAACTCGGGTATTTTAGGCCATTAAGGAGTAATCCATGTGGCAGAAGTAATTATTGCATGTGCTTTGGTCCCCTAAAGACCCACATCTGGAACCCTCACTCCATCTGTACCTAAAAGCAGGATTTACTAAGGACCACTGACCATATTAGGGGGCAGTGGTGGTTCAGTGGTAGAATTTTTGCCTTACATGTGGGAGGTGTGGGTTCAATTCCATGCCAGTGCACCTCGATTGCAGCCACCAGCTAGATGTCTGTCAGTGTAGTCTTGCATGTTGCTCTGATGCTGCACAGGTTTTAGCGGAGTTTACAGACTAAGGCAGACCAGGAGAAAAATGCCTGACTATCCACTTCTGAAAATCAGCCCATAAAATCCCTATGGATTACAGTGGTCCCACTGCAAGCAATCATAGGGATGGTACAGGCCTGGACGGCATGTGATGCTGTTGTGCATGTACCCTATGAATTGCAAGCTGATTCGACAGCAGCTAACGACAACAGTGACATTATGAGAGAAAACACAAATTCTTTGAGCCACAAGGTATTCATTAGTAAAACTGGGTACCACCACCTGCCAATTTCATATCATTATGACTACTAAATGAGATAATAGACAGGAAATTGCTTTGAAAACTTTATAGCTTGTATTACTGTTCACACATATATAAGCAATTTGTGAGACACAAAAAAACTATTCATTTTGCCAAAGATCAGCTTTATGATTATTAAAAACTCAGCTGCCCTGGTTCATCTAGATCATGTTGTTGTTGTTAGGTGCCATCGAGTCGTCTCTGACTCCTAGCGACCCTGTGTACAGCAGAACGAAACACTGCCCGGTCCTGTGCCAGCTCCACGATCCCTGCTATGCCCGAACCCACCATTGTAGCCACTGTGTCAATCCATCTTGTTGAGGGTCTTCCTCTCTTTCATTGACCTTCCATCTCGATTATACATTATGTTAAACAAAACAAAACAAAACCTGTTGCAATTGAACTGATTCTGATTCATGGCGACCCCATATGTGACAGAGTAGAACTGCTTCATAGGATATCTTTATAGAAGCAGTTTGTCAGGTCTTTCTTTTGCAGAAGAGCTGTCCAGGTTTGAACTGCTAAGTTAGCAGTGGACTGCAAACCATTTGTACCACTGTAAAGCCTTATAAAAGATGTTCTACTGCAGAGAGATGGATGGAAATGATAGAGTAACTGGCTTTGGAATATCTATGTATTGTCACATAAAAAACACATCTCCATTTAAATTCATCTACTTGACACAAATGTAAAGTAAACTATGAGAATCATAAGAACACCAGTGGCTTCTTCATACAGCCCTGGATTTGCTGTGTGATGTTAGAAAAGTAGCTTCACCTCTCTTGACCTCAGAGCGCACATTTTTTTTTTTTTTCTTTTTACATGGATTGGATTTTCTGTTATATCTTTGTCAGCTATCAAATCAACTTCAGTAATGCCAGGCTGTATTTACAATATCTCAAGATGCCTGTTTCAGATGACATACAGCTCTCTTGGGAGCTATAAAACAGGAAGGATAGAGACCCACAGAGGTTTTGTGAGAGTAGAGAGCCAAAGTACTCTGAGAGAAAAGGCCTGGGATTAGTGAGAGTATATAAGTCCAGAAACTCAGTAAAGTGAACATTTACTTAGTCTTCACCTCTACTAAACGAAGACATTGATATCTAAAACATTATTCCAAACTTTTATTTCTTTCTTTTTTTTTCCTTTAAATTAAGGCATATTACAAACATGTTAGTTTTAAAAGAAAATAGCCAAGATAGGAAGGCAATCTCTTTTGAGACCCAGTTCCTCAAGTGTAAGAGCCCTGGGTGATGCAGTTGTTAGGAGCTGGGCTGCTAATTAAAAGACTCAAGGCTCAGGTTCACTGCCTTGCAGTTGGATTAGATTCATAGCGACCCCTCCTTGGGGTTCTGAGGCAGTAGTTTATTACGGAAGTAGATTGCCCACTCTTCCTTCGGAGGAGTGGCTGGTGGGTTTGAACCTCCAGCTTTCTGGTTAGCAGTCAAATGCCTTAGACACTACACCACTTGGTTGGAATATACCAGCTATTCTATGGGAGAAAGATGCGGCAATCGGTTTCCCTAAAGATCATGTTGTTGTTGTTTGCCATTGAGTCGGCCCCGACTCATAGCGACCCCTCCTTGGGTTTCCGAGGCAGTATCACTACGGAAGTAGGAATGCCCAACCTTCCTTCCGAGGAGTGGCTGGTGGGTTTGAACCACCAGCCTTCTGGTTAGCAGTCAAGTGCCTTAGCCACTATGCTACCAGAGCTCCCCCTAAAGATCATAGCCTTGGAAATCCTATGGGACAGTTTTACTCTGTCCTATAGGGTCACTGGAGTCTGAATGGCCTGCATGGCAACAAGTTTTGGTTTGGGCCTCAAGTACGTATTAGCAAGGTCACTTCTCTGGCCACTCCAGGAACTAAACTCCTCCTGGGCCAGGCCACAGGTACTGCCCTCTACCAACTAAAGAAACTTCACGAAGAAACTAAATTTGCCTTCTTTCCCCCCCCTCCCTTTTTCTCCCCCCTCCACCCCCCATCCATCCAGAACAACCTCCTAACCCTGTGAGGGGTAAAACCCTCATTCCCTTCAGGGGGCCGGGCAGACGCACGTGGAGCCGGCTGGGCGCAGGAGCCACGTGTCCCCCGCCCCCGCCCTTGTCCCCGGGCCAGAGGGATCCGTCCTACCCCAGCCCGGTGGCATCTCTGACGCCGCACAGAAGGCAGGAGAGAGGGAAGAGCAAAGTCGGGCGTACCTGCCCGGCCGGGAGCGGCTTCCTTCCTTCCCGCGCTGCCTTTGTTGGGCGCTTGGGCGCCGTCCGCCGTCTCCTCCCTTCCGAGGCTGCAGGCGCCCCAAGGTGGCCCTGGCGCTGAGCTTCGGCTCCTCGGCGCACAGGAAGCCCGCGCCTGCGAACGCACGACCCTTTTATAACCCACTTGTGACTCATAACCGATCAGACGCCTTTTCTGTAAAACCCCCCGCCTCGCCCCCCTTCTGCCTGTTCTTGGAACCTACGGCTTGAAAAACTTTTTTCTTTTTAAAGGAAAAGTCGAAAAAGCCCAGAGCCCCGAGGATTGGTGTTTTCCCCCTTTCCCGTTCTCATGGGTCATTCTCTCTCTCTCTGCGTGTTTTTTTTCTTGACACACGCTGCGTACTTTCCTGCCCCGGTTGATGCGAGGCTCGAGCTCTAACCTTTGTTCTTAATTAAAAGGAAACACATTCAAATGACCGCCCAGACGCGCCGCTGGAGAGTTCGGTTAGCTACAGGGGAAGTTTCTACTTTTTGCAACAGGGATGTCTTTACAGTATCTTTGCTGATGAGAAGGAGCTGAAGAGAAGCAAGTGGAAGACTGTTTCTCCCCAACAGAATCAGTTGGAAGCAAGTGGGTCTCTAACAGGAAGAAATGGCCCCCAACTGGCACCTGGCCATGCACCCCCATCACTTTTCAAGAGTGTGCATATAGTTCAGGATGTACACCTAAGGCTTGAGTATATTTGAACCTTGCCTACTGCCAAATATATTTGGAAATGGTAGGATGTTGTTGTGTGGGCTCTGAAGTTGATTCCAACTTAGAGCTACCCTGTGGGACAGGGTAGAACTGCCCATAGGGTAGGGCTGAGTGGGAATCAACTCCACTGACACAACAACAACAATCATTAAAGGTGTAGATCGCCAAGTCTTTTCTCCCAAGGAGCTGCTGGTGGGTGTTAACTGCCTAGCACTGAACCATTGCACCACTAGGGCTCCTTTTTGTTGTTAGGTGCCCTCAAGTTGGCTCCAGCTTCTTACAACCTTATGTACAACAGAACGAACACTGCCAGGTCCTGTGCTAGCCTCACAATCCTTGCTGTACCTGAACCCATCCTTGCAGCCACTGTATCAATCCTTCTCATTGAGGGCCTTCCCCTTTTTTGCTGACCCTCCACTCTACCAAGCATGATATCCTTCTCCAGGGACTGGTCCTTGGAATACCCTGCTGGTACTTGAAATACTGGTGGCATAGCCTCCAGCCTCACAGCAATAAGCAAGCCACTACTGCACGACAAAGTGACAGAGGAATGGTGGATAGGGCTCCGTAGATCCTGGAATATAGGACTTGAATCTTCTTTAATTTTGGCCTTACCCACACCCACTCCAAATTCTACATGTCCCCCCCTCCCTAGCCTCCAACCCAAAGGATGTATTCCTACAGCATGTAGGACTCCATTCTTACTTAATTTTGACTTCATCAAACCTCCCCCACTCTACCAAAAAAAAAAAAAAAGCATATTTCTGGAGCGGGTCATTTGACACATTGTGTGGAAATGAATCAGTTGGTCTAAAACATGGCAAATTTATACTGCAGACCTACTTCAGCAACTCATTCATGTGTCCTGGTTTAATAAACTTTTAGGCTTTGAGAAGGAAGAAAGAAATATGACAGGGAGAGGTGGAGGCGGGCAGGAGGAGGGGACTACAAGAATGGACCATGTTGTGATCATCATGCGTGTGACTCATGCCTTTTTGTAGATAAGACAGAGCCACTGCTGGATTTCAGTGCTGGACCCTCCACCCCAAGGGCTGAAAGCATTTTAGAATAGTTTGTATTAAATGCATGTCAAAGAATTAGTTTCTAAAGCCCCTGAATGAATGTCAGAGCACAAACTCACATATATGTCCTTAAATTACAGATGGTCCAGGCTGATTAAGAAACTTGGAAGCATTTTAAAAGGTTCCAATTTTTTTTTTTTAATTGTGATTTGGGTGAAAATTTACAGAAATTCACTTTCCATGCAGCAGTTCACATATGCTTTGTGTCATGATATTGACTATAATTTCCCACAATGCAACAGTTCCCTTCCCACTTCTTTCTGATAGTTACCTCTTCCCTGTGTCCATCCCTCCATGCACTCCTGTCCCCCGAGTTGTTTCCCTGTGCATAAATAGCCCTTCTTTCTCCCATGATTGTTCTCTCCAAGGAGTGTATCTACCTCAGGTAAATGTTCAACTCATATGCCTGTGTTTTGCTTGGCAGGAAGCCACTGGTGTGAGTTCAATTCCAGACCTGAAGGGCAGCTAGGGGCCATAGTCTCAGTGGTTCCACCAGGCTCTATCAGACCAGCAAACCTGGTCTACCCTTTTTTGTTTTTTCCAAATGATTTTGAGTTTTGTTCCACATCGTTCTCCCTCTATATTCAGGTTTTCCTACATAGTTCCCCCTCGAGTGGTTGATGGTGGTAGCCTGGCACCATCTAGTTCCTCTGGTCTCACAGTTGTATAGGCTGCAGATCGCATGGTTTACCAGTCACTAGGACTAATTATTTCCATGAATCTTTGGTTTTCTTCATTCTTCTTTGCTCTGGATGAGGAGACACCCATTGTTGCATCTAGATGGCTGCTTGCCAGCTTTTAAGATCCCAGTCGCTACTCGCCAAAGTAAGAGGTGGAGCAATGTTTTGTGTAGTTTGTTATGCCAATTGAGCTTGATGTCCCCTGCAAGTATGGTCCCGAGCCCACTGGCTCAACTACTCGGTCCTTCTAGGTAGCTGGCTGTGACCAAGAAGTGACTACAACCTTTTCCCTTGTCAGCTCTACTATACACCTGGGAATTCTTACAGATCATACAAATACACTTATAGGACCATTGTCTGCCAACCCTATACATGGTCTTGGGTACAATCCCCACTTCATAGACATGCCTAATAGTACAGCCTGTCCACCCATCTATCCACCCATATACCCATGTTTGCCTTCACTGACAACACAGTACTGTATGTGCAAAAGGGTTCATCTTTGTTCAACTTTGTTGTCTGTACCTCCCCTGTACCTCTCTATGTCTTCCTCTTCCTCAATGCCACCAGGTTGATCACTCACATTTGTACATTGCCCTTCTCTTCACCCAAATCAATACTTATCTCTACCTATGTAACAGTGTTCTCTCCCCTCCCCTCCCACCCTTGGTAACCAACAAAGAAAATTTCCTTCCATAGATAAACCTTTCCTTGACTTTTACAATAACGGACTAGTACAATATTTGTCCTTCTATGATTGACTTATTTCACTCAGCATAATGTCTTCCAAGTTCATCCATGTTATGTAGTGTTTTGCAGATTCTACGCTATTCTTTAGGGTTGCATAGTATTCCATTGTGTGTATGTACCATAGTTGGGTTATCCATTCCTCAGTTGATGGACACCTAGGTTGTTTCCATCTTTTGGCTATTGTAAATAGTGCTGTGATGAACATGGGTGTGCATATGTCTGTTCTTGTCATGGCTCTCACTTCTTTAGGATATATACCTAGTAATGGAATGGCTGGGTCAAATGGTATTTCTAATTCCAACTTTTTAAGGAATTGCCATACTGCTTTCCACCGTGGTTATACCATTTTACAGTCCCACCAGCAGTGTATTAGAGTCCCAATCTCTCCACATCCTGGCCAGCATTTGTTATTTTCTGTCTTGTTGAAATCTGTACCTAGTGCTGGAGCAAGATGGTATCTCATTGTTGTTTTGATTTGCATCTCTCTAATGGCTAACGATTGTGAGCATTTCTTCATATGTTTGTTGGCCGCCTGAATATCTTCTTTGGTGAAGTGTCTAAGATTCCAATCTTTAGTCTTACATTTTCCTTTTTTATAATTTAAAAAATGATGAGCATAGTGATAACAATTTACATTTATGAAGCATTGACCACTTGCCAGGCAGTATTCAAAATAAAACTACTGGTGCAGATTAACTCCTTCAGTCCTCACTACAATTGATCATATGAGGGAGGACCATTACTATACCTATTTCCAAATGAGGCAGCTGAGGCAAAGAGAGATTGAAACTTTTGCTGTAGGTCATATCAGTAAGCAGTGGAGTTGAGATTCAAACCCAGCTCAGACACAGGCTGTCTGGCCTCTATGATCCAGTTTTGATGATGGTCAAAGCCACGAAGCATCCTGGAGCTGGGGGAGAGCCATGCAGTGTGGGTAAGGTATGTGGGATGATTGTATGTAACCTAGGGAAAAGAAGGATGATGCCCACCTGGGTGGCCATCCTTCAGCTGATTACAGACACCAGCAAAACATTTCCAGACTTAGGTTGAACCGTATGAAATTGCCCATTGTTGACCTTTTTCATTCTACAATGTCAATTTTACATAGTTCAATGTAATACAAGCCTTGGTTCATGACATTCAAGGAGCTCTGGTGGCACAGTGATTAAGGCATTCAGCTGCTAAGAGAAAAAGCAGTGGATCGAATCAACCAGCCATTCCATGGGGGAAAGATAAGGCAGTTGGCTTCCATAAAAATTTACAGTCTTGGAAACCCTATGAGACAATTCTATTCTATCCTATAAGGTTGCTATGAGTTGGAATCAACTCAATGTTAGTGAGTTTGGGCAGTGGTTGTGATATCCAGCAGAGTGGACACATTGAGTTTTTGTAGTCAATTAATCTACCTATGGGATCTAGGGGTTAATTAAAAGATATTTAATCTGTAAAATATCTTCCAGTCAGGATCCTTCCAGTTACCTAACCAAAACCATACTCACCGCCACTGAGTCAATTCCAACTCAGCGAACCCATTGGGTTTCCAAGGTGGTAAATTTTTATGGAAGTAAATTGCCCCATCTTCCTTCTGTGGAGTGGCTGGTGGGTTTGAACTGTTAAACTTCTGGTTAGCAGTCAAATGCCTTAGGCACTATGCCACCAGAGCGCCTTTCGCTGCTATAACACAAATACCACAAATGTGTGGCTTCAAAGAGCAGAAATTTATTTTCTTACAGCCCTGGAGACTAAATGTCCAAATCAAGGTTTTGGCGGTGTTGATTTTTCTTCCTTGTCAGTAGCCTGACATTCCCTGGTTCCTTGCTGATAGTCAAATGGCATCTGTCTCCTCCCATAGTTGCATGCTTGTCTCTGTGTCTATGTTGCTCTTCATATAACTCAGGAGTGATTAGATTTAAGATCCACCCTACACTGATACAACCTCAACTGACTGATTGCATTGCATTATATTACATTACATTGCATCCACAGGTATAGGAGCCAGATACATAATGAATACATATTTTTCAAGATACAATTCAATCCATAACAAGGAATGTAGTAATTAAATAAGATGAGGAATGCAAAGTGCTTGCTCCCAAGGGTAGCTTGAGAAAGTAAGGACCACTTGTGAGAAGAATTTTGTCCTATGGATGTGTATCCAGGCCTGATGTGGCTGGTGTCACCCTTCCACACCACTCCACATACCCACCAGAGGCTGAGCAGTTCAAACCAATGACCTTCCAGGTAAGAGTGGTACTTCTTGATATTACTCGTTACTGCTAATGATGAATAGATTGTGGCAACCAGTGCAACTACAAATTAATGAAGAAGTCTTGCTGAAAACACCATCACTACCACAACAACCAGCTGCTGTGGAATCAATCTGACTCATGGCGACCCCAAATGTGTCAGTGGAACTGTGCTTCATTGGGTTTTCAATGGCTGATTTTTTTGGAAGTAGCTCACCAGGCCTTTTTTCTGAACCATCTCCAACCTTTTAGCATGTTGTGCTACCCAGGGTCTCTAAAAGCGTCATAAACTCATGAAATTCTGCAGACTTCACAATAATCACAGGGAATGGTTAGCAATCAGCCTATAATCTCTCTCCTTAAAAAATAAATCTAAAAAGTAAAATTAAATTCCATAAATTCACCACTGAACTTACCTTGAAGCTCAGTCCTTTGGAAGAATCCCTCTTATGTGAGGCATTTCTCAGAGTGGATAATACTTTTTAGACAGTAGGTGAAGAAAGAGACCTACATTTGTCTGGACCAGCTTATTTAATGTAGCGCAAGGTTTCAGTTCACTGTATTCTGTTCTCTGTTGGACAATAAAATAGAGATAATTAATTACTTCATGAACTTCAGGATGTTCTCTGTCCCTCAGGATGAAGTGGATTGAACTGCTTCCTCTGGACTCCATCAGTGGCGCAACCATAATTGATGCCTAAGGCGAAAAATGTTGCCTCCACAAGCTGTTTAGACTTAATAAAGAGTATTTGTTTCTATATTTCATAAACAAAGCATCAGAGGTTGGTTTTTTCCTACAATAATTTAATTTATATTCCTTTCACTGTTTGTAACATTTTGGAAGCCCAAATCTAAAGTCTGTTTTCTTCACTCACATTTCAGTGTTTTGTTCAAGGGATAAAGGACTGGCCTTTTTTTCTCTCTCCTTCAAATAGATGGAGTTTTCACATTAGAATTACCCTTTCAGCCTTACCATTCCCATTCACTTCTTCCCAAGAATATCAGTGGAATGAATTCAAAGCTTTGTATAAGAGTGTAGCCTTTGTTACAATGAATTATAGGCTCTGATGAACACACCCTTGTCTAGTTATTTCTACCCATAAAATGTCTCCTGAGAATCTTTTTGTCTTTCTATTTGCTGCCTTCTATAGAAACTTCTTTAATAATCTTAATATTTAAACTTTTTGGTCAATGTAGATTTTTTGCCCCAGGCCCATTTCTTCTTTTTCATGTTTGGGGAGCTAGACTATCATTGTCTGTTGGAAAATGTCATATAATGGGAAAAGAGTTAAGGTCTCAGGACCAAGATTCTCAAACCATTTTGGTTCAGAACAGTGTTGGTAGGAACTGTTCTGCCTCCATATTTAACTTCATTACATATGGAGAAAATCCCTCCACCCACTCCCCGCAACACTCACTTCACTTGGTTATCTGACCTCAGCCATGTTCTTATCTCAACGGGCCTGGTCCAGTGTTCTCAGCTTCAGTTGGTGAATTGATGAGTCACTCATAGTAAATCACTCTTCACTTGTCTTTTCTTTCTTTCTTTTTTTTTTTTTTTTTAATTTTTGTCCCTGATATGACTGGGGAAACTCTGAACACCAGAAATGTCTTTTTTTGGGGTCCTCTATCTGCCTTGTGAAAGGAGTCCTGGTAGTACAGTGATTAAAGCTCTCAGCTACTTATCCAAAAGTCAGCAATTTGAACTCACTATCCTCCATGGAAGAAAGATGAGGCAGTCTGCTTCAGTAAAGATTTACAACCTTGGAGACCCTATGAGGCAGTTCTACTCTGTCCTATTGGGTCACCAAGAGTCTGAATTGACTTGACAGCAATGGTTTGGTTTTCTGCCTATTGTCCAACCTGTAAAAGCTAGTCACATTGAAACATCCTATAAACTCAGTGCTACTCTGTTGTTACTCACTATGATGCTTGACTTTTTTCTTTGGATTCTTCTGTCTAATTATAATAATCCCAACTTTTTCTTTACACAGTCTTAATTTTTTAAATATTCCAGTGGCTCTTTTGAATTCTTTTTGACTTCTCCAGGCCTGTTTTAAGACTTGACATCTGCAACAGCACTGAAAGATCCCGGACTGGGCCTGTTATTGTTGTTAGCTGCCTACAATTGGCCCTGACAACTGGACAAAATGCAGCCCCATGTTGTGCTATCCCCATGGTGGCTTGAGGATCAGACCTTAGTGATCCATAGAATTTTCACTGGCTGATTTTCAGACATAGATTGCCAGTCCTTTCTTTCTAATCCTTCATAGTCTGGAAGTTCTGCTGAAACATGTTCAGCATCTTAGCAATACACAAATCTACAGTGACAGATGGGTGGTAGCTGCACATGAGGTGTTTTGGCCAGAAATCAAACCTGAGTGTCCTCACAATGGAAGGCAAGAATAACCACCACTACCTTAGGGCTTGACTTGTTGTGAGTTGCCATTGGGTTGTCTCCAACTCATAGTGACCCCATGTACAACAGAACAAAACACTGCCTGGTCTTGTGCCAGCCTCATGATCCCTGCTATGCCTAAGCCCATCCTTGAAGCCATTGTAATCTCATTGAAGGCCTTCCCCTTTTTTGTTGACCCTCCACTTTACCAAGCATGAGATCCTTCTCCAGGGAATGGTTCCAACATGACTAAAGTAGGTGAGATGAAGTTTGGGCATTCTCACTTCCAAGGAGCATTCCAGCTTCACTTCCTCCAGGACAGATTTGTTATTTCTTTTAGCAGTCCATGGTCCTTGATTTAGGAAACGAGAAAAAGTGGATTCTCGAATAGTCATAGTAAATGGTGAAAACTGGAGTAGGTCTTCAGCTACAGGAGTATCATAGGTGGAGACAAATGGGTTATAAAAATAATGCAGAAAACTCAAGACACAGAAGAAATAAACAATACAATACAACAACTTGACCTTACAGATATCTACAGAGGACTTCACCAAACAATAGCACAATATACATTCTTTTCCAGTGCACATGGACCATTCACCAGGATAGACCATCTATTAGGCCACAAAATAAGCCTCAAAAAATTTAAAAACATTGAGATACTACAAAGCATCTTCTCAGATCACAATGCTGAAAATTAGAAATCAACACTAGGAGGACCAATGGAAAAAGAGCAAACACATGGAAACTGAATAGCACCCTCCTTAAAAATGACTGGGTAATAGAAAATAAAAAATTAAATAAAAAAATTCCTTGAATCAAACGAGAATGAAAATACAACATACCAAAATCTTTAGGACACAGCAAAAGAAGTGATCAGAGACCAATTTATCGTAATAGATGCACAAATCAAAAAAGAAGAAAGAGCCAAAATCAACACCTTAACCAAACATCTCCAAAAATTAGAAAAAGAGCAGGGGAAAAAAAAAAAAAAAAAAAAGCCTAGAGTCACCAGAAGAAAAGAAATAATAAAGATTCAAGCAGAAATAAGCTAAACAGAAAATAGAAAAACAATAGAAAAGATCAGTAAGACTAGAAGTTGGTTTTTGAAAACATTAATAAAATTGAGAAAAAAACCCCACAGAATATCCAAAAGGTGATTTTACATTGCTATATTGGAGCTCTGGTAGCATAGTGCCTAAAGGCACTTGACTGCTAACCAGAAGGCTGGCAGTTCAAGCCCACCAGCCACTCCTTGGAAGGAAGATGGGGCAATCTATTTCCGTAGCGATACTGCCTCGGAAACCCAAGGAGGGGTCGCTATGAGTCGGGTCTGACTCGACGGCATACAACAACAACAACAACAACAACATATTTAACAGAAATAAACACATACCAGAGCTAAGTATGTTCCAGGTTGTTTCTCAAATAACAAAATGCTTTTGGGTAATTTCTATTACTAAATAATCATAATAGAAATTTTTACATATACAGTATTCATTCGAGGAGCCCTGGTGGCACAGTGGTTAAGTTCTTAGCTGCTAAGTGAAAGGATATTGATTTGAACCCACCAGCTGCTCTGTGGGAGAAAGATGTGGTAGTATTCTTCTTCTTCTTCTTCTTTTTTTTTACTTTGATTGAGGTGAAAACATACATCACAAGATATCCATCAACATAACAACTTCCACATTTACAGCTCAGGGACATTGATGACATTTTTCATGTTGTGCCGTCATTATTGTTATCTTTTTCCAAAATATTCTACCACCATCAGCATAAACTCAATGACCCTCCAAAAGTGCTTCCTCTTTCCCCCTCCATTCTAATCCTGGTAACTACTAATAATCTTTAGTATATATGTATATGGTGTATATATATATAT
>NW_006921695.1:665579-679633 GCF_000298275.1 Orycteropus afer afer | reverse complement strand
ATATATATATATATATATATATATATATATATGTGTGTGTGTGTGTGTGTGTGTGTGTACAGTTATGTGTGTGTGTGTATATACACACACATACCCCCTTTGGGTTTCTGAGGTGGTAAATCTTTGCAGAAGTAGATTGCCCAGTCTTCCTTCTGTGGGGATATATATATGCATATATATATCTATATATATCCTGGGGTTTGGAGGCTGCTTTTCACTTGGGTGTGCCTCTACATTAAGGCTAGGGCCTGAGATAGGTGGGCTGGAGGCTTGGAGGCTGTTTTTCATTTGGGTGTGGCTCTGTACTAAGGCCGGGGCCTGAGGTAGGCAGACCCAAAGCAGAGGTTGCTTTTCATTAGGGCCTTCTCTATTTTTAGGCTGGAACCTGAGGTAGGTGGGCCAGAGGCTTCGAGGCTGCTTTTTGCTTGGATGTATTTCTATATTAAGGCCAGGGCCTGAGGTAGGTGGGCCTGAGACTTGGGAGCTGCTTTTTGCTTTTGGGCAGCTCTATTTTAAGGCCATTGCCCAAGGTAGGCAGATGCAGAGGGGTTAGGAACAACTAAGGGAGACAAACTTGTCTGTCAGTTTGTTGTCCTATGGTGGCTTATGTGTTGCTATGAGGATGGACGCTATGCCACTGTGTTGCAAAATACCAGCAGGGCTACACAAGATGGGCAGGTTTCAGTGGAGCTTCTGGGTTAAGACAGACTCAGAAGAAGAAAGAGGCCATACACTTCCCAAAGAATTGGCCAGTGAAAACCTTATGATTAGCAGTGAAACACGGTCTGAGGTATTACTGGAAAACTTTATAAATAATCCTGAAACATTTTCCAATATAGTGTCAGAAGATTAGCCCATCAGGTGGAGGGCACTCAAAATTTGATTGGGGAAAAGCTGACTCCTCAGAGTAGAGATGACCTTAATGATATAGATAGAGTAAAGCTTTCAGGGCTTCCATTGGCTGATGTGGCACAACTCAAAATGAATATAAACAGATGCAAACATCCATTAATAATTGGAACTTGGAATGTACAAAGTATGAATCTAGGAAAATTGGAAGTTGTCAGAAATGAAAGGGAATGCATAAAGATCAATATCCTAGGCATTAGTAACCTGAAATGGACAGGTTTTGGCCATTTTGAATCAGACAACCATATGATCTACTATGCCAGGACTGACCAATTGAAGAGAAATGGTATGGCATTCATTGTCACAAAGAGTGTTTCAAGATCTGTCCTGAAGTACAACACTGTCAATGATAGGATAATATACGCCTACAAGGAAGATCAGTTAATACTACTATTATCCAAATTTACGCACCAACCACCAGAGCCAAAGATGGGGAAATTGAAGATTTCTACCAACTTCTGCAGTCTGAATTTGACTGAACATGCAATCAAGATGTGTTGATTACACTGGTGACTGGAATGCAAAAGTTGGATACAAAGAAGAGTTACTGGTGGTTGAAAAATATGGTTTTGGAGATAGAAATAATGTTGGAGATCACATGATAGAATTTTGCAAGACCAACAATTTATTCATTGCAAATATCTTTTTTCAACAACATAAGTGATGACTATACATGTAGACTTCACCACATGTATAGTCATCACTTATGTGATGTGGAGTACACAGGAATCAGATTGACTACATATGTAACAAGAGGTGATGGAGAAGTTTTCAATATCTTCAGCCAAAACAAGGCCAGGAGCTGATTGTGGAACAGACCATCAACTGCTCATATCATATACACATTCAAGTTGAAGCTGAAGACAATTAAAATAAATCCACAAGAGCCAAAATATGACCTTGATAATATCCCTCCTGAATTTTGAGACCACCTAAAGAATAGATTTGATGCATTGAACATCAGTGACTGAAAACCAGAAGAATTGTGGGATGAAATCAAGAACATAATCCATGAAAAAAGCAAGAGGTCATTAAAAAGACAAGAAAGTAAGAAAAGACCAAAATGAATGTCAGAAGAGACTCTGCAACTTGCCCTTGAATGGAGAGTAGCTAAAGCAAATGGAAGAAATGACAAGATGAAAAGAGCTGAATAGAAGATTTCAAAGAGCAGCTTGAGCATACAAAGCCAATTACTATAATGAAGTGTGCAAAGACATGGAGTTATAAAACCATAAGGGAAGAACACACTTAGCATTTTTCAAGCTGAAAGAGCTGTGGAAAAAATTTAAGCTTTGATTTGCAATATTGAAAGATTCTATGGGCAAAAGATTGAATGATGCAGGAAGCATCAAAAGAAGATGGAAGGAATACACGGAGTCACTATACCAAAAGAAATTGGTTGATGTTCATCCATTTCAGGAGCATATGATCAATGGTATTGATGGTAATGATGCCAATCATATTGAAGGAAGAAGTTGAAGCTGCACTGAAGGAACTGGTGAAGAACAAGGCTCCGGAAATTGACGGAATACCCATTGAGATGTTTCAACAAATGGTTGTCCCGCTGGAGGCACTCACTGGATTATGCGAAGAGATTTGGAAGACAGCTACCTGGCCAACTGACTGGAAGAGATCCAGATTTGTACCCATTCCAAAGAAATGTGATCCCACAGAATGTGGAAATTATTGAACAATGTCATTAATATCACATGTACATAAAATCTTACTGAAGATAATTCAAAAATGGTTGCAGCAGTATATTGACAGAGAGCTTCCAGAAATGCAAGGATTCAGAAGAGGACGTGGAACAAAGAATATCATTCCTGATGGATCTTAGCTGAAAGCAAAAAATTCTAGAAAGATGTTTACTTATGTTTTATTGACTATGCAAAACCACTCAATTGTGTGGATCATAACAACTTATAGATAACATCGAGAAGAATGGGAATTCCAGAACACTTGATTGTACTCATGAGGAACCTGTACATAGGTCAGGAGGCTGTCATTTGAACAGAACAAGGGGATACTGCATGGTTCAAAATTAAGAAGGGAGTGTGCCAAAGTTGTATCCTTTCACCATACTTACTCAACTTGTATGCTGAGCAAATAATCATGAATAAGAACATGGCATCAGGATTGGAGGAAGACTCATTAACAACCTGCCATACACAGATGACACAACTTTGCTTGCTGAAAGTGAGAATGACTTGAAGCACTTACTGATGAAGATTAAAGGCTACAGTCTGCAGTATAGATTACACTTCAATATAAAGAAAACAAAAATCCTCACAACTGATCCAATAAACAGCTTCATGGCAGATGGAGAAAAGATTGAAGTTGTCAAGGACTTCATTTTAATTGGATCCACAATCAATGTTCATTGAAGCTGCAGTCAAAAAATCAAATGATGTATTGCATTGGGCAAATCTGCTGCCTGAGACCTCTTTAAAGTGTTAAAGAACAAAGATGTCACTTTGCAGACTAATGTACACCAGACTCAAGCCATGGTAGTTTCCATCACCCCATAGGCATGTGAAAGCTGGACAGTGAATAAAGAAGATCTAACAAGAATTGATGCATTTGAATTATGGTTTTGGCAAAGAATATTGAACATACCATTGTTTTGGTTACCTAGTGCTGCTGACAGGAATATACCACAAATGGGATGGCTTTAACAAACAGGAGTTTATTCTCTTACAGTTTTGGAGGCTAGAAGTCCAGATTCAAAGTGCTGGGCTCTAAAGTCTAGATGAAAGCCCATTTACCTTGGGCTTCAGCTCTGCCTTTTGCTCCCGGCCCACTAAAGTTAGAGGCATCTCTTCAATGAGGCAGCTGCTAGCTGCTGAGGCTGACAAATCCAAGATCGACAAGTGAAAAGTCACAGTCCCAATACTACTAAACCACATGGCAGGCCATTAATTCAAGTCCATTAAAAGTCCCAAGATCGGTAGGGCAGCATAGTAGGCTGCTGAACAATGACTCGGCTACACGCAGGGTGCAAGTGTGCCATCAGCTGGAGAGCTTCTTCAAAGTTGCTTCTTACATACTGGAAGCAGAACACATCCCTAAAGAAGTTATCAGCTGCTTCAGTAGTTTCCACCATGAAGTTAATAACCAATCTCACCATGGGGAATAATAACTATATCCAGTTTTCCAGCCATCCCACCAGGTCAAGTTTACATACAACCTTAACTACGACAACCATGGACTGCTGGAAGAATGAACAAAATCTGTCTTGGAGTAGAATAGCCAGAATGCTCCTTTGAAGTGAGGATGGTGAGGCTTCATCTATCGTATTTTGGTCAATTTATCAGGAGGGACCATTCCCTGAAGAAAGATATCATGCTTGGTAAAATAGTGCATCAGTGAAAAAGAGCAAGACCCTCAATGAGATGGATAGACACAGTGGCTGGATCAATGGGCTCAAGCATAGCAACAATTGTGAGGATGATACAGAGCCAGGCAGTGTTTTGTTCTGTTGTATATAGGGTCATTATGAGTTGGAACTGACTAGAAGTAACCTAACAATAACGATGTTTACATTTAATACTATATCACTTGCTTTCTTTATTTAAATGCATCTTCAGTGTTTGTTTTTATCTTGCCAATAAGAACGCAACATCTTCAAGAGCTAGATTCATGTTTTAATTACTAAAATCCTATTCCTCAAGTACTTAGCAAAGTACTTAGCATTAAGCACAAAATAATTGACCAACAAGTCCTGAATTTAATTAAATTTTTCAAGAAGACAGGAGGCAAACAGAAGGGTAGCCAGTGTATATCTTTAAAAGTGTTCAAAGGTAACTACCAAACCAAAAACCAAACTCACTGCCATTGAGTCGTTTTGACTCAGAGCGACCCCAGATTTCCAAGGCTGTAAATCCTTATGGAAGTAGATCGCCCTGTCTTCCTTCTGTGGAGCATCTTTGGTGGGTTCAAACCACTGACCTTCCAGTTAGCGGTCAAATGCCTTGTCCACTACACCACTAGAGCTCCAAAGGTAACTACAGTGAAGTACTATTTTGAGTCCACAAATTGAGGACTCATGAAAGCTAATATAGCGTTTCCAGTATTTAGTATATTTTATTATATTTGGATCAATAAGATTGTTTTCATTGATCCATGAGTGCTATTACTTAAAGAAAAACAGAAATTAATTACTTTTCAACTTGCCAGCTGGTGGAGCTATTGATTTATGTGGCCAAATTTATTCCTCTCTAATCTTCTCTATCTCAGTAATTGACATCCCCATCTACTTGTTGCTCATGCACCCCTTATTTCCTGCTTTATTTTACCCCTCATAACCAATTCATTAACAATTCTATATATTATACCTCTATACCATAACTTAGGAGCTCTGGTAACACAGTGCCTAAGGCACTTGACTGCTAACCAGAAGGCTGGCAGTTCAAACCCACCAGCCACTCCTCAGAAGGAAGGTTGGGCAATCTGCTTCCGTAGTGATACTGCCTCGGAAACCCAAGGAGGGGTTGCTATGAGTCAGCGCCAACTCAATGGCTCATAACAACAACAACATACCATAGTTTGACTCCATCTACTTCTCTCCATTTCCAGGGGTAGGAGTTAAGGGAAAGAAGGGAGTCATTGCTTAGGGATCCCTGAGCTTTTGTTAAGGGTGATGGAAAAATTTAGAAATGGATAGTGGTGATGGTTGTCCAACATGATGAATGTAATTAATATCATTGAAGTGTACATGTAGAAACTGTTGACATGGCAGACATTTTCACACATACACATACATACACACACATGCGTATATACTTACTACACACAAAAAATTCTATTGATCCTACCTCTACACAGTCTATACAGTCTACCTCTAACTCTACTTTCTCCATTTCCACTGCTACTACTCTAGTCCAAGCCACTATCCTTATTTTCTTAGGCAACTATCAGCCTCTGTTCTTTCCCTCCTATGATGTGTATATAGCCAAGGTAGTCTTTTAGGACCCTAACTCAGACATCCTATTCTTACTCAAAACTCTGCACTAACTTGCCATTGTTCATAGAATAAATTCCAATCTTCCAATCTGGTCTGCAAAGTTCTATAGCATCTGGCTTCCGTTTACCCCTTGGACCTCACCTCCTATGCATTTCCATTATTATTATACTTCCACAACAATGGACTTCATGTTGTTCCTGGAATCTATCAACCCTGCTTTCATCTTAAGATTTTGCACTTGCCATGATGCTCCTTCTGACTTTATAGTCCTTAGAAAGCAAGAGGAAAGTTTCTGAGAAAATATAAGCAAACAAAACTGTGGAATTGAACACAATTGCTAGTCTTGGTCCTCTAGGGGAATAAACTTCCTTGTTTCCAGTAAAATAAAATGGAACTGTCCTGAATGGCTGAGGCAGGGGAGAAACCTATATGACTTCTGAAAGGTAAAATAAGCACTTCAGCATAAAAACCAAAAACCAAACTCATTGCCGTCGAGTTGGATCCGACTCACAGAGACCCCTCCTTGAGTTTCCAAGGCAGTATCACTAGGGAAGTAGATTGCCCAATCTAAAGGCAACAAAATCCCATGTTGCTGGGAGATGCAAATGGTCTTTCTCTTATGATACCTTCATTTTCATCCATTTCCTCAGAGTTTGAAACCCATCTCCTGGATAGTTGCAAAGTAATAGAACTAATGCCAGCACTCTCTCAATTCAAAGTTAACTGTCTGGGTTTAGACCAGAGATATTCTCTCTTGCCTCTTATTGTAGATTGAATTATGTCTCCTCAAAAGTTATGTTGAACTCCTAACACCTGTGCCTGTGGCATTTGACTACTAACCAGAAGTTTGGCAGTTCAAACCCACCAGCCACTCCTCAGAAGGAAGGTTGGGCAATCTACTTCTGTAGTGATACTGCCTCAGAAATCCAAGGACGGGTCTGTATGAGTCAGATCCGACTTGATGGCAGTGAGTTTGGTTTTGGTTTTGGTAGAAATAGGAGTTCTCTCCTGTTATTTAATGAGATTATGCCAGAGTGAGGTGTTTCCTAAACATAATCCTTTCTGAGTGGTGTCTTATAAAAGAGAAGAATAGACATAGACACACACAGGGGGAGACAGATGCCATGTGACAACAGAGACAGATGCATCTCCAAGCCCAGAAATGACAAGGATTGCTGTTCCTGAAGCTAAAAGAGACAAAACTGGGCTTTTTCTTAGAGCTGACACCCTGAATTTGGACTTCTATTCTGAAATTTAACACAATAAATTTATGTTCTTTAAAGTCACCCACTTTGTGATATTTTTGTTATAGTAGCAGTAGTACTTAGTACTTAGTAGTAACTAAGACACCTCCTACTTCAAATACAGATTCCCAAGGTGGTAATGAGAGAACCCCGTAAATGTATCTATACTTGCATGGAGTGTTAAAGATTCTGATAGGGAAGGTCTTTGATGTTCCCCACACTGTATACCAACAACACACTACTAGAATGTTTTTGGATGGGAAAATCACAGTACAGAATTTAAGCTCCATGAGACAATAAACCTAACCTGAGGTAAACTGGCAGAAGGGTGGTTACCTGGAGAGACTCTCATCTCTGGAATTTGATGATGTCACACTGTGATGACAATTTTTTAAATTGTTATTTGGGTGAAAGTTTACCAAACAAATTAATTTTCCATTCAACGGTTCATACACATTTTGTTTCATGACATTGATTGCAATTCCTATAATGTAAAAGATCTCATCCCAATTCCTCCCTATGGTTACCTTTTCCCTATGTCCTTTCCTATGCATTCCTGGCCTTTGAGCTATCTCCCTGTGCAAGTGCTGCCCTTCTGATATCCCATTATTGATTGTTCTAAGAAGTGTAGTTACCTGGTGTAAATGTTGACCTTATAGGCCTGTTCATTGTCTGGCTGGAAGCCACGGGAGTGAGTTCACCAAAGGAGACCTAGGGGCTATAGTCTCAGGGGTTTCACTAGTCCGTTTCAGACCAATAAGCCTGGTATTTTTGTATGATTTTGTGTTTTGTTCCACATTTTTCTCCCACTCAATCAAGGATCTCCTATTTTGATCCCTTTTCTGCGTGGCTGACAGTGGTAACAGGGTACCATTAAGTTCTTGTCTCAGGATCATGTAGTCTGAAGCTAGCAATGTCCACTAGTCCCTTGGATTGTTTCCATGTGTCTTTGATTTTCTTCATTCTTCTTTGCTCCTGACGAGAGACCAGTTGTTGAATATTAGATGGCCGTTCACAAGCTTTTAAGACCCGAGGTGTTTTGGTTACCTCAGGCTGCTCTGACAAGAACATACCACAAATGGGATGGCTTGAACAAACAGGAGTTTATTCTTTCACAGTTTGGGAGGCTAGAAGTCCAAGTTCAAAGTGCCAGGCTCTAGGGGTTATGTGAAAGCCCCTTGACCTTGGGCTTCAGCTCTGCCTCTTGCTCCCGGCCCACTGAAGCTAGAGCCATCTCTTCACTCAGGCACTTACTGGCTGCTGAGGCTAACAAGCCCAAGGTTGATAAATAAAATGGCATAGTCCCGATGTTACCAAACCACATGGCAGGCCATTGATTCAAGTCCACTGAAAGTCCCAGGATCTGCAGAGCATGGCAGAATGCTGAACAGGGACAGAGCTACATGCAGGGTTCAAGCGAACCATAAGCTAGAGACTGTTCTCTAAGGCTTCTCCTTATATACAGGAAGCAGACCACATCCCAAAGGCAACTACTCAGCTGCTCACAGTACATTCCACCATGGAGTTGATTACCCGACTCATCATGGAAAATACTACATCCAGCTGTCCAGCCACTCAACCAGGCCCAGCCAAGTTGACACACAGACATAACCACCACACCAGGTGATGACAGTTTTATAGCAATATCTCTACCCTCACCAGGCCCCACTGGGGAATCAGATAAACTAACCCTTTCTATATTTGTTTCCATATTCTTTTTCTTCTTAATGGTCATTCATTCATTCTTTTATTTAACAAATATTTATTGAATACCTACACATACCAGGCAATTTTCTTGGTGCTGGGAATATAGTGGCAAAAGGGTAAAGCTCCTGATCTCACGGAACTTAAATTCTAGTGGAGTTTTCTTTCATTACACCTCCTTCAAGTTTGTATATTTTATTGGACTTTTCTACAGAACTAACTCTTGGATTTATTTTCTGAGACTCATTTTCTCTTTCATAGTTTATTCCTTTCTGCTATTTTATTTTGGTTTATTTTATTGACTTTTTTCCTAATTCTTCAAGTTAAGTTTTAATTTTCTTATTGTTCATTTTTACATTCTTTTTTTTAAAATAAATTAACTTAAAGCTAAAAATACTTCTTTGAAAACTGCTTCTGCACATTTTCATTAGTTTTGGTATGTGTTCTAGTTCTATTAATCTGCTATTAGTTCCTAATCAAAGCTTAAATTTATTTTTATTCAAATATTTATAAAAGACATTGAGAAAATAATATTTCTAGTTTGTTAGCTTTTGTGTGTGTGTGTGTGTGGGTTTGTTTTATAGTGGTCTGTCTCCCCCTCCACCCCCTTACATTTTATTCAAATCTTCCTGAGGGGAGATATTTCTATTTCTAGCTGTGTAAGAGGTTGATGATACCTGTTTTCAAAAAAAGAGAGAGAAAAAAAGTATAAAACTAGACAAGATTATGAAAAAACAACAATTTAAGGCACTGGAAATCAGTCAGAAGCAGATAACAAATTGGGATGTGCTCAGTCTTATAAATCTAGAACTTCAAGTAAGAACAGTAGGGTGTAACCTTCTTTACTTGCACTCTTCTCTTCCCCTCCAGCTTAACTGGCATGTTTTACCACCATGAGGATGGTCATGAAAATCAGCAGTTTTGCTGGGAGTTGAGGTGAACTCCATTTAGGTGGAAAGTGAAACTCTTGGCTTTGTTGTTTCAAAGCAGTGGATGTGATTGAGAATAAAAAGAGAAAATCTGCAACTTGGTTAGCTTGAGGATGTTGTCCTGGTTGGAGTAATGGTGGACCAGTCAGAAATTTAAAGGGAAAGTGTTAGAAATGAAAAAGTCATGTGTATGTGTGTGTGTGTGTGTGTGTGTGTATAATACCAATGATTTGTCTCTAACTCATAGTGACCCTATGTGTAACAGAACGAAATGCTACCTGGTCCTGTGCCAGTCCCCAAATCCTTGCTATGCTTGAGCCCATGATTGTAGCCACTGTGTCAATACATCTCTTTGAGAGTCTTCCCCTTTTTTACTGACTTGCTACTTTACCAACCATGACATCCTTCTCCAGGGACTGGTCTCTTCTGGCAACATGACCAAAGTTGGAGAGATGAAGTCTGGACATTCTTGCTTCTAAAGAGCATTCCGGCTGCTCTTCTTCCAGGACAGATTTATGCATTCTTTTGGCAGGCCATAGCACTTTAAGTATTCTTCACCAACACCACAATTCAAAGGCATCAATTCTTCTTCAGTCTTCCTTATTCATTACTCAGCTTTCACATGCATGTGAGATGATTGAAAATACCATGACTTGGGTTAGGGGTACCTTAGATCTCAAAGTGCCATTTTTGCCCTTTAGCATTTTAAAAAGGTCTTTTGCAGCAGATCTCCCCACTGGAATACGATATCTGATTTCTTGACTGCTACTTTCATGAGTATAGATTGTGGATCCAAGTAAAATGAAATCTTTGACAACTTCACTCTTTTTTCCATTTATGGTAATGTTGCTTATTGTTCCAGTTGTGAGGATTTTTTCTTTTCTTTATGTCGAGGCATAATACACACTGAAGACTATGGTCTTTGATCTTCAGCAGGAAGTGCTTCAAGTCTTCTTCACTTTCAGTAACCAAGGTTGTGTCATCAGTATATAGTAGGTTGTTAATGAGTCTTCCTCCAATTGTGATTCTGCATTTTTCTTCATGTAATCCAGTGTCTTGGATTATTTGCTCAGAACACAGATTGAATAAATATGGTGAAAGGATACAACCCTGACACACACCTTTCCTGATTTTAAACCATGCAGTATCTCCTTTTTCTGTTTGAGTGACTGCCTCTTGCTCTATGTACAGGTTCTTCCTGAGCACAATCCCATTCTTCTCAGTGTTATATATAATTTGTTGTGATCCACACGGTCAAAGAAAAGCCGAAATCAGGTCTCTATATATCCCTAGGTGACTAGAAAATTACACATGCATGGAGAAGTTCTGAGAGAACCTGCTGAAAAATGAAAGCAAAGGAATACTTGAGAAATGGCTGTAACTTTCCCAGCCACACACAAATCAACTCACAGAAGATGGAAGTTGTATAAGAATGAGGTATTTGATATAGTGCCTAAGGCATTTGATTGCTAACCAGAAAGCTGGAGGTTCAAACTCACCAGCCACTCCTTGGAAGGAAGATGGGACAGTCTACTTCTGTAGTGATACTGCCTTGGAAACCCAAGGAAGGGTTACTATGAGTTGGATCCAACTTGACGGCAGCAAGGTTTTTGGTTTGTTTTCTGCCTAAATCATTGGCTTATCACTAAGATATCAAAGATACAGGGAAGACTACTATGAAGATAATTAAAGTAGAAAAATAAGAATAAAAATCTAAACAGAGACTTAGTGATTCTACAGTTTAAGTTCAGGTAAATTACTTATAGAGTTAGTTAAAATTCAGAAAAGGAAAATAGAATTCAAAATTGGTGCAAAATATTTTCTAAAAATGTCCACTTCTTAAAAAACAGTTACTAGACATATAAAGTAAGGTGCTCTGACATCATAGAGGATAAGGCATTTGGCTGCTAACCAGAAAGTCAGCAGTTCAAACCTGCCAGTCACTCCATGGAAAAAAATGGAGCAATATACTTCCATAAAGATTTATAGCCTCAGAAACCCAGTTGGAGTCACTATGAGTCAGAATTGACTTGATGGTAGTCAGTTGAGTTGAGTTGAGACATATAAAGTAATAGGACAGTGTCAACCCTATGTAGGAGGAGCCCTGGTGACACAGTGGTTATCAATTTGCTGTTAATTGAAAGGATAGTAGATTGAACCCACCAGCAGCTCTGTAGGAGAAAGATGTGGCAGTCTGCTTCTGAAAATATTACAGGCTTGGAAATCATATTGGGCAGTTCTACTCTGTTCTACAGGGTTGCTATAAGTTGCAATTGACTGGACAGCAACAGATTTTTTTTTTTTTTTTTTAACCCATACAAAAAAAAAAAAAAAAAAAAAAGGAATCAACAAATACTATGGGCTTGGATGTTGGATTAAAAGAAAGACTTCAGAGTCTTTCTAAATATGTTCAAAGAATTAAAGGAAAATGTGATGATGATGACTTAACAAACAGGCTATATCAATAGAGATATAAAACTCAAACTCACTGCCCTTGAGTTGATTCTGACTTATAATGACCCCCATTGTATTTTTGAGGCTATAAATCTCTATGGAAGTAGATTGCCTTATCTTCCTTCTGTGGAGCAGCTGGTGGATTTGAACTGCTGACCATCTGGTTAACAGCCAAATGCTTTTTCCATTATGCCACCAGAGCTCTTTAATAGATAAATAGGATATATATATAAAGAACCAAATGGAATTCTAGAGTTGAAAAGTTTAATACCTGGAATAAATCCATTAGGTGAGTTCAACAGCAGATTTATTATGGCAAAAGGCAAATTGAAAACCTGGAGAATGACCGGGCAAAAAAATGGTACAACATAAAAGCATGGATATACATAGAATTGGAGTCCCAGAAAGAGAGACGAGAGAGAAGAGAGAAGAAAAAATATTTAAATAAATAATGGCCTAGTCTTTCGGTAAGGTGGCAGAATAGGGAGAAAGACTGTACGGGCCTTCTTCAACAAAGAAAAGGGGAACCAATTAACACAGACACAGAAGATAATCCTGGACCCCTGAGCCCTGAAGGGAAGGATATAGAAGTGGACTAAACCTCAGCTAGCAGAAGAATTTGCATGAAAATACCAAAAAAGGAGACATACGGAGCTGCGGTCTGGCAGCGATCCTGAGTGAGTCTGGCGGTACAGACAGCTTGGAGATTCCCGAGTGTTGATAAGACCTAAGAATTAACCTAAAAATCAGTGCTGTTAGCCAGGGACTGCTCGGAGGACTGCTCTGGTGGCTGGGGACTAAAAGGTGAAGCACCAGCAAAGAGGAAGGCAGGCTGAGTGGTGGACTTTTGCCTGCCTGGAGAGTGCTGCCATTTTGAATGTTTACAAGTGGTTTGACCATTTTGGATATTTAAAGAGATAGGGCTCTCCCAGATTCCAGGGGCTTAAGAACAGGTTCTGCTTGCCAATAACCCCAAGGACACTCTGGACCTGGATGACTGAAAAAGTGTGACATTCCCCTTGTTACTCTTATACCCCACACCCCTTGGTAAATGGAGGTGCAGCCATTCCCTACTCCCACCCACCTTCTGGGCCTGCAGAAACTCCATCCCAGTCTGTGTGCTCAGGTGGAGCCTGCGTGTCCTGACTTACCCTCCCCTGATTTTTTTCTTTCGTTCTTTATTTTTATTTTTTTTTCTCTTTCTTTTTTCTGGTTTTTAGTTTGCTCGTTTTGGTCTGTCTTAAAAAAAACTACTATTATTAATACTTTTATCCTTTTTGCTATTATTCCTTATCCTTCCCCTCCCAGGTCCTAGTTTTTGGCTCTTTTTCTTTTCTCTGTTCCTGGTTGCAAAATTTTTTTTCTTGTGGTTAACCCCATTCCTTGTTTTTCTTTTTACATTTTTTCCCATTCTTTTCCTTCATTATTTTCCTTCTCTATCCTTTTTCTCTTATTGCTCTATCCACAGATATTGCAGGCTTTCTTGCTTTTTACTTCTTTTTTTTTTCCCTTGTTTCTTTTTTTGGTTACTGTTCTGTGTGATTACATGGTGTATTTTTTGTCCATGTGCTTTTAGTCTTTTGATGGTTATTTAATTGTAATTTGTGTCTAATTGAGTGGGAGAGAGCAACAGTCCCCATAAAACACAACTACACCCACACCTCCTGCAACTTCACTTACTGAGTGAGAGCCACCACCTCCTTCTCCATCAATGGGCCAACAATAAAAAACCACCAAGAAGAGGCTGAATCTCCCTTGGCTGCTCTTCACAAACAGTTAACAGAGATCTAAATACAACAATGCCACGATGTCTCGGAGACAACAGACCATCACAGTCCACACAAAGAAGCA
>NW_006921695.1:648348-660069 GCF_000298275.1 Orycteropus afer afer | reverse complement strand
CCTAAAGAAGTGAGAGCCATGATAAGAACAGACACATGCACAGCCATGTTCATTGCAGCACTATTTACAATAGCCAAAAGATGGAAACAACTTAGGTGTCCATCAACTGAGGAATGGATAACCAAACTATGGTACATACACAAATGGAATACTATGCAATGCTAAAGAACAATGTATAATCTGCAAAACACCGCATAATGTGGATGAATTTGGAGGACATTATGCTGAGTGAAATAAGTCAATCACAGAAGGACAAATATTGTATAGTCCATTATTGTAAAAGTCAAGGAAAGGTTATCTATGGAAGGAAATTTTCTTTGTTGGTTACCAGGAGTGAGAGAGGAGGGTAGGGAACACTGTTAGATAGATAGAGATAAGTATTGATTTGGGTGAAGAGAAGGGCAATGTATGAAATGTGGGTAATCAAGATAGTGGCATTGAGGAAGAGAAAGACATAGACAGGTCCATAGGAGGTACAGACAACAAACACAAACCCTTTTGCACATACAGTACTGCGTTGTCAGTGAAGGAAAACATGGGTATACGTTTGGATAGATGGCCATAGTCACAGGAGACATCAAGCTCAATTGGCATAATATACTACACAAAACATTGTTCCACCTCCTACTTTGGTGAGTAGCGACTGGGATCTTAAAAGCTTGCAAGCTGCCATCTAGATGCAACGATGGGTCTCTCCTCATCCAGAGCAAAGAAGAATGAAGAAAACCAAAAATTCATGGATACAATCAGTCCTAGCAACTGGTACACCATCCAATCTGCAGTTTATATGACTATGAGACCAGAAGAACTAGATAGTGCCCAGCTACCAATGTCAACCACTTGGAAGGGGATCTATGTAGGATATCCTGGATAGAGAGGGAGAACAATGTGGAAGAAAACTCAAAATCATTTGGAGAAAGAAAAAGGGGGAGGGGGGAACCAGGTTTGCTGGTCTATAATCAATAGACCTATCATTTACAAATGAAGGTGAAATAGAAATATTCCTAGATGAACAAACACTGACAGAATTAATTGCTAACTGTCTTGTGCTACTGGAAATGCTAAAGGAAATCGTTCAGAAAGAAATTATACTGATGTTAACTCAAATCCATAGGATGGATGAGAAGCTTGTTGTTTTTAGGTGCTATAGAGGCAATTCTGACTCATAGCAACCCTATGTACAACAGAATGAAACACTGCTCAGCTGTGTGATATCCTCACAATCCTTGCTATACTTCAACCCATTGTTGCAGCTACTGTGTTGTTCCATCTTGTTGAGGTTGTTGGTGTTGTTATATGCCATTGAGTCGGACCTGACTCATAACGACCCCTCCTTGGGTTTCCGGGCAGTAACACTTCTAAGTAGCACACCAGCTGCACATCTTCCAGGACAGATTTTTTTCATTCTTCTGGCAGTCCGTGGTATTTTAAGTATTCTTTGCTACAATTCAAAATTCAAAAAGCAAAAACTCTTCTTCAGTCTTCCTTACTCATTGTCCATTAATGAAAATTTTGGGATGTGTTAAATATGTGGATAAACTAAAAAGTTTGCATTTATACTTTCCCTCTTTTATTAATTTCCTTAAAAACATAAAAATGTTTAAACCAATCATTATAATCCTATATGTTGTTTTTATTGTATTACTGGGCTGGTAGCACAGTGCCTAAGGCACTTGACTGCTAACCAGAAGGCTGGCGGTTCAAACCCACCAGCCAATCCTCAGGAGGAAGATGGGGCAATCTACTTCTGTAGTGATACTGCCTTGGAAAACCAAGGAGGGGTCGCTATGAGTCGGGTCTGACTCGACGGCATATAACAACAACAACAATATTTAACAATATAAATATATACAAGGGTCCATGAAAAAGAGGAAGACCCTAAACAAGGGGGATTGACACAATGACTGCAACAACTGTCTTAAATACAACAATGACTCTGAGGATGGTTCCAGACCGGGCAGTGTTTCATTCTGTTGTGCATGGGGTTGCTATGAGTCAGAGCCAACAGCAACAACATGACAATAATGATGTAGAGGTGGAGGGAGGTAAAGAAGCAATGTTGCAGCAAATTTGCTTTGTTGCTCCTAGGGACAATTGTAGCTGCCAGCTGCCATGAGAGTGGGAGTGATGAATATGTGCTGAATATGGTCCATTTAATTTCATTACCTAGAGGTTAGTAACAACCTTACTACCCAATTTAAATAAACATTTACTAAGCACATCATTAAGGAGCTCTGGTGGTGCCTAAGGCATTTGACTGTTAATCAGAAGGTTGGTGGTTTAAACCCACCAGCCCCTCTGCAGAAGGAAGATGGGGCAATCTATTTCATCAAGATTTACCACCCGGGGTTCACTGTGAGTTGGAATTGATAGCAGTGAGTTTGGTTTTTGGTTTAAGCACATCACTAAAAAATGATCAAATAGAGAACTTATGACTAAAAAAATCAATCCCTTGCCCCACCTCTCTGCAATATCACTTCTGCTTTCCAGAGAGCCATTTTAGACATTTTTATTTATTTTTTTAAACAAGTAACTTCAGCCATATTTCTAAATGATATGTTTATATCATTGTTATTTCATCAAATATAGACACATATGCTCAGACCTGTGAACACGGGTAAGGTTTATCAATTGGCAAATTTTCTCTTAGAGAAACTGGCAGGGAGATCTTGGTTTGAAGTGCCAGCTTTCATACCAGCTGCCTCAGGTGTGCACAGCAAGTTCATTTAGTTTTTTTTTTTTTTTAGGAAATAACCAATCCCCTTCCCTAATCTTTTTCTTCCTGTAGCCTCTTGAATTTTTGTTTAACATCTCAGTTCTGCCCTCTGTTAGAGGAAGTATGTTGTAGTTAACTGCAGTTAAGTCAACTCAGAGTCATGGCAACGTTAGGTACAACAGAACAAAATGTTGCCTGTTCCTGCATCATCCTCATGATTGTCAGCATGTTCAAGTCCATCACTGTGGCTCTGGTGTCCATCCGTCTCACCAAGGGTCTCCCAAGGCATCATTGGCTGTCTACCTCACCAGACATGATGCCCTTCTCTAGCAACTGATCTCTTTTAATGACATGTCCAAAGTGAATAAGTTGGACAAGTTCTATTGTTGTTATGTGCTATTGAGTCAGACTCGACTCATAGCGACCCCTCCTTGGGTTTCTGAGGCAGTATCGCTACGGAAGTAGATTGCCCCATCTTCCTTCCGAGGAGTGGCTGGTGGGTTTGAACCACCAGACTTCTGGTTAGCAGTCAAGTGCCTTAGGCACTGTGCTACCAGAGCTCCCAGGTTCTATTGTGATCCATAAAAATTTTATTGGCTAAGTTGTGGAAGTAGATCACCAGGCCTTTCTTCTTAGTTTGTCTTCTTCCTAGTCAGGAAGCTTCACTGAAACCTGTCTACCATGGGTGACCTTGCTGGTATTTGAAATACTGGTGGTAGACTGTCAGCATAATATTGTTGTTGTTAGGTGCCATCGAGTTGTCTCCAACTCATAGTGACTCTATGTACAGCAGAACGAAACACTGCTGGGTCCTGTGCCAGCTCCATGATGCCTGCTATACCTGAGTGCATTGTTGTAGCCACTGTGTCAATCCATCTTGTTGAAGGCCTTCCTCTCTTTAGTTGACCTTCCTCTTTACTAAGCAT
Organism: Orycteropus afer afer; assembly: GCF_000298275.1. Taxonomy (NCBI): domain Eukaryota; kingdom Metazoa; phylum Chordata; class Mammalia; order Tubulidentata; family Orycteropodidae; genus Orycteropus; species Orycteropus afer. The sequence goes on along the minus strand of NW_006921695.1, from coordinate 656,427 downwards.
GATATCTTTCTCCAGGGAATGGTCTCTTAAAAAATGACCAAAATAGTTGAGATGAAGTCCGGCCATTGTTTCTTCCAAGGAGTATTCAGGCTACACTTCTTTCAGGACATATTTGTTAGTTCTTTTAGCAGTCCATGGTATTTTCAGCATTCTTCACCAGCACCGTAACTGAAAAGCGTTGACTCTTCTTCAGTTTTCCTTATTATTGTCCAGCTCTCCCATGCATATGAGGTGATTGAAAATGTCATGACTTGTGTCAGGTGCACCTTAGTCCCCAAGAAGACATCTTTACTCTTCAACACTTGAAAGAGGGTGGTTCAAACCCACCAGCCATTCCTCGGAAGGAAGATAGGACAATCTACTTCCGTAGTGATACTCCCTCGGAAACCCAAGCGAGGGTTGCTATGAGTCGGATCTGACTCAATGGCAGTGAGTTTTTAGTTTTATCTGTCGTCTGATGCCTTGACTGATGCTTCCATTGGTGTTGATTGTAGAACCAAGTAGCAAGAAGTCTTTGACACCTTCAAGCTTTTCTCCGTTTATCATGATGCTGCTTGGTCCAGTTGTGAGGATTTTTGTTTTGTTTATATTGAGATGTAATCCATACTGCAAGCTGTATTCTTCAATCTTCATCAGTAAGGGTTTCAAGTCATCTTCACTCTCAGCAAGCAAAGTTGTGTCAACATATTGCAGGCTGTTAATGATTCTTCCTCTGATCCTGATGCTACATTCTTCTTCATATAGACCAGCTTCTTGGATTATTGGCTCAGTGTATAGATTGAATAAGTATGGTGAAATGATACAACCCTGCTGCACTCCCTTCTTGATTTTAAACCATGCAGTATCCCCTTGTTCTTTTCTAACGACAGCCTCCTAGTCTATGTACAGATTCCTCATGAGTACAATTAAGTGTTCTGGAATTTCCATTCTTCTCAATGTTATCCATAATTTGTTATAATCCACACAATCGAATGCCTTTGCCTAGTCAATAAAACACAAGTAAACATCTTTCTGGCATTCTTTGTTTTGAGTCAAGAACCATCTGACATCAGCTATGATATCCCTCTTTCACATCCTCTTCTGAATCAAGCTTTCATTTCTGGAAGTTCTCTGTCAATACACTGCTGCAATTGTTCTTTAATTATCTTCAGTAAGATTTTACTTCAGTGTGACATTAACGATATTATTCAATAATTTCCACATTCTGTGAGAGCACCTTTCTTTGGAATGGGTACAAATGTGGATGTCTTCCAGTCCATTGGCCAGGTACCTGTCTTCCAAATCTCCTTGCATAGCCAAGTGAGTGCCCCTAGCATGGCATGTGTTTGTTGAAACATCTCAGTGGGTATCCTGTCAATTCCTGGAGCCTTGTTTTTTTGCCAATTCCTTCAGTGCAGCTTCAACTTCTTCCTTCAATACCATTGGTTCTTGATCATATGCCACCTCTTGAAATGGATGCACATCAACCAATTCTTTTGGTACAGGGACTCTGTGTATTTCTTCCACCTTCTTTTGATGCTTACTGCATCATTTAGTATTTTGCCCATAAAATCTTTCAATATTGCAACTCGAGGCTTAAATTTTTTCTTCAGTTCTTTCAGCTTGAGAAATGTTGAGCATGTTCTTCCCTTTTGGTTCTCTAACTCCATGTCTTTGCACAACTTCATTATAATAATTGACTTTATCTCCTTGAGCTCCCCTTTGAAATCTTCTGTTCAGCTCTTTTATCTTGTCATTTCTTCCATTTGCTTTAACCACTCTTCATTCAAGGGCAAGTTTCAGAGTCTCTTCTGACATCCATTTTGGTCTTTTCTTTCTTTCCTATCTTTTTAATGACCTTTTATTTTCTTCATGGATGATGTCCATGATGTTATCTCACAATTTTTCTGGTTTTTGGTCATTGGTGTTCAATGCATCAAATCTAATCTTTAAACGGTCTTTAAATTCAGGAGCAATTTATTCAAGGTCATATTTTGGCTCTTGTGGACTTGTTTTAATTGTCTTCAACTCCAACTTGAACTTGCATATAAGCAGTTGATGGTTTGTTCCATGATCAGCTCCTGGCCTTATTTTGGCTGAAGATATCAAGCTTTTCCATCACTTCTTGCACAAATGTAGTCAATCTGATTCCTGTGTGCTCTATCTGGTGAAGTCCATGTGTATAGCCACTGTTTGTGTTGTTAGAAAAAGATATTTGCAATGAATAAGTCATTGGTCTTGCAAAATTCTATCGTGATTTCCAGCATCATTTCTATCACCAAGGCCAAATTTTCCAACTACCAATGATTCTTCTTTCTTTCCAACTTTTGCATTCCAGTCACCAGTGATAATCAGCACATCTTGATCACATGTTCAGTCTATTTACTGCAGAAGTTGGTAAAAATCTTCCATTTCCTCATCTTTGGCTTTGTTGGTTTGTGTGTAAATTTTAATAATAGTAGTATTAACTGGCCTTCCTTGTAGGCATATGGATATTATCCTATCACTGACAGCATTGTGCTTCAGGACAGATCTTGAAACATTCCTTGTGATGATGAATGCCATGCCATTCTTCAATTTGTCATTCCCGGCATAGTAGATCATATGGCTGTCTGATTCAAAATGGTGAAAACCAGTCCATCCTGGCTCACTAATACCCAGGATATCAATCTTTATGTGTTCCATTTTATTTTTGCCAACTTCCAATTTCCCTAGATTCATACTTCATACACTCCATGATCTGATTATTAATGGATGTTTTCAGCTATTTCTTCTCATTTTGAGTTATCACACCAGCAAATGGATGTCCCCAAAACTCTGCTTTATCCATATCATTAAAGTTGGCTTTACTCTGATGAGGCAGCTCATTGCCAGTTGTATCTTGAGTGCCTTCCAACCTGAGGGGCTCATCTTTTACTACTGTATCAGACAATGTTTCAGGGCTATTCATGAAATTGTCCAGTAAAGTATCAGACAGTGTTTCTCTGCTATTCATAAGGTTTTCCATGGCTAATTTTTTGAGAAGTGGTAAGCCCCCTCTTTCTTCTGAGTCTATCTTAGTCTGGAAGCTTTGCTGAAACCTGCCCACCATGGGCAACCCTGCTGGTATTTGAAAAAGGAATGTATAATAGTAACAGGCAACCCACTGCAGCATAACAAATTGACAGATGCATGGTGGTAACCAAATATAGTATTACCAAATCTTACCAGCAGGTCAGGTAGTCTCCTTCCATTGCTACAGCCTTTCTCTGTGTGTATTTTGTGTTGCTGTATCTACTTCTGAACTGTATCATGAGCAATTCTTTTCTTCATGTTTTGTATCTTTCAGAAATTTATTGAAATCCCAGTTTACTGATAACCACCCTCCTGTTCTTTCAGTTATTGCAAATTTACTATGTTTATGCTATAACAGGGCCTTGGGAAACAGAAGTTATATGTACTCAATTGAACCTTGGAAGGTCTGTTGTGTGTTGATCTCCTCACCAATTGTCTTATAGCCTAATAGAGGGCCCAGCTTCTGCATAGGCTTTTAGAGGATTTCCAGGATTTCTTCTGGTAAAACTCACTTTTTGAATGAAATCCTCATTTTCTTATACTGTTTTAGAGGACATTCAGCTCTGTTAATTTTCAGCATCCATTTTTTTACCCCTGTAATGTCTTCAAGATACTTTTCTTGGTTTCTCACCAAACAAAATCAAGTTTCCTGGCTTTTCTGCTTTACCAAAAACCCCCAAAAAACCAACAAAACAAAACAAACAAACAAACTCACTGCTGTCAAGTTGGATCCGACTCATAGAGACCCCTCCTTGGGTTTCCGAAGTGGTATCACTACAGAAGTAGATTGCCCAATCTTTCTTCTGAGGAGTGGCTGGTAGGTTTGAACCTCCAACCTTCTGGTTAGCAGTCAAATGCCTTAGGCACTACACCACCAGAGCTCTGCTTTACTATATATATTCATATTGTATTCTATAATTTCTAAAGGATTTTTGGTGGTATAAAAGGGAAATGTGTGGGTTTAGTCAGCTATCTTCAACTAGAAGCTGGACTTTCAAATTCTTAAATGGTATAACTCTTTCTCTTTTATTGAACTATTTATAGTCTATAAAACAGATAGCTTTCAGAAAAAAAAAGTCTAAAATATGTAATTCTGCACATACATTTACAGAAGCTTCTCATTAACTTCTCTTTATGTATATTTGATCCTGAAGACATAATCTAAAATTTCTTATCAATTACTTTCTATTTTTGACTAATTTTGTTCTTACAAGATGTTGTTATTTGTCCCTTCCTCTTTTGGTTGGATATTTAACTCCTTGATATCTGTAGGATTCAAAACCTTACCTCTTTCTTAGAAATGTTGCAGTGATTTTAATACTTTCTTTCTATGACTCTCTTGCCAAAGACCACTGGAATTCTATATGGATCAGAATCCATTGAAAAATCATAATATACTGTGCATTATGCTACTTCAACTGAAAGGAAAATATAACATTTTGCTGAGTACTCTCAAGTATGTATTCATTCATGAATTTACCCAATGAAATATTTCTTGGATATATACAATGTGACAGACACAGTTCTAAGAAGTAGGGATTTCCTAAGAGCAAAGGCAGACAAAAATCTCTGTCCTCATGAAGCTTACATTCTGATGGAAGACAAATAATATACTAGATAAATAGAATAGATATGGTATATGATATGGAGTGTGTCTATTATGTTAGAAGGACAGCAAGGAGGCTAGTGTGGCTGGAATAGAATGAACATGATGGAGAAGAGGACATGATGAGGTAAGAGAGGTAACTGAGTGAAGTGCAGTGAATTACTTATTATTCTAGCCATGGTCTTTGTGACTCCTACCAGACGGCTGTGTGGGACTATGCAAATGTGAGGTGCTTGTGGCCCACCAAAGGAATTGGATAGCTTGCTTATAATGTTAATAAGGTACATAGCATCCTTTTGAGGGTGGGAAATAAAATGTGTGGAACCTTGACATGGGGATTGGTCAGCTTTGCCATCTTCCTAGGCTTAAAACGAGCCATTCCAGAGGTGGAAAGAGGGGGATCTCACTGCCATTAAAAGAGCTGAGAGTGGAGCTCATCCTTGGACCCTGTGCTGAGATGGTAGAAAGATGACAGAGAGATGGCAGCAGCAGAGGCAGCAGAGGTAACAAAAACAATGGAACCAAGTAACTGAGATGAGTATGAGACTGTATAGCAGGCTTGTCAGCCCATGGAGCAATAAAACTGAGTGCCTGTGGGCAGGAGGCTTGCCGGTGGAGTGGCATGCACCTATTGGTGCAGCTAAAAGAGCTTTGTGACACTTGCCCAAACAGGGTGGGGATCAGGCCAAGATGTCAAGGGCCAAAGAGAGGCATACCTACTGGCTTGGCCAGTCTGTCCTGAGCCTTCCTGAACTTGAGTTGTAATCTGTTGCTTTCCTGATAAACTCTACGCTCATGAGTACTGTCTCAGTTCTGTGTGGTCATTGCAATGAATTATCAAACCAAGCAGAGGAGTAGAAAGTGCTTTGAGAGGGATGATTGGTGTCAGAATTGGTAAAAGGGTTGGAAGGTGGCCATATGTCTGACCCCTGCCTCATAGGAGACAACCTTGGGCTGCTGATGGTGACCTTGTCTCCCCATCATGAAGTTAGAGGAGGTCAAATGCTGATGATGCCACCCCAACACCCTTTTTGCACTGAGGCAGTCATGTTAAATGTTACTTCAAGTGGGAGCCAAGATAGAGTTTTGAACAGAGAAGTACCTTCTTATTTCTAAGTTATGAAAGGGTCCCTCCAGCTTTAGTATTGCAATTGACTGAAGGAGTCAATGGTGAAAGCGGGGAGTTCAGTTATTAGGCCCTTAGGAGACCAACTGACAAGGTGGAGATTCAAATCTATTCAAGGCACCTTGGAAGAAAGACCCGGTGATCTGTTTCCAAAAAATCAGATATTGAAAACCTTATGTAACACCATGCTACTCTGAAACACATGAAATTGGCATGAGTTGGAATTGACTTGGTGCCAACTGGATTTTATGATCATCCTGGTGAGCAAGGTCTTTAGCCCAACTCTTTCCATAAGCTCCATATTCTGATTGCTTGATGACTGTCACCTGTATTACTTGTAGACCACTCAATCTCAACTAGACCAAACAGAAAACATTATACCATCTTTTCTGAGAATCTACTCCATTTCCTTTTTCTGTTAACTATGTCATATTATTCTTGGAGCTTTTTTTTTTTTTTGACTCTGAGTACTTTTATGTGCTATTCATCCTTGTTCTGGTTACCTAGTGCTGCTACGACAGGAATATACCACAAATGGGATGCTTAAACAAACAGGAGTTTATTCTCTCACAGTTTGGAGGCTTTAAGTCTGAGTTCAAAGTGCTAGACTCTAGGTGCTGGGTGAAAGCCCCTCAACCTTGAGCTTCAGCTCTACCTCCTGCTCCTGGCCCACTGAAGCTGGAGGCTTTTCTTCACTCAGCTGCTGGCTGCTGAGGCTGATAAGCCCAAGGTTGACAAGATAAAAGGCACAATTCAGTTTTCACCAAACCACATAGCAGGCCATTAACTCAAGTCCACTGAAAGTCCCAAGGTTGACAGAGCATGGCAAGCCCCTGAACAATAACATGGTTACATTCAGGGTTCAAGAGTGCCATAAACTGGACACCACTCCCCAAGGTTTCTCCTTATACACAAGAAGCAGACCACATCCCTAAAGCAGCTACTCAGCTGCTCACAACCATGGAGTTGATTACCAGTCTCATCATAGGGAATAATACATTCAGCTGCCCAGCCATTCAACTAGGCCCAGCCAAGTTGATACAAAAAACCTAACCACCACAATCCCCAAGCAAAGTTGAACACTTTTTTTTTTTTTTTTTGATTTACCATAGGCCCTTCCACTGCTCGTCTGCCAGTTTGTTATATTGTAGTAGTTTGTGAGTTTCTGTGAAGCTGGAGGCTCTGCCACTGGTATTTTGAATACCAGCTAGGTCACCAATGGTGGACAGATTTCAATGGAGCTTCCAGATTTTGACAGACTGGGAAAAAGGACAGGCCATCCACTTCTGAAAAAATTGGCCAGTGGAAACTTTATGAATAGCAATGAAACACTGTCTGATATATTATTGGAAAACTATGACTAGCCCTGAAACATTGTCTGATATAGTGCCAGAAGATGAGCCCTTCAGGTTGGAAAGCACTCAAAATATGACTGGGGTGGAGATGCCTCCTCAAACTAGAGTCAACCTTAGTAACATAGATGGAGTAAGGTTTTATGGATCTTCATTTGCTGATGGGATATGACTCAAAATGAGAAGAAACAGCTGCAAACATCTATTAATAATCAGAATGTTGAATGTATGATGTATGAATCTAGGAAAATTGGAAGTAGTCAAAAATGAAATGGAATGTATAGATTGATATCGTGGCATTAGTGAGCTGACATGGACTGGTATTGGCCATTTTGAATCAGGCAATCATATGGTTTACTATGCCAGGAATGATAAATTAAGAGCAATGGTGTCACATTCATCATCAAAAAGAATGTTTCAAGATCTATCCTGCAGTACAATGCCATCAAAAACCAAAACAAAACCAAACTCACTGTGGCCAAATTGATTCCAATCATAGTGTACCTCACTGGGTTTCTGAGACAGTAAATCTTTATGGATGTAGATTGCTCCATCTTCCTTCTGTGGAGGGGCTGGTGGGTTTGAATTTCCAACCTTCTGTTTAGCAGTCTAATGCCTTAGGCAATGCACACAAGAGCTCCTTACAATGCTGTCAGTGATAGGATAATATCCATACACCTGCAAGGAAGACCAGTTAATACTATTCAAATTTACACAGCAACCACTAAAGCCAAAGATGAAGAAATTGAAGCATTTTACCAACTTCTGTAGTCTGATATTGACCAAACATGCAGTCAAATGTGATGTTTATTACTAGTGATTAGAATGCAATATTTGGAAACAAAGAATCTTTGGTAGTTGGACAATATAGCCTTGGTGATGGAAATGATCCTAGAGATTGCATGATAGACATTTGCAAGACCAAAGACTTACTCATTACAAATACCTTTTTTTTTTTTTTT
>NW_006921695.1:632170-647518 GCF_000298275.1 Orycteropus afer afer | reverse complement strand
TATATACCTGGGAATTCTGATCATTCACATAAACTTATAGGACCATTGTCTGCCAACCTTATATATGTTCTTGGATACACTCTCCATTTCATAGACATACCTAACCATTCAGCTGTTTCTTCTCATCTTGAGTGAAGTGAGTTAAGAATGGTTAGGAAGACTAAGGAAGATAAACTTGTATGTCAGTTGTCCTGTGGTGGCTTGTGTGTTGCTGTGAGGTTGAAGGATATGCCACTAGTGTTGTAAAATTTCAGCAGGATTACCCATGGTGGACAGGTTTCAGCAGAGCTTCCAGACTAAGACAAACTAAGAAGGAAGAGGCCATCCACTTCTTAAAGAATTGGCCAGGGAAAACCTTATGAATAGCAGTGAAACACTGTCTGATATATTACTGGAAAACTTTATGAATAGTTCTGAAACATTGTCCAATATAGTGCAGGAAAATGAGCCCCTCAGATTGGAAGGCACCCAAAATATGACTGAGGAAGAGCTGCCTCCTCAGAGTAGAGCTGACCTTAATGATGTAGATAGAGTAAAGTTTTCAGGAAGTCCATTTGCTAATGTGACATCACCCAAGATGAGAAGAAACAGCTGCAAACATCCACTAATAATTGGAATATTGAATGTACAAAGTATGAACCTCGGAAAACTGGAAGTTGTCAAAAATGAAACAGAACACATAGAAATTGATATCCTAGGAGTGAGCTGAAATGGACTGGTTTTGGCCATTTTGAATCAGACAACCATATGATCTACTATTCTGGGAATGACAAATTGAAAAGGAACAGTGTGGCATTCATTGTCACAAAGACTGTTTCAAGATCTATCCTTAAGTACAACATTGTCAGTGATAGGATAATATCCATATGCCTACAAGGAAGACCAGTTAATGCTATTATTATTCAAATCTATGAACCAACCACCAAAACCAAAGATGGGGAAATTGAAGATTTCTACCAACTTCTGCAGTCTGAAATTGACTGAGAATGCAATCAAGATGTGCTGATTATCACTGGTGATTGGAATGCAAAAGTTGGAAGAAGAGGCACCAGTAGTTGGAAAATATGGCCTCAGTGATAGAAATAATACTGGAGATTACATGATAGAATTTTGCAAGACTAGCAGCAACTTATTCATTGCAAATACCTTTTTTCAACAACATAAATGACAGCTATACACGTGGACTTTCCCAGATGGAATACACAGGAATCAGATTGACTACATCTGTGGCAAGAGCCAATGGAGAAGTTCAATATCTTCAGCCAAAATAAGGCCAAGAGCTGATTATGGAACAAACCATCAACTGCTTATATGCAAATTCAAGTTGAAGATGAAGACAATTAAAACAAGTCCACAAGAACCAAAATATGATCTTGATAATATCCCTCCAGAATTTAAAGACCATCTAAAGAATAGATTTGATGCATTGAACACCAACAACCAAAAACAAGAGGAATTGTGGAATGATGTGAAGAACATCAGCCCTGAAGAAGAGGTCATTAAAAAGACAAGAAATGAAGAAAAGACCAAATGAAAGACAGAAGAGACTCTGAAACTTGCCCTTGAATGGAGAGTAGCTAAAGCAAATGGAAGAAATGACAAAATAAAGGAGCTGAACAGAAAATTTCAAAAAGCAGCTTGAGAAGACAATGACAATTATTATAATGAAATGTGCCAAGACCTGGAGTTAGAAAACCAAGAAGAAAGAACACCCTTGGCATTTCTCAAGTTGAAAGAATTGAAGAAAAAATTTAATCCTTGAATTACAATATTGAAAGGTTCTATGGACAAAAGATTGAATGATGTAGGAAACATCAAAAGAAGATGAAAAGAATACACAGAGTCACTGTACCAAAAAGAATTGGTTGATGTTCATCCATTTAGGAGGTGGCATATGATCAAGAACCAAAGGTATTGAAGGAAGAAGTTGAAGCTGCACTGAAGGAATTGGGGAAGAACAATGCTCCAAGAATTGATGGAATACCCACTGAGATGTTTCAACAAAGGGATGCCGCGCTGGAGGACTCAGTTGACTATGCCAAGAGATTTGGGAGACAATTACCTGACCAACTGACTGGAAGAGATCCATATTAGTACCCATTCCAAAGAAAGGTGATCCCACAGAATGTGGAAATTGTCGAACAATATCATTAATATTGCACGTAAGTAAAATCTTACTGAAGATAATTAAAAAACAGTTGCTTCAGTATACTGACAGAGAGCTTCCAGAAATGCAAGCTGGATTCAGAAGAGGACAAGGAATGAGGGAAATCATTGCTGATGTCAGATGGATCTTGGCTCAAAGCAAAGAATACCAGAAAGATATTTACTTCTGTTTTATTGACTATGCAAAAGTATTTGATTATGTGGATCATAAGAAATTATGGATAACTTTGAGAAGAATGGGAATTCCAGAACACTTGATTGTACTCATGAAGAACCTGTACGTTTATGTATAGGAAGCTGTTGTTCAAACAGAACAAGGGGATACTGAATGGTTTAAAATCAGGAAGGAAGTGTGTCAGGGTTGTATCTTTTCACCATGCTTATTCAATTTGTATACTGAGCAAATAATCCGAGAAGATGGGTTATATGAAGAAGGTAGTAGCATGGCATCAGGATTAGAGGAAGAGTCGTTAACAACATGTGATACACAGGTGACACAACTTTACTTGCTGAAAGTGAGGATGACTTGAAGCACTTACTGAAGTTGATTAAAGACTACAGCCTGAAGTATGGATTATACCACAATACAAAGAAAACAAAAATCCTCACAACTGGTCCAATAAACAGCTTCATGGTGGATGGAGAAAAGATTGAAGTTGTCTAGGACTTCATATTATTTGGTTTTACAATCAACACCGATGGAAACAGCACTCAAGACATCAGATGACATATAGCACTGGGAAAATCTGCTGCAAAAGATCTCTTTCAAGTGATGAAGAGCAAAGATGTCTCCTTGAAGACTAAGGTGTGCCTAACCCAAGCCATGGTATTTTCAGTTGCCTTTTATGCATGTGAGAGCTGGACAGTTAATAAGAAGACCAAAGAAGAGTTGATGCTTTTGAGTTGTGATGTTGATGAAGAATACTGAAAGTACCACGGACTACCAGAAGAATGAGCAAATCTGTCCTGGACAAAGTGCAGCTGGAATGCTCCTTGGAAGCAAAAATGTCCAGACTTTGTCTCACCTACTTTGATCATGTTGTTAGGAGGAACTATTCCCTGGAGAAGGATATCATGCTTGGTAAGGTGAAGGTCAATGAAGAAGGGGAAGACCCTCAATGAGATGGATTGACCCAGTGGCTGCAACAACAAGCTCAGGTATAGCAAGGATTGTGAAGCTGGCACAGGACTGGGCAGCATTTAATTCTGCTGTGCATAGGGTTAATATGAGTCAGAGATGACTCTACAGCACCTAACAACCACATGGGTAAAAGGTTGAATGGTGCAGGAAGCATCAAAAGAAGATGGAAGGAATACACAGAGTCAGTGTATCAAAAGGAATTGGACGATGTTCAACTATTTCAGGAGGTAGCATATGATCAAGAACCAGTGGTATTTGAAGGAAGAAGTGCAAGCTGTACTAAAGGAATTGCAAGAAAACAAGGCTTCAGGAATTGATGAAATATCCATTGAGATGTTTTAATAAATGAGTGCAGTGTTGGAGGGGCTTACTCATTTATGCCAAGAAATTTGGAAGACAGCTACCTGGCCAACTGAATGGAAGAGATCAATGTTTTTGCCCATTCCAAAGAAAGGTGATCCAACATGGTATGGAACAATATCATTAATATTATACATGAGTAAAATTTTGCTGGAAATAATTAAAAAACAGTTGCAGCAGTATATTGACAGGCAACTTCCAGAAATGCATGCTGGATTCAGAAGTGGATGTGAAATGAGGGATGTCATTGTTGAAGGCAGATGGATCTTGCCTGAAAGCAAAGAATACCGAAAGATGTTTTCCTGTGTTTTATTGACTATGCACAGGCATTTGATTATGTGGATAATAACAAATTAAGGATAACATTACAAAGAATGGGAATTCCAGAACACTTAATTGTGCTTATGAGGAACTTGTACATAGACCAAGAGACTTTGAACAGAACTAGGGGATACTACATGGTTTAAAATCTAGAAAGGTGTGCATCAGTTGGAGTTGTATCCCTTCACTGTACTTATTCAATCTGTATGCTGATTAAATAATCCTAGAAGCTGCCCAATATGAAGAACATGGCATTAGGGTTGGAGGAAGACTCATTAACAGCCCTGCCATATGCAGATGACACAACCTTGTTTGCTGAAAAGTGAAGATGACTTGAAGCACTTACTGGTGAAGATCAAAGACGACACAGTCTGCATATGCATTACATCTCAACATAAGGAGAATGAAAATCCTCACAACTGGACCAATAAGCAGCATCACGATAAATGGAGAAAAGATTGAAGTTGTCAAAGATTTCATATTACTTGTTTCCACAATCAACACCAATGGAAACAGCAGTCAAGAAATCAGATGATATATGACACTGGGCAAATCTGCTGCAAAAGACCTTTTAAAGTACCGAAGAGCAAAGATGTCTCTTTGAAGACTAAGGTGTGCCTAACTCAAGCCATGGTATTTTCATTTACCTCATATGCATGTGAAAGCTGGATAATGAATAAGGAAGACCAGAGAGGAGATGATGCTTTTGAATTGTGGTGTTGGTGAAGAATAATGAAAGTCCCAAGGACTGCCAGAAGAACAAACAAATCTGTCCTGGATGAAGTGCACCCAGAATGCTCCTTGGAAGTGAGAATGTCCAGACTTCATCTCACCTACTTTGGTCATGTCAGAAGGGATGATTCCCTAAAGAAGGTTATCATGCTTGGTAAATTGAAGGGTCAGCAAAAAAGGTGAAGGTCCTCAGTGAGATGGATTGACACTGGCTGAACAATGGGCTCAGGGATAGCAAGGATTGTGAGGCTGGCACAGGACCGGGCAGTGTTTTGTTCTGTTGTCCATAGGGTTGCTGTGAGTCAGAGTTGACTTGACAGCACCTAACAGCATTACATGTTTACAAATATATATTTTTTCTTCTATTACACTTTTACTCTCTGGAGGACAAGAAGTGTGCTTTTATTTGATTATTATGTGGTTTTAGCACCTGGCATATTGGCTATTTAGAGCATATGCTTAATGTTGTTTAGTGATTAATAATCCATCTTCTTAGTCACTCTTGCCTGAAATCTGGCCTCTGCTTTGGTCTTGACTCCTCAATAACCCTTATATCAAATTGTCCAGTTTGTCTTATTCACTGTACCTTCCAAATATTTTTTTTATAGCTGTCTCCCATTCATCATTCTCACTGTTATTGCCTTGATTTTCATAACTGTTCCATCCTACTAATGTAAGAAGTTCCTGGAGGTACAAACCATTAACACACTTGGTTGCTAACCAAAAGTTTGGAGGTTTGAGTCCACCTAGAGGCACCTTCTACCACTCTTTTCTCAGTTTGTTGTACTGTTGTGGCTGGTATATTGCTGTAAGGCTGGAAGCTATGCTACCAGTATTTCAAATACCACGGTGGACAGGATTCAGCAGAGCTTCTAGCCTAAGATATACTAGGAAGAAGGGTGTGGCCAGGTCCACTTCTAGGGAAAAAAAAATTGTCCACTGAAATCCTTATGAATAGAAGTGAAACACTGTCTGATATATTACTGGAAAACTTAACAAATAGCCCTGAAACACTAGTTCTAGAAGATGAGCCCCCTAGGTTGGAACGCACTCTGAATATGACTAGGGGAAATCTGCCTCCCTAAAGTAGAATCTACTTTAATGATGTGGATGGAGTAAAGCTTTCTTGACCTTCATTTGCTGATGTGGCACACATCAAATAACTCAAAATGAGAATAAACAGCTGCAAAAATCCATTAATAATTAGATTGTGGAATGTATGGAATATGAATCTAGGAAAATTGGAAGTTGTAAAACATGAAATGGAATGCATAAAAATCAATATCCCAGGCATTAGTGAGCTGAAATGGATTGATATTGGCCATTTTGAATCAGAAAGTCATATAGTCTACTATGCCATGAATGACAAATTGAAGAGAAATAGCATGGCATTCATCATCACAAAGAATGTTTCAAGATCTATCCTGAAGTACAATGCTGTCAGTGTAGGATAATATCCATATGCCTACAAGAAAGACCAGTTGATATGAATATTATTCAAACCAACCGCTAAAGCCAAAGATGACGACATTGAAGATTTCTGCCAACTTTTGCATTCTGAAATTGACCAAACATGCAACCAAGATGTATTGATTATTACTGGTGATTGGAATGCAAAAATTGGAAACAAGGAATAAGCTGGAAAATATGGCCTTGATAGTAGAAATGATGCTGGAGAGCACAATATAGAATTTTGCATGACCAACAACTTATTCATTGCAAATAACCTTTTTCAACATCATAAACAGAGACTATACATGTGGACCTATCCAGATCAAATTGACTACATCTGTGGGAAAAGATGGTAGAGAAGCTCAATAACATCAGTTAGAACAAGGTCAGAGGCTAACTGGATCAGATCATCAATTGCTCATATGCAGATTTAAGTTGAAGCTGAAGAAAATTAAAACAAGTCCATGAAAGCCAAAATATAACCTTGGGTACATACTGCCTGAATTTAGAGACAGTCTGAAGAATAGATTTGATATAATGAACACCAGTGACCAAAGATCAGATGAATTGGGGATGATAATCATAACACCATACATGAAGAAAGCAAAAGGTAATTAAAAAGATAGGAAAGGGAGAAAAGACCAATGTGGATTTCAGAAGAGACTCTGAAACTTGCTCTTGAAAGGCAAGTAGACAAAGTGAATGGAAGAAATTATGAAGTAAAAGATCCAAACAGATTTCAAAGGGCAGTTCAAGAGGATAAAGGTAAAATATTATAATATAATGTACGAAGACCTGGAGATGGAAAATCAAAGGGGAAAAACAAGCTCAGCATTTCTCAAACTGAAAGAACTGAAGGAAAAATTCAAGCCTGGAATTGCAATGTTGAAGGATTCTAATGGCAAGATATTGAATGATGCAGGAAGCATCAAAAGATTCTCATAATTTACCAACTGGATTATTGTCAAGTTCTTCCATTGTCTCATTTGTGCTCCACTCCAATCCATTAAATATATGCCAGAATTATTTGGTACAGAGTCTTTGTACCAAAAAGAACTGGTTGATGATCAACCATTTCTGGAGGGAACATATAATCAAGAACCAATGGTATTGAAGGAAGAAGTCCAAGCTGCACTGAAAGAACTGGCAAAAAACAAGAGTCCAGGAATTGACAGAATACCCATTGATACATTTCAAAAACAGATGCAGCTCTCACTTGTTTGTGCCAAGTAATTTGGAAGACAACTACCTAGCCATCTGACTGGAGAGATCCATATTTATGTCCATTCCAAAGAAAGGTGATGTATCCAAAAGCAGAAATTATTGAACCGTATCATTAATATCACATGCAAGTAGAATTTTTCTGCAATCTGTTGTACGTGCATTGTTGTACATAGGGTCTTTATGAGTTGGAGCTGACCCAATGGCACCTGAAACAACAGAGGGACCTCAGAAGAAAGGCATGGCAATTACATCCAAAAAGGCAGCCATTGAAAACTTTGTGGAGCACAGTTCTACTCTGACACACATGGGGTTGTCATGAGTCAGAATTGCCTTGATGGCAACTTTTTTTTTTTTTTAAACCACTATAAAGCCTTTGTCTTCCTCCAGTTTTATCCTTCTGTGGTCTATACACCATATGGCTATGATGATGAGATTTTAAACATGTACATTTTGATCATATAAATGTGCAGTTAAAATCTTTTGGTAATTTTCAAATTTCTTATCTGACACACAAGGCTTTTCATGATCTGGCCATTTTCCCATATTCCTATAACACATCTATGGTGAACCACTTGGTCTTAATAATTTTAAATCTATATATTTGTATCTTGATCACAAGGCACTCTGTGTCATAGGACACAGAGATTTATAAGACATGATTCCTGTCCTCATTGAAGGAGGAAGTTGGATATTGGAGACAGTAATTTCAAAATATAAGAATTGTTTCAATAAACTTGATTATAAGAGTATAAACACTGGAAAAGAATACATAACCCAGATTGGGAGGTGGAATTGCCAGCCACAACATCCTGGTAAGGACATATGATATATTTGAAAGGATAAATAGGAACCGATCAATTAAAGAAGGAAAGGTGGTTTATTTATTTTTTTTTTCTCTTTAGAAGTAACCACATATGCAAAGAGAAAGAGTATCCCATTGGGAAAAATGGTTGAATGTGTGTGGAATTGTGGATATGGGTTGGGTAATAGGAATGCAAATAATGGGAAAGGGTAGACCAGAAACTATTTTGTATATGCTATTAAATATTTTGGTTTTAAGTTCATAAAATGAAGAGTTACTGAAGTATATAAGTGGATGAGTGGCATGGTTATATTTGTGTTTTAGGGAAATAACTCTGGCATATGTTTGATGGATTGGAGTGGAGCACAAATGAGACAATGGAAGAGCTTGCCAATAATACAATTGGAGAATTATGAGAATCTGATTAATGTCAGTGGTAAGGAGTCAGAAAAGAAGTTATATTTTGAAACATAGAAATAGTAGTAATTAATGACTGATCATAACATTTAGAGAGAAAAATTTAAGAAGCAAATAAAAAAATGTTTGATTTTTGCCTCTGAACAATATCTTGGAGCATGCCTTAATTCCCTTAGGATTTTGTGGATAGTTGCCATTATGAAATGTGGGCCAGATTTCCATTCTCTCTTGAAGTGGATTTGCTTTTTGTGTGTGTATATACGAGTAAGTTTGATTTATCTTCATAATTCCAATCAATTACTTAGTTATTATAATTATATTATATTATATTATATATATTATATTATTATATCACTTATACTTATTATAATTATATATTATATTATATATATATTATATTATATTATATATATATTATATTATTATATCACTTATTATAAGTGAACAGTAGTCTGTAACAGAAGTACATGAAACATCTTTACTCTTGTACTTGTCATTTTCAGTTTAGAATTTTTTTTTCTGTATTATATCTTTGAATATTTTTATTACACTTTGTTGGTTTTAGAAGTCATAAATATCACCCATGTCTTTCCCTTTCCAGTTTGAAAGCAAGTGAGGAATGAAACCTAGGAAACAGAATAATGGAGTTTATAATGTCATGCTTATTACTAATAAAGCTGGAAAATACGACTTTAATGCTGAGGTCAACTGGGCTTACAAAATTTCGCTGGAATTAGATTCACTCACTCTGTCTCAAGCCCCTCAGCCTGCCTCTCTAAACTTACTTCAAGATGCAGAGCAGGCCCTACATCTCTACAAGCAGACAGAACAGAAGCAGGGGCCAAAAAGGCACTGATTCACCCATTTTTCGGTCATTTATTCCAAACTTACCAATCAGTTAACTTACTACATTTCTGGGAAAAAATGAATGATAGGGCAAAGTGAAGATGGATTTGTTGCTGCAGATTTTTTTCTTGGAGAATTGAGTAGTGCTCTCCTTTTAATGGGAGCTCTGGTGGCGCAGTGCCTAAGGTCAGAAGGCTGGCAGTTCAAACCCACCAGCAACTCCTCGGAAGGAAGGGTGGGCAATCTACTTCCGTAGTGATACTGCTTTGGAGGGGCCCAAGGAGGGGCCACTATGAGTTGGATTCGACTTGATGGCAGGGAGTTTGGCTTTTATTCTGGTTTCTCTTTTCAATAGAAAAACAAAGCAAAGGGAATAGGGGCCCCTGCAACATTTTTTAATTTTTTTGGTGGGGGAGATTCTCCTTCAGACATCAATTATGTCAGTCTACCTTTATCTCACTTCCATAATTTTTAGTTTCTCCTTTATTACTTTAATCTCTGTATTAATTACAGCGAGTATCTATGTTTTCTTCCATGTCAGTAATTCAGTCTACAACTGTGTGTATTAGATAAGTTTCCTGATTTTTTCTAATTTATCTATTAGGTCTTTGGTAATATTGATTAGGGCCTCAAATTGTTTTATTAAGTCTGAAATCCTTTGATGTCATTTTTTTTAAAAACCTCCTTTTGAGCATTTTTGCTAATGAATGTTCTAATTAATTAAGTATTCTGTGGGGGATTTTTTTCTTTGGTTATTTGTTCTGGTGCCACTCTGACAGGAATATACCACAAATGGGATGGCCTTAACAAACAGGAGTTTATTCTCTTACACTTTGGAGGCTTTACGTCCAAGTTCAGAGTGCCAGGCTCTAGGGGCTGGGTGAAAGTCCCTCAACCTTGGGGTCCAACTCTGCTTCCTGCTCCCGGCCCACTGGAGCTAGAGGCATTTCTTCACTCAGACAGCTGCTGCCTGCTGAGGCTGACAAACCCAAGGTTGACAAGTTAAAAGGTACAGTCCTGATGTTATCAAACCACATGGCAGGCCATTAATTCAAGTCCATTTTAAGTCCCAGGGTCAGCATAGCATGGCAGGCTGCTGAACAATGATGGGGCTACAGGCAGGGTCCAAGCGTGCCATAAGCTACAGACTATTCCCAAAGCTGCTGCTTATATATGGGAAGCAGACCACATACTCAAAGGCAGCTACTCAGCTGCTTGTGGTAGATCCCCCCATGGAGTTGATTACCAGTCTCATCATGGGGAATACTACATCCAGCTTCCCAGCCATTCAACCAGGACTAGCCAAGTTGACAAAAAACATAACCACCACATTATTTTTCTTGTTGTCTACATGCTATACTCTCCTTCCTCTTTTTCTCTCTATCATCCTTCTTTCCGTCTATATTTTCTTCCTTCCTCCCTGTAGTCTGCATGCTTGCCAAATGGTTCCTTTTTTTCTATCTTACTCATTCTTGGGTGGCTTGGCCTAGAAATGTTCTTTGCTCTGATAGACTATGGGAGGATTCTTGCTCCCCTTCCACCATAATTTTGACATATTCATTTCCTTCACTGTGTCACTGTTTTGAGTGCCAGCATTTTCTGTTACTCACCTACTTTTATGGTAGCATCAAGCACAGTGGTGGACCAGAGGAACAGCTTAGCTAAGGTGGTGTGCTGCTGTTATTAGAAGACTTGAGCTCTGCTGTTACTTCAGAGATTGTGTAAACCAGTGTACCCACTCCAGGCTCCACCCTATCTAGTTGGGGGTAGAGTATTTTTGCATTTCAAGTGGAGCTCTGATTTGGTGTGTGTCGCTAGATCTTTTGACAGACAACTTTTCACTAATTTCTCTCCTGAAATGATTCCCAGTATTTCTGAGTCAGAAGAGGGGAAAAGATTATACTCTACCACATTTAGCAAGCTTTAGATGTGTGGTATGGTAGACAGAATGGTCCCAAAAGATATCCTGACACCTGGAACCTTTGAATATGTTATGTTGCATGACAAAAAGGACCTTGCAGAGGTAATTAAAATTGTGGTTGTTGGGTGCCTTTCAGTAGATTCCAACTCACAGCAGCCCCATGTGACAGAGTAGAATTGCCCCATAAGGTTTTCTTGGCTGTAATCTTTACCGAAGTACATTACCTTGGCTTTTTCCAATAGAGTGGCTGGTGAGTTCAAATCACCAATATTTTAGTTAGCAGATAAGTGCTTAACTGTTGAGCCACCAGGGATCCTTCTTACTCAAAACTTGTTGCCATGAAATTGATTCCAAATCATAGTGACTTTATGTCAGAGTAGACATGCCATATGGAGTTTCCAAGTCTGTAATCCTTACAGAAGCAGATTGCTAAATCTTTCTCCCACAGAGGCATTGGTGAGTTCAAACCACCAACTTTTCTGTTAGCAGCCAAGCACTTTAAACACAGTGCCATCAGGGCTCCTTTGGCTTCTTCTTATTGTTGTTAGGTGCCATTGAGTCTGCTCCAATTCATAGCAACCCTATGTACAACAGAATGAAACACTGCTTGGTCCAATGCCATCCTCACAGTTCTTGCTGTGCTTGAGCCCATCATTGCAGCCACTGTGTGAGTCCATTTCTTTTAGGGTCTTTCCCTTCTTCACTGACCCTTTACTTTACCAAACATGATACCCTTCCAGGGGCTGGTCTCTTCTGACAACATGAACAAAGTAGGTGAGACATAGTCTAACCATTCTCATTTCCAAGAAGCATTCCAGCTGCACTTCTTCCAGGACAGTTTTGTTTGTTCTTCTGGCAATCCATGGTATTTTAAGTATTCTTTGCCAACACTACAATTCAAAGGCATCTTCTTCTGTCTTCCTTATTCATTATCCATCTTTCATATCCATGTGAGGTGACTGAAAATACCACGACTTGGGTCAGGTGTACCTTAGTCTTCAAAGTGACATCTTTGCTTCTTAACACTTTTAAGAGGTCTTTTGTAGCAGATTTGCCCAGTGCAATAGGACATCTGATTTCCTGACTGCTGCTTCCATGTGTGTTGGTTGTGGAACCAAGTAATATGAAATCTTTGACAAGTTCAATCTTTTCTCCATTTATCGTGATGCTGCTTATTGGTCCAGTTGTGAGGATTTTTGTTTTCTTTATGTTGAGGTGTAATTCATACTGCAGACTGCAGTCTTTAATCTTCAACAATAGTGCTTCAAGTTCTCTTCACTTTCAGCAAGCAAGGTTGTATCATCTGCGTATTGCAGGTTGTTAATGTGTTTTTCTCCAATCCTGATGCCACATTCTTCTTCATGTAGTCCTGCTTCTCGGATTATTTGCTCTGCATACAGATTGAATAAGTATGGTGAAAGGATCCAGTGCTGATGCACTCCCTTCCTGTTTTTAACCATGCAGTATCCCCTTGTTCTGCTCGAATGAAAGCCTTTTGTTTTATGTATAGGTTCTTCCTGAGCACAATTAAATAGTCTGGAATTCTGACTCTTCTCTATGTTATCCATAATTTGTTATGATTCACAGAGTCGGATGCTTTTGCATAGTCAATAAAATACTAGTAAACATCTTTCTTGTGTTCTTTGCTTTCAGCCAAGATCTATCTGACATCAGCAATAATATCCTGTATTCCATGTCCTCTTCTGAATCCAGCTTGCATTTTTGGAAGTTGCCCACCAATATTCTGTTTCAACAATTTTTGAATTTTCTTCAGCAAGATTTTACTTGAGTGTGATATTAATGATATTGTTCTATGATTTCCACATTCTGTTGGGTCACCTTTCTTTGGAATGAGCACAAATATCAATCTCTTCCAGTCATTTACCAGGTAACTGATTTCCAAATTCCTTGGCATAAACAAGTAAGCACCCTCAGTGCTGCATCTGTTTGTTGAAACATCTCAATGGCTATTCTGTCAATTCCTGAAGTCTTGTTTTTCACCAGTTCCTTTAGTGCAGCTTAGACTTCTTTCTTCAGTACTATTGGTTCTTGATCATATGGTACCTCCTGAAATAGTTGGACATCGATCAATGGTTTTGATAAAGTGCCTCTATGTATCCCTTCCATCTTCTTCTGATGCTTCCTCCATTGTTCAATATTTTGCCCATAGAAACCTTCAATATTGCAACTTGAGACTTGAATTTTTTCTTCAGTTCTTTCAGCTTGAGAAATATCAAGCATTTTCTTCCCTTTTGGTTTTCTAACTCCAGGTCTTTGCACATTTCATTATAATTCCTTACTTTGTCTTCTCAAGCCACCCTTTGAAATCGTCTGTTCAGTTCCTTGATTTCAGCATTTCTTCCATTGCTTTAGCTACTCTTCATTCAAGAGCTAGTTTCAGTCTCTTCTGACATCCAGTTTGGTCATTTTTTTTTTCCTTTCCTGTATTTTTAATGACCATTTGCTTTCTTCACAATGATGTTTTTGATGTCATCACACAACTTGTCTGATCTTCCATCACTGATGTTCAATGCATCAAATGTATTCTTCAGAGTCTCTAAATTTAGGTGGACTATAATCAAAGTTGTATTTTGGCTCTCTTGGACTTATCTCAATTTTCTTTAACTTGAACTTGCATGTGAGCAATTGATGGTCTGTTCCACAGGGAGCTCCTGGCCTTGTTTCAACTGATGATATTGAGCTTCTCCATCACTTCTTTTCAGAGATGGTTAATTTGATTTCTGTGTATTCCATCTGGCAAGGTCCATGTGTACAGACACTGTTTATATTGTTGAAAAAAAAGTATTTGCAATGAACAAGTCTTTGGTCTTGCAAAATTCTATCACATGATCTCTGGCATCATTTTTGTCAACAAGGCTATATTTTCTGACTACTGATGATTCTTTGCTTCCAACTTTTGCATTCCAATTGTCAGTAATTATCAATATATCTTGATTGCATATTTGGTCAATTTCAGAATGCAGGAGTTGGTAAAAATCTTCATTTTCTTCTTCTTAGGCTTTAGTTGGTGTGTAAATTTGAATAATAGTAGTATTAACTAGTCTTCCTTGGAGGCATATGGATATTATACTATCACTGACAGCATTGTACTTCAAGATAGATCTTGAAATGTTCTTTTATATGATGAATGCTACCCAATTCCTCTTCAGTTTGTCATTCCTGACATAGTAGATCATGTTGTTGTTGTTGTTAGGTGCTGTTGAGTCATATCTGACTCATAGTGCCCCTATGCACAGCAAAATGAAACACCTCCCAGTCCTGTGCCAGCTCCACAATACTTGCTATACTTGAGCCCACTGTTGCAGCCACTGTGTCAATCTATCTCATTGAGGGCCTTACCCTCTTTTGTGGACCCTCCACCTTACCAAGCATGACATCATTCTCCAGTGAATGGTCGCTTCTGATAACATGGCCAAAGTATGTGAAATGAAGTCTGGCCATTCTTGCTTCCAAGGAGTATTCCGGCTGCACTTCCTCTAAGACAGATTTGTTAGTTCCTTTAGCAGTCCATGGTACTTTCCACATTCTTCGCCAGCAGCACAATTCAAAAGAATCAACTCTTCTTTTGTCTCCCTTATTCATTGTCCAGCTCTCACATGCATATGAAGTGATTGAAAATACCATGGGTTGTGTCAGGTGCACCTTAGTCCTCAAGGAGACATCTTTGCCCCTCAGTTCTTGAAAGAGGCCCTTTGTAGCTGACTTTCTCAGTGCTATACATTGTCTAGCAGGCTGGAAGAGCAGGAGAAAGGGGTAAAATCCAGTCACTAGTGCTCAGACGGCTCCCTTGTTACCCTCCTGAGAGGGACCAGGTCTCCGGGAGCAAGGTAAGCACGGGCGGGCTGGTGCTTACTCACTGATCTGCACTGAACACTTTCCCTTGTTACCCTCCTGAGAGGGACCGGGTCTCCGGGAGCAAGGTAAGCACAGGTGTAGCACAGAGCA
>NW_006921695.1:609384-619925 GCF_000298275.1 Orycteropus afer afer | reverse complement strand
TGGTAGTCTATTTATACCAAATATTAGGGCCCTTAAGTTTGAGCCTAAATTTTCCTTGAGAAACTGTATAGTTCTAGGTTTCACATTTAAGTCTCACACCATTCTTCTTTAAACTGTCATTCCTGGCATAGTAGATCATATGGTTGTCTGTGTTAAAATGGCCCAAACCAGTCCATTTCAGGAGCTCTGGTAACACAGTGCCTAAGGCACTTGACTGCTAACCAGGAGGCTGGTGGTTCAAACCCACCAGTCACTCCTTGGAAGGAAGATTAGGCAATCTACTTCCATAGTGATACTGCCTCGGAAATCCAAGGAGGGGTAGCTACGAGTCAGGTCCAACTCAAGGACACTTAACAACAACAACAACAACAACAATGCCTAGGATATTAATCTTTATGCGTTCCATTTCATTTTTGACAACTTCCAATTTTTCTAGATTCATACTTTGTACATTCCATGTTCCGATTATTAATGGATGTTTGCCACTGTTTCTCCTCAATTTGAGTGATACCATGTCAGCAAATGGAGGTCTTGACAGCTTTACCATATCCATATGAGTAAGACCGGTTTTACTCTGATAATGCAGCTCTTGCTCAGTCCTATTTTGAGAGTTTTCTAACCTAAGTGACTCATCTTCCTCCTCTGTATTGGACAATGTTTCCGGACTATTCATAAAGTTGCTCAGTAATGTATCAGACAGTGTTTCTCTGCTATTCATAAGGTTTCCCCTGGCCAATTCTTTGAGAAGTGGATGACCTCTTCCTTCTTCCTAGTCTGTCTCAGTCTGCAGCTGGGCTGATACCTGTGCACCATGTGCACCTCACTGGATTTGAAACACCAGTGGCACAGCCTCAAGACTCAAAGCAACATGTCACCACAGTAGAACAAACCAACAAACAAGTTTGTCTCCCTTAACTGTGGGAAACTTCTCCAACCATCCTAACCTGGATCCCTGCAGCTGACTCCTCGCTCTGACCTGGTTCACTTGGCCTTTTCTCTCCTTTTCCTGCTCTCTTGCCTTGCTGCTTGTGGGGTGTGCCTGGATTCCCTCTCCTCACCTGGATCCCTGTGGCTGACTCTTTGATCTGTTGCGGTCCCCTTTGCCTTTTCTGTCCTTTCCCTGCTCTTTTGCCTGCTCTCTTGCCTTGCTGCTTGTGGGGCATGCCTGGGTTCCCTCTCCTCACCTGGATTCCTGCAGCTGACTCCTCCATTTCTTGGCAGAGGCAGAGGCAAGAGATTTATATATGTTTTTTTATACATATATATATATATAAGTGTGTGTGTGTGTATGTGCGTATGTGTGCAGGCAGGCAGGCAGCCTTGGGCTGAGGGCTGGCCACCACCAGCTTGGAACCAGGATCAACTAGCAGGAAGATAAGGTGGTGGGGACAGAATTGGTCTGTTGCTGGGGATTAGGCAGTCGGAGCCAGACTTGAAGTAACAGACACATTTTCTTTTTTTTTAATTGTGATTTGGATGAAAGTTTATAGAGCAAATTGGTTTTCTATTAAACAATTCATGCACATTTTATTTTGTGACATTGATTGCTATTCCCACAATGTAACTGAACTCTTCCCACTTTCTCCCCGTTTACTGTTTCCGTTGGTCTCTTTCTCTTTCCTATCCCTTCCTGATTTCTCAGCTGTATTCCTGGGCAACTGTTGCCCTTTTGATCTCATGGTTCTAAGAAGAGTGCACCTCCCTGGTCTTATTATTCACCTTATAGGCCTTTCTATTGCTTGGCTGAATGTTGAGCCAGAGGAGTGAGTTTATTCCAGGTTTAAAGGGTGTCTGAAAGTCATAGTCTTGGGGATTCCACCGGTCTCTATCAGACCAGTAAGTGTAGCATTTTTTAATTGAAATAAACATAATTAGACTATTTCCTTTCTTTGGATTCTTTTTGTTTTTATGTGCAGTCGAGTCGGACCTGACTCATAGCGACCCCTCCTTGGGTTTCCGAGGTGGTATCATTACGGAAGTAGATTGCCCAACCTTACTTCCAAGGAATGGCTGGTGGGTTTGAACCACTAGCCTTCTGGTTAGCAGTCAAGTGCCTTAGGCACTATGCTACCAGAGCTCCTAGAGAGTAAGTAATGCATTGGCTGGGAATACCAGTGAATTAATTTTCTTGCTTTTGAGGTATATTTGCTCCAACTAATGTGGTTTTGTGAAGCTGGCACAGGACTAGGCAGTGTTTTATTCTGTTGTACATAGTGTTGTTGTAAGTTGGAGCCAATTTGACAGCACCTAACAACAACAATGTGGTATTGGAAGTGAGAACTTATAGCAAAACTTTAATTAGCTGTCTGAATCTAGAAATCTCTTGCTCATCGAATCTTCAGAAATGCGAGTGAGTGAGCATTCTATGAGTATAAAACCCAAACAAATCCCTAGGTGGTGCAAACTGTCAAGTGCTTGACTATTAGCAGGAAAATTGGCAATTTGAACCCACCAGGAGGCTTCTCTGAAGACAGGCTTGAAGATCTACATCGAAAAGATCATAGCCTTGGAAACCTTATGGAGCAGTTCAACTCTGCACACATGGGGTCATCATGAGTCAGAATTGACTCGACAGTAACAATGACAAAATTAAAACACATTAGTAAAAAGAAAAGGCCATGGAAAAATAAAATATGTTATACACATACACACACTCACAAACACACATATAGCCCAATACCACTCTAACTTTTGAAGGGAATCAATATGTGCTATTGATGAAGTAAAACAAAAGAACGAATAAAATATGAATAAATTTCTTGAGAAGGCTTGATTTTATTGTTTTCATTTTTCAATTTTTTATTCCTCAAAATTTTGCTGGGCACTCATCTGTCAGATAACCATGAGATGTTGAGGATTCAATAAAGAGTAAGATAGACATTATCCTTGCCTTTTTATTTATTTACTTTTTTAGCATTTATGACAGCAAAAGAGATGAGGTTTTGTCCAAATAAACTATTTTTGAGCCCTCAGCTTATGTGTTCAGTATGGTCAACCTGGGTCCTCTGCTGTTTTACTGGGCTATATGACATTCATGATTTAGGGTGTATGGGAAATAGGAGTTGTTAAACAAATGTTATGAAGTGAAGTATATGAGTATCTGAAGACTAGGCAATCTACTTGCATAGTGATACCACCTTGGAAACCCAAGGAAGTGCTGCTATGAGTTGGATCCAACTCGGTGGCAGTGAGCTTTTTTTGTTGTTGTTATTGGAATGTGCAATAGAGACTAAATACAGTCATGATCAAATGAAGACTTCCCTGAGGAAATCTATAAGATAAATAAGAGTCCCTGAATGGTACACATAGTTAATGTGCTTGGCTGATAACTGAAAGGTTGGCAGTTTGAGCCCACCCAGAGTTGCCTTGGAAGAAAGCCCCATTGATCCACTTCTAAAAAATCAGCTGTTGAAAACACTATGGAGCACAATACTGCTCTGACACACATGAAGTCACCAAACATTGGAATCATCTTAATGGCAACTGCATCATCTAGGTAAAATAAATGGTTATTAGGAGCTAACCAGGAGATCAAACCAAAAACTAGACTCACAGCTATTGAGTCAGATCTAACTTATAGCAACTCCTCCTTGGGTTTCCAGGGCGGTATCACTATGGAAGTAGATTGCCCAATCTTCCTTCTGAGGAGTGGCTGGTGGGTTTGAACTGCCAGCCTTCTGGTTAGCAGTCAAATGCCTTAGGCGCTACACCACTGGAGCTCCCAACTGGTTATAGGTGGCAGCGACAGATTTGAAGGTCTAGGAGATACAGAGAGCATGGTACAGTGGAGTGACTGGTAGATATTGTATATGGTGCGGTAAGAGAGTGGAGTGAGGTTGGTTAAACTGCTGGACAAGGGTCAGCAGCTATAAAGAAATACACAGGGCCAGATTAACCCTTGTGACAGCCCTAAATACTGATAATCTGTGGTGCCTCCTCCTCTGCTTACTCATACTTTCAAATGGGATATGTGAAATATAAACATATATATATATATGAGCTTTGATAGCATAGTGCCCAAGATGTTTGACTGCTAACCAGAAAGCTGGTGGTTTAAACCCACCAGCCACTCCTCGGAAGGAAGGTTGGGCAGTCTACTTCTGTAGTGATACCACCTCGGAAACCCAAGGAAGTGTTGCTATGAGTTGGGTCCGACTCGATGGCACATAAAAACAACATATTTATATGTGTGTGTGTGTGTGTGTGTCTGTCTTAGCTATTCATGATGTAACTTCATTTTAAATGAAACTATAATGTTAGAGATTAAACACAAAAGAGACATACGACATTTTAGCAGAATGAGAGAAACTGTATTATAAAATTTTTAGTAGATGCATGATACTAAGATTTTTACTACATACCATAGTTTTTATAAAAGGAATATTTCACATATTCTACAATAAAGAAAATGAGTGTGTGAACTTAGTTGTTTCAACAATCAATGTAAAATTCTGTTGGTCTCCCACAATGAAAAATTGACTTTCACCAATTTTGCTTTTAAGTGGCTCATACTTCAATTTTGATGCTTGTTATGATCCAATAGAATGCAAATATTATCAGACGAGTGTATTAAGATCACATATAAGTAAAATTATGCCATAGATAATTCAAAAATACCTGTAGCAGTATATGACCAAGAACTGCTAGAAATTCAACCTGGATTCAGAAGTGGACAAGGAATGAGAGATATTCATTGATGATGTCAGAGGGATATTGGATGAACAGAGAACACTGGAAAAAGATGTTTGCTATGTTTTAGCAACCATTCAGAAGCATTCAACTGTGGATCATAAAAAATTATGGATAACATTATGAAGAATGGGCCTTCCAGAATACTTAATTTTACTCATGAGAAACCTGTACATAGACCAAGAGGTAGTCATTTAAACAGAACATGGGATACTGTGTAGTTAAAATAAGAAAATGTATGTCACAGTTGTATCTTTTCACCATATCTAGTCAGTCTACATGCTGATCAAATAATCTGACAAACAGGGCTGTATGAAGAACATGGCATCAGGATTGGAAGAAGACTCATTAACAACCCATGATGTACAGATGACATAACCTTGCTTGTTGAAAGTGAAGGGGACTTGAAGCACTTATTGATGAAGATCAAAGATTACAGGCCTTAGTATAAATTGTACTTTATAATAAAGAAAACAAAAATACTCACAACTGGACCAATAAGCAGTATCATGATAAATGGAGAAAAGATTCAAGTTGTCAAGGATTTCATTTTACTTGCGTCCACAATCAACACCCATGGATGCAGTAGTTAAGAAATCAAATGATGTATTGCATTGGATAATTCTGCTGCAAAAGACCTCTTTAAAAGTGTTAAAAAGCAAAGATATCACTTTGAGGACTCAGGAGCACTTGACCCAAGCAATGTTATTTTCAATTGCCTCATATGCATGCTAAAGGTGGATAACAAATAAGGAAGAATTAATGCCTTTGAATTATGGTGTTGGCAAAGAGTATTGAATATACTGCCAGAAGAAGGAACAAATGTATCTTGGAAGAAGTACAGCCAGAATACTCCTCAGTATTCTTCCTCTAAAGTATTTTGGACATGTTCTCAGGAGGCACCAGTCCCTGAAGAAGGATATCATGCTTGGTAAATTAGAGAGTCAGTGAAAAAGAAGAAGACCCTGAATGAGAGGGATTGACAAAGTGGCTGCAATAATTGGCTCACATATAGCAATGATTGTGAGAATGGTTTGGTGTTTTGTTCTGTTTTACATAGTGTCTCCATGAGTCAGAACTGACTCAATGGTGCCTAACAACAATAACATTTTTAGATAGCTCTGGTAGCGTAGTGCCTAAGGCATTTCACTGCTAACCAGAAGGCTGGCGGTTCAAACCCACCAGCCACTCCTTGGAAGGAAGGTTGGGCAATCTACTTCCATAGTGATACTGCCTCGGAAACCCAAGGAGGGGTTGCTATGAGTCGGATCTGACTTGACGGCAGTGAGTGAGTTTTTTTTTATCATCTCTAACATGTTCAAAACATTTTAAATCTAACAATTTAAAACATTTCTTTCTATTCTTTTTCTCTTATAAATTCTTCAATGATTTTTTCATACTTAATCTGCCTAACAGTGTCTACTTCCATACATAATAAGGATAATTATCCAGTATTTCTTGAATTACTGTTGTACCCTAAAGGTTTTTGAGTCTCTTTAGATATGAAAATGAGCATTCTGCCATGAAGTTTATGATCATTAACATTAGGAATACGCAGAAAACAATTTCTATATTGGGAAATGTATTTTTATTTTATGTTCTATTATGAAATCATACATGGTTATATGAATAAAATATGTCTTTCCTGAATCTGTAATCTTAGATTTCACAAAAAAAAAAATGAAATTGTTACACTTCTCCATAAACGTTTGTATTTAAGTCATCTGTATAAGCCTGCACTAATTTCTTGGATGCTTTCACTCATTCTTCATCAGGTATATCCACACTGTATAAGAAGGAAAAAACTATTGGAAGGAACTTCATACACTTTCACCCTTCTTTTCATGCAAGATTCAAGTGTGTCAATGATGGTGTATATGGTTAAGCAAAATTGATCTCTGGCAGTCAATACTTCTGGAGCCCTTCCATATTTACTATTTCTTCACAATACATTTGCAATGGTGAACTGCTTGATAATCAGAATTTGGTAGCATTTATTTACTTTTCAAAATCTTCTCTTAAATTATCTAAATACCCCATTGGTAGAGATCTGTTCATGTGTTTAAATTTACCTCTGACTCTTGGTGATCTTGACTTGTCCAATGAAAATGCTGCAATATATTATTCCACATAACCAACATAAATATATACACTTTAGTGTTTGCATTTTGTTGGTAATGTTTCCAGCTTCTCTTTTGGTAGCTTCTTCTTCTTTTCTTTTCTTTTTTTTTTTAAAAAATGTGATTTGGGTAGAAATTTACAAAGCAAATTGTTCTTCCACTCAACAATTCATATACAATTTGATTTGTGACATTGATTGCAATCCCCACAATGTAATAACACTCTTCTCCCTTCCTCCTTGTGTTTACTGTTTCCACTTACCCTTCTTTCCTATCTCTTCCTGCCTTCTGAGCTTTGTTCTTGGACAGCTGTTGCCATTTTAATCTTGTATGGTTGCTTGTTCTTAGGAGTGCATACCTCCCTGCTGTTATTGTTCATCTTATAGGCTTGTCTATTATTTGGCAGAAAGTTAAGCCACAGAGGTGAGTTTGGCTCCAGGCCTGAAAGGGTGTATAAGGACCACAGTCTCAAGAGTTCCTATCAGATCAGTAAGCCTGGTCTTTTTTGTTATTTTGAGTTTTGTCCACATTTTTCTCCCACTCTACCAAGGATCTCTTATTGCGATCTTCTTTAGAGTCGTCATCAGTGGTAGCTGGACACTATCTAGTTCTTCTGGTCTCAGGGTCATGGAGGCTGGACTTTATAAGGTCTATTAATCCTTTGGAGTAATTGTCTCCATGTGTCTTTGATTTTCTTCACTTTTGTTTGCTCTGGGTAAGGTGAGAGCAATAGTTTCACCTTAGATGGCTTCTCACAAGCTTTTTTTTTTTTTTTTGATTTGTATCGTGATAGCATAGTGCCTAAGGCACTTGACTGCTAACCAGAAGGCTGGTGGTTCAAACCCACCAGCCACTCCTCGGAAGGAAGGTTGGGCATTCCTACTTCCGTAGTGATACTGCCTCGGAAACCCAAGGAGAGGTCGCTATGAGTCGGGGCCGACTCAATGGCAAACAACAACAACATCGTGATATGAGTGAAGTTTACAGAGCAAATTCATTTACAGCAGTTCATACCCATTTTGTTTCATGACATTGATTACAATTCTCCACAATGTAACAGCTCCCTTTCCACATCCTCCCCACTGTCACCTCTTCCCTGAGTCTTTCTTTCCTAGGCACTCCCGTTCCCCAAGCTATCTCCCTGTGCAAAGCTCCCAAGTTTTTAAGATCCCAGTTGCTATGCACCAAAGTAGGAGTAGGATATTGTCTTTGTGGACTATGTTATGCCAATTGACCTTGATGTTTCCCATGGTCCTGAGCCCCAAGGCCCAGTGACTCATTCCCACTAGGTGCTTAATTATGGCTAAGAAGTTTTCATAACTTTGTCGCCTGTATGTTCTACTATATATTCATGGATGTATTTGCAGGACATATGTAGAAATATCCTCTGTCAAATCTATATATATTTATGGTTATAGTCCCATTTGCTTTCCTACTCCTGTTCAGCTTGCATATCTATATATGTATCCCAAATAGATTATTGTTATTACTCTTATTACAGAATTGTGTATGTAAATAGTATTTACCTTTGTTGCCTTTAACTCTTATGCATCTATCAGTGTCTTCCTTTGCCTAGATCATTGTATTCTGACCTCCCTCATATTGCATATTGCTTTCTCCTTCACCCAAGTTAATATGTTAGTGATTTCCTCTCCCTTCCCCTCTCATCCCTGGTAACTTTCAAAGAATGTTTCTTCTGTGAGTAAACCTTTTCTTTACTTTTTATAATAGTGGTTTCATACCATATATGTCCTCTTGTGATTGACTAATTTTACTCAGTATCTCCTTTTTGTGTCTGGTCTTCAGCAACATTTTTTAAGATGTTTACAATCTGAGTATACAATTCCAACATTGCGCTCATCGCTACAGCATGTGCTTCCCAAAGTGTATTAGAAAGACATTTTAATACTCAGTTACTGCCTAAGTATATTTTAAGAATTGCTCATCAATGAGTAAAACTGAAAAACAAAACAAAAAAAGAACCAACCAATTAAACTCAATGTCATTGAGTTGATTCGAACTCATAGTGACCCCTATTGGGTTTCTGAGGTGAGAAATCTTTATGGAAGTAGATTGCCTCATCTTCCTTGAAGTGGCAAAAAGTTTGTAGAGTAACTGAATAGTGGAAAAAAAATCAACTGCTTCCAGGCAGCAATCTACTTCAATATTAAGATTAAGTAGTGTGCAGCACATGGTATGAAAATGGCATATTCATTCTGTTCTCAGATTTTCTGTTGCATGCTTTTATAATGCCATGACATATTGGTAGCGTTGTCATAGGAATTACCTCTGCATTTAGAAAAATAATTTTTTCAGACTTTACATAATAGTGAAGTACTTGATTTGCAATTTCTTCATAGATATGACATTTTAAGCTAGTAAATGTGATACATTGCTTGATAGATTTTCCATCTGTTGCAGATACGTATCTTAAAACAATATTTAGGTGATCTGTATAAGGAAGATCTGTATAAGGAAGATCAGTTCCTTCACTTCATTTATTCTTGAAAAGATAGTCCATGTCAAGGAATTGTTATAATGATGGTAACCAATAACCGGCTTATTGGTCTGGTTGTGGAATCTACAGACAAACCAAAAATCCAGCTATACTTGTTTCACTGAAAATATTTGATCAGACTTTGTGTTGGTGTTGTTGTTAGGTACTGTTGAGTTGGCTCCAACTCACAGTGACCCTATGCACAACAGAATGAAACACCACATGGTCCTGTACCAACCTGACAATTCCTGCTATACCTGACCCCACTGGTGCAGCCACTGTGTCAATCCATCTTGTTCAGGGCCTTCCCCTTTTTCATTGACCCTCCACTTTACCAAGCATGATATCCTTCTTCACGGAATGGTCCCTTCTGACAACATGACCAAAGCAGGTGAGATGAAGCCTGGCCATTTTCACTTTCAAGGAGAATTCCAACTGCACTTCTTCCAGGACAGATTTATTCGTTCTTCTGGCAGTTCAAGGTACTTTCATTATTCTATGCCAACATCACAACTCAAAAGCATCAACTCTTCTTTGTTGACCAGCTCTCACATGTGTATAAGGCAATTGAAAATATCATGGCTTGGGTTAGGCACATCTTAGTCTTCCAAGACATGTCTTTGCTCCTCAGCACTTGAAAGAGGTCTTTTGCAGAAAATTTTCCCAGTGCAATGCAGTCGTCTCATTCCTTGACTGCTGCTTCCATTGAGTGTTAATTATAGAACCAAGCGATATGAAATCTTTGACAACTTCAATCTTTTGTCCATTCGTCATGATGATGCTTATTGGTCCGGTTGTGAGAATTTTTGTTTTCTTTGTGTTGAGGTGTAATACATACTGCAGACTGAAGTCTTTAATCTTCATCAGTAAGTGCAAGTCCCTTCACTTTCAGCAAGCAATGTTGTGTTATCTTCATATTGCAGTTTGTTAATGTGTCTTCCTCCAATCCTGATGTCATATTCTTCATGTAGTCCAGCTTCTCAGATTATTTGCTCTGCATACAAATTGAATAACTATGGTGAAAGGATACAATGCTGATACACTCTCTTCGTGATTTTAAACCATGCAGTGTCCCCTTGTTCTGTTCGAATGACAGCCTCCTGGTCTATGCATAGGTTCCTCACGAGCACAGTTAAATGCTCTGGAATTCCCATTCTTCTTATTTATTTATTTTTTGTAGTGATTTGAGTGAAGATTTACAGAGAAAATTCACTTTCCATACAGCAGTTCACATA
>NW_006921695.1:561057-602271 GCF_000298275.1 Orycteropus afer afer | reverse complement strand
CTCGGTAAGTGAAGTTGCAGGAGATCTGGGGGTAGTTGTGTCTTATGGGGACTGTTGTTGCCTCCCACTCAGTTAGACACAAATTACAATTGAATAACCATAAAAAAACTAAAAGCACATGGACAAAAAAACACACCACATAATCCCACAGGAACAGTAACCAAAAAAAGAAAAAATGGAAAAAGAAGAAGAAAAAAACAAGAAAACCTGCAATATCTGGGGATAGGACACTAAGAGAAAAAACAGTAGGGGAAGAGAATAATGAAGAAAAAAAAGGAAAAAATGCAAAAAGAAAAATAAGGAACGGGGTTAACCATGAGAAAACAGGTGGAAAAAAAAAAAGCACTGAAATTCAAAAAAAAAAAAAAGAAGAATTCAACCAGAAACAAGGAAAAGAAAAGTACTGAAAAGTAGAATCTGAGAGAGGAAGATTAAGAATCATAGTACAAAGGACAAAAGTATTATTAATAATAGTTGTTTTAAAACAGACAAATAAAGCAATCTAATCCCCAGAAAAAAGAAAGCAAAAAAGAAAAAATACAAAAAAGAGAAAAAAAAAATTGGTGGAGGACAGGGCAGGGCACCCAGGCTCCATCTGAGCACACAGACTGTGATGGAGTTCCTGTGGCCCCAGAAGTTAGGTGGGCATGAGGGATGCCCGCATCTCCATTCACCAAGCGGATGTGGGGTATAAGAGTAACAAGAGGAATGTGGTACCTTTTCAGTCTTGCAGGTCTGGAGTGACCTTGGGCTTGCTGTAAAGCAGAACGTGTTCTTAAGCCCCAGGAATCTGTGAGTGTGATGTCTCTTTAAATATCCAAAAAGCCACTTTTAAACCTTCAAAATGGCAAAAGTCCACAGCTCAGCCCGCCTTTCTGTTCACCTTCTCCATTTATTCCCCAGCCACCAGAGCAGTCCTCTGTGCAGTCCCTGGCTAGCAAGGCTGATTTTTAGGTTAATTCTTAGGTCCTACCACCACTCAGGAATCTCCAAGCTGCCTGTGCCATCAGGATCGCTTAGGATCATTTCCAGACCTCAGCTCTGTATGTCTCCTTTTTTGGTATTATCATGCAAATTCTTCTGCTAGTTGGGGTTTAGTCCACTTCTATATCCTTCCCTTCAAGGCTCAGGGGTCCAAGATTATCTTCTGTGTCTGTGTTAATTGGTTTCCCTTTTCTTTGTTGAAGAGGGTCTGTGCAGTCTTTCTGCCTAGTCCACCATCTTGCCTGAATTCCCTACAAATAAGTCTGCGAAGGCAACAATCCCAAGATTGGTAGGCAATATGGCAGGCTGCAGCTTCAGTGCAGTCAGTGATGATGCACTCTACACAGGATCCAGATCCAGCAGAAAGCCCGAGAATCAGCACCACTTCTTGATGAGCAAGTTTGGTCATAACAATATCAATCTATTTCTTAAAAGTAAATTAGGGTGAAGGAAAATGGAAAATAAAATGCATTTATATAATTGTTGTTATCTAACTATTCATTTATTTCCTCAAGGAACTGTTCAATTTTCTTACATGTAGATACATACATATTCTGATAAAATAAATGTAATGTTCTGATAAATGACCTTTGTTGTTTTCTTGGAAGATGAATTTAGAAACACATTCATTGTTGCAAAACAGAAGCATATTTTGCATGATACATAGTGAATTTTGATCTTGTTAATGTGTCCAATACCTTATTAGTATATATAGAGTAATATCAAACACCGTGTCCTGAGCAATAGGCAATAAAAATTGAAACTCATAATACATAAATTAAGGTCATTATAAACTCATTGATACATAAATTAAAAGTTTTTGTGTTAGATAAATATAAATAGTTCCAATAGTGTTTGGATGTTTGCTATGTTAATATTATATTAAATTTCTACCTATGTTACTATTATATTAAATGTGTGCTAGATTATATCTGTGTGCATGCCAAATACATTTTAAATTTATAAATATTGTTTACAGAACATAGGACATAACTCAGTACGTATATCTATATCATTTAAAAAGTAACTTGAATTCATTGTAATGGTCAATTTACACCAATTTTGTGTGTCATCTGGGTCTGAAGTTTCCATTGGTTGTTTACAACAATGTGCACAATAGTATACCCTTGTGTTTATATCATGACAAAGAGCATTACTGGTTCTCCTGGCAGGAGTTTCTGAATCAGCAGATGTAAATGTACAAGATGATTCACTCAAAATGGATCACAGACTTGCTATTTATTAATATAATCTGTCCTTGTCATTGCTTATGCTAGATCTAGTTGCATATTGGGTGAATGTAGCAAGAGTTAGACTTGAAAGTCTGTCCCCACCTCTTGCCTATTAGAAATAAATAGTATATTTCCAAGAGATTCACCGAGAGAAGGAGTTTCAATTACATGGGAGGGGACCATAGGTGATAGATGTCAAAGAAGGGATTGAAATGGTAAGGGCCCAGTAGCTTAAACAACTTTGTGTGTAGGCACCTTCGTGATCTGTGTGAACTTAATTTCTGACTGGCTTATTCTTATACACTGGAGGTATCAAGTTCATTTAGTGCCCTGTCAGTTCTCTTCTACTGCAGCTTGCTTTTCCATATATACTGTCTGCTTGGCATCTCTTGGTCTTTCCTTTGGACCACTGGTGCCCCTTTTTTGTTGATGCCCTAAGCACATGCCTACCTTGCTTATTAGGTAATTCTTCCTTGGTAATATCATTTTATTAGTCTAGATCAGCTGCCACAATAATTTGGGGAACTGGGAGACAAATACGATTTCTAACACAGCTGCTTCCCTAAACACTGTTTACCCATACTCAATAGGATGGAAAATTTCAGGACAAATAGTGTTAGGATGAGTCTCTAGATTACTTGTTATTATCATGTTGTGTGGCTGGTGAAGACTCATCTTTGATGGGTTCCAGAATGTTGTCTCTGACTATTCTGTATTCCTTTACATATTAATTTCTCCATTCATTCAACAAACATTATTGAATGTCCTGTTTGTCCCCTTCTGCTTGATCTTAATTCTTGAATACTGATCTGTATCATTTTCTATCACTGATGTAAATAATTTCCACAAATGTAGTGACTTAAAACAACATAAATTTATTATTGCAGAGTGCTGTATGTCAGAAATCTCAGATGAGGCCAAAGTCAAGAAATCAGCAAGTCTGCATTCCTTTCTGGAGACTCTATGCTACAACCCATTTCTTTGCTTTTTTTCCATCTTCTAGAGGTGACCTGCATTCCTTGGCTTGTGGCCCCCTCATCCAACTTCAAAGCCAGCAACATAATATCTCCTTGACTGCTTACCTTGTTACTTATCTTTCTTTGCCTCCCATCTGCCTCCCTCCTTAAGGAGATTGGTGGTTACATTGGGCCTACTGGATAATACATGATGATCTCCACATTTTTAGGTCTGTTGATTAGCAATCTTATATTAATTTTGCTACCTTAATTCTCTTTGCCATGTAATATAACATATTTATAGGTTCTAGGGGCCAGGATGAGGTCTTTAGGTAGTACAAATGATTGGGGTTCAAACCCACCTAGCCGTACCATAGAAGACAGGTCTGGCAATCTGTTGCCATTAAGATTACATACAGCCAAGAAAACCCTATGGAGCAGTTCTACTCTGTAATACATGGAACCACCATGACTCAACCACAGTTAACAACAGGGCTAGGATATGGATGCCTTTGACAGGGCCATTATCCTGCCTACCATATTTAGACTGTCATGGGAGCTCTGGTAGCATAGTGCCTAAGGCACTGCACTGCTAACCAGAAGGCTGGTGGTTCAAATCCACCAGCCACTCCTTGGAAGGAAGTTTGGGCAATCTACTTCCGTAGTGATAGTGCCTTGGAAACCCAAGGAGGGGTCACTATGAGTTGGGTCCGACTCAATGGCAAATAACAACAACAATATGATCCCTGGTGGCACAATGCATAAGGCATTTGACTGCTAACCAGAAGTGGCAGTTCAAACCCACCAGCCACTCCAGGGAAGGAAGACTGGGCAATCTACTTCCATAAAGATTTACTGCCTCAGAAACCCAATGGTGGTTGCTGTGAGTCACAATCTATTTGATGGCAGTAGGTTTAGCTTTTTTTGGTTTTATATGATCTTTTGAAATTTTCTTCTCATTTTGTCCTTTTAGGCATATAAAACTCTAATTTCTTTCTTTTTTTTTTTTTCTGCCTGTAGTCATTCCTCTCTCTCTACAGAGACTCCCTTCCCTTTCTATCTCCTGTGTTTCATTCTCACAGACCCAGCTCACTCCCTGGATTGACATTTTCTGGCCACCCCTCTCCATGGTCTGTTGTCTACCACAGGTTTGAACTCTAGGCACATCTCTCCTTTGCCTCTGGGAAACCAATCCAGTAATTTCTCAAATAATGTTGAGAACTGAGTGGCTAAAATGTAGGGAGCTAATTATAGTGGATGATTGTAATAAACTTTTCCATAAGGTTTCCTGGTGGTGTAGTGGTTAAGTGCTTGGCTGTTAACTGAAAAGTAGGTGGTTTGAACCCATCAGCTGCTTCAAGGGAGAAGGTGAAGCAGTCTGCTTCCATAAAGATTATTGCCTTGGAATCCCTATGGAGCAATTCTACTCTGCCCTATAAGATTAATATAAGTCAGAATTGACTTAAGTCAACGATGAAAGTGAGTAAAGTCAAAACTCAATTATTTTCCCCACTCTGGTTAGGACAGATGATTAGAACAGAAAGGACCCTGGTTGGAAATAAATAAGTAAACTTAATTACTCTCAACTATTTCCCCACCCTGGTTAAGACAAATAGACCCTGGTTGGAAACAGATGAGTAAACACAATAAACTCAGTTCCTTAAGAACTGAATAGGACAAAAAACATTTTTTCCTTCTATTCCCCTAGAAACAAATGATAAATGCATAAATGTGTCTTAGAAAACAACTTGAAAATTAACTTTGGCCTGTGGACATGCTTAGTGGGACAGAGAGGAGCAAAGTTACTGGGAACTGATACTCTCCCTTCTGCCTAAGCCCTGATCAGCTGATGACAGGAAGCTGGTGTGATTCATCCGGTATGCAAGCTTACTGCATTAGAAAGTTACTGTCCCTTTAAACTGAGGTGAAGGAAATATCAGCCAATTGTCAACTGTCTCACGCCCAAACCTGAAATTTTTATGAATATGCATAACCCTCTCGCCTGAAACTTACAAAAACTGTAGTTTGATTTAGATTCGGGGAGTCAGATTTGGGTATGGACCCTTATATCCTTGCACTGCCACTTTGCAATAAATACTTTTCTCTCCTCTTAATCACTCGGTGTGTAAACTGTTTTGGCCTGACTGTGCACCAGGCAGGGATCCACTTTTGGTCCTATTTAAATGACTTTTTTTTTTTTTTTTTTTTTTAATAATGTTTCCAGCACTGAGAAAGGACAGATGTTGCACTTCTGCTTGGTGTTATGCAGAAATAGCCACTGTACTTAAGATTTCAGTCACAGTTCATGCATTGCTTTACTTTTCAATTAGTTTTACCACAATAAGAACAGAGTTAGAAATGGATAATGAAGGAGTTGCAGAAACAGAGAGTGTTGAAAATAATGCTCATTGTCACTTATCATTTTTACACCATGTTCAACAGAGTTATTATCAAGGAGCTTATTTCTATTTGCACATAAAAGTTAGTGGAGACAATCTTTTAAGAGAAAATGTCACCCAAAAGGGCCAATAATCATGTGAAAATCATGAAAAAACTTACTTTACACTTACATACAAAAATCTTTTGTGCTAGGAGCCAAAAAGGAGCTTTGCAATGGTATGGAGATATTTTGTTATACAATGAATTTTATTTATTTATATAAGGAGCTCTAGTGGCACAGTGCCTAAGACATTTGACTGTTAACCAGAAGGCTGGAGGTTCAAACCCACCAGCTGCTCCATGGAAGGAAGATGGGTCAATCAACTCCTGTAAAGATTTACTGCCTCAGAAACCTAATGGGGTCGCAATGAGTTGCAATTGACTTGACGGCAATGAGTTTGGTTTTAGTTTTTTAAAACTAAACTTGGATTTACAATTGATAAAAACTTGGATTTACAATTGATAAAAACTTGGATTTACAATTGATAAAAACTTGGATTTACAATTGATGAGAAAAATTACTCTTAACAATTTGGTTAGATTATTTTCATTAATTGCATGTAATATTCATTTTTATTTTTTATTCATTTTATTCATTTATATAAATTAAGTGTATAAACCTTTCATTAAATTTGTTGTGGATAAAAATTAAACTTATTTGGAAATTTTTACATATTTTTCTTCAATAAACCAGTTTGAGAGTTCTCTACAATATAAAACAATACTTTGATGACAGGTAATAAATGAAGAGAAAAGATAATATGTATCTCATGCTTTTTAAAAAATTTCCATTTTTTTGAAATGTCATGATATCAGTAAGAACAATATTCCTACTGTAACAAATATGAGTTGAAAATAGTAGATGCAGTTTTGTTTCTCTGACAACTCTTAGGCTGACTTATTTTACCTTTAAGATTCCAAAGGCAGGTTTCATGACCAATTGAGGTAAAAAGATGTATAATCTTTAATGGATGTACAGTTTATTTTGCCAGTAAATACCTATTCAGAAAAGAGTTAAACCTTAAAGATAAAAATAATTGTATTAACATGACTTCTCTGATACTTATCTTTCCCATAAATAGATTCTGTTTTGGGGTAGGTTTGAGGGGTTGAAATGTGTGAAAGTTTGAAATCTTGACTGTATAAAGAGTAGTTGAGACATCTGTATTAATTTTAGGAATCCCTTGGTGGTAGAAATGGTTAAGCAGTTGACCATTAGCTTTTTTTTGTACTCATCCAGAGGTTTCTCAGGAGACAGGCTTGTGATCTGCTTTTGAAAGTTCACAGCCTTCAAAATCCTATGGACCACTTCTACTCTGCATACATGGGGTCACCAGGAGTCAAAATCAACTTGAGGGCAATTGATTTTGTTTATTTATTTAGTTTTTTTTTGTCTAGGAATCAAAACTGAACTAAAGGTTTATGATAAGCTCCCTACTAGGCATTTAGGTGAATGTGGTTTTGCTTAGCTGGTGCAGTTTAACAGGTGGAATTGCAATGTGGTAGTACAATATTTCTGAGTCGGGTCCAGCTCAATGGCACATAACAACAATAACAACAACAGTACAATATGAACAAACCTGTTCTGGAGGAAGGCAGCCCAAAGCTCCTTGGAAGTGAGAATGGCCAGACTTGGTTTCACCTATTTTGGTCATGTTGTCAGAAGGGACCATTCTCTGGAGAAGGATTTCATGCTTGGTAAAGTGAAGGGTCAGCAAAGAAGGGAAAGACCCTCAACAAGACATATTAACACCGTGGCTGTAATGATCGGCTCAAGTTTAGAAGGGATTGTGAGGATAGCACACTGGGCAGTGTTTCTTTCTGTTGTACACAGGGGTGCTATGAGTTGGAGCCTACTCGATGGCACCTAAAAAAGTACAATAGAGTTTAAGAACATTTGAGTAAATAAGTCATTCAGCAATTCTTAGTGCCCCTGAAGCTCATTTGGTATGTTCAAATCAGTCATTTGCAAGTAATTTGCTTATAACACTGACAAGAACTTTAATTGCTAAGTATGTATTTGACAGATCCCTTGCATTTCTTTAGAAGTGTAATAGAAAAAGAAAATTTCTTTACCCAATTTGAAATAAATTTTCCAAGCCCTGGAATGAAAATGCTGAGAGTGGCCGCTGAATGTGGGGCAGAGAACAATTAAGACATGATGTGAAATACAAAGAAATATGAGCGGAGAAAGCAGTACATTTTTCCTTTAACTATGGACAGAATCCACTTAAACAGCAGATGTTTAAGAAGAAACATGAGCACGACAGAGGGGATTTTTTTTTTTTCATGCTGTGTAGCAGTAATGAGAAAAAATCTAAATTACGTTTCCTGTAATGTCCCAAGATTCAATGTTACATATTTGACTTTAAAGAAAGCACATGTTGAAAAAAGAAACTAACTTATACTCTGTGCTAAGGAATGGAAGGGTTGGGACTTTGAGACAAGCTTCAGAGAACCGTGTGGGTGGGGATTTTTTAAATACTTTATCCATTTGCAATGTATTCAGAAAATTTTGATCAAGACATTACTTTGATTTTAGAACTCATGGAATTTCACACTTTCTCTGAGCAACTCAAATTTCCTTCTCAGGATTTTTTTTTTTTAAACTGTTTAGCCTGAATTGTATCATGGCATAAACTGAAAATTTTCTGGGCTCAAATATAAAATGATTCTTAAAAATAAACTAGAAAAAAAAATTTGAGTAATGCAAACTTTTGGTAAGATCTGAAAATTGAATTCTTCAGGTACAAGACTAAAGCTTCCTAGGGCAATATAATAGACTCCAGAATGGAATTCTTCACTCTTCTATCCACATGTGATGTATATATTGAAGCCTTTATATGGGAGAAGATAGATAATCAGAGATTGAATTTTAAAATTAATTGCCAAAATATCTTCTATTTATGTAATTAAAAATTAATGTATAGTAAATTGTATTTACTTTAGTAGGTAGGTAGAGAAGAACATAGGACTTAAGTAATCATTGGCAAAA
Organism: Orycteropus afer afer; assembly: GCF_000298275.1. NCBI lineage: Eukaryota > Metazoa > Chordata > Mammalia > Tubulidentata > Orycteropodidae > Orycteropus > Orycteropus afer. Next base: position 593,665 of record NW_006921695.1, on the reverse strand, counting down.
AATGAGTTGTTTAAATCTACAAAAAAATCAGAATCATATAATTTGATGGATCTTACTTTGGAAAACCTATCATTACTTGGCATATGAAGAATAGGATCATTTATTGGTTCTCTGCTAATTAACATTTTAAATTGTACTTAGTGTAAACAAGAATTTGGTTAGATTAAAAACCTACATTGGTCTAGAACCTCATAGTTTAACTGAGATAACAACTTTTTGAATAATTTTTTTTTCTGCCCATTTCTTTCTTCCTAAGACTCCACAGAAAGGGAAATGCTTTTGTGAGTAATATGCAATATTATTCTTAATATTTAAACATTTACTTTAGAAAAGATGTTTTGATTTGTACTCATAAGTGAAGCTTTTGAAAGTGCATGATCTTATGACAATTGAGTGTGAGTCAACATGAATTTTTGACAAATATGTCCCATCAAATGAATTGACCTTTTTCTTTAACTGAAATAATCATGCTTGTAGATATAAACCTCACTACCCCTCCCTTTGTCCTCAGAAACAAAAACCTGTCTTGACACAGTTTCATATATGGTTACTGTGTAATAAATTTTGTAATTCCTGGAATACAGTAATGCCACCAACCTTTTGCTGGACAACTACTTTGTGCCAATTACTTTTCCAGGAACTTCGCACAGTTTCACATTAAATTCTCAAAAAGTCATAGGTTAGGAAATTTATCCTCATTTTACCAATAAAGAAAAATGGGGCTCAGAAAGGTTAAGTGACTTGTACTCTAAGTGGCAGAGGCAGATGTGGAATTTAAGTCCATCCTTTTCTATAGCCTAAACTATTTGCCTCGTCCCCAAGTTCCTCCTCTAAGACCAAGGACAGCACTGCCTGTAGGATGACCAACAGTTCCTGATGTTTCTGGATGTAAGATGTTCAGCAGTAAACTTGAGAAAGTCTCAGACAATTGTAGATGAGTTGGTTACCCTATGTGTAGGCGTGCTTTCATAGTTATGGGGTAGTCAGCAAAGCCAAGCTGTCCTTTTAGAAGATTTCTCTCTGTCCTGTTAGATGCACTGGTGAGGTCATTGTTCTAACTAGTAAAATATAATTCAGAGAGCAGTCTCCTGAAAAAACTGGAACCTGTGCTGGGCAGCTTGACGTATAGAGAGAATTTAATCCGTTATTTATCAATCTCCAATTTTTAGCGTAACTTTAGAAATCTTAGATAAAAGAAGAACTCTTACATAAAACTCATGGTCTAGAACTCCTATAAAGTTGAAGAGAATATTAATCAAAGGTAGGTTTGGATCTTTGTCTCTAAAGCAAGCAAATAAGGATATTCTCTTATCAAAGTGCTTTATTCATCAATGTAGTTTGTCACTTGGTCCTTTATATTTCTATCTAATCTAATAATTAACTTGTGAGTATTTGAGTATTGTTACCTTGTATAGTTTAATCAATCTATTATATTGTCAGTATTCTTACATCTTTTTTTTTTTAAATCTGAAATATATATGTTTTTTTTCTATTAGATTGTACATTTCTTGATCACGTAATACATGTTTAGGTCAGCATAACAGGTAAGAAGATCAGCGACTCTGGAAATAGATTGCTAATTCCTACCTGTGACCATGAGGAAGTTACTCAAGCTCTTCAGCACCTGATTCTTTCATCTGTAAAATGGTAACAATAATAGTTCTTAACATATTAAATGAGCTACTTAATTTAAAAGTAAACCAAACTCATTGCCAGTGAGTCAGTTCTGACTTATAGTGACCCCCATAGGGTTTCCAAAGCTGTAAATATTTACAGAAGTAAATTGCCTCATCTTCCTTCCACAGAGCAGCTGGTTTGAACCACCAATTTTCTAGTTAACAGCCAAATGTCTTACCAACTGTGCCACCAGAGCTCCTAATTTTATTTAAAGTATTATATAAAGTGTTAGCTGTATTCTGCTCACTGATCTTAGATGATACTATGTTAGTCCCTGCCAGGGTCATGGGGGGTGAGTGGTTGACTGTACTTAGATAGTGTTTGGCATCTAGCATGTATGCGTAAGGTATTGTCACTTTTTCTAAGAAAGAGGGAATTATCATTGTTTTATCTTTTCAATGTACTGATCAATCATTTGGTGGCACCAAGACTACAGTGATCCTCACTGTAATTTAGAAAGATAGCTGTCATGAATCTGAAGCTAGATTTTTTTTTTTTTTTCTTATGCATAAGTTGAGGTCATTCTTCTCTGGTCATTCTTATTTTTTTTTTTTTTTACCCCCATAAGTTACAAATGATTCATGAATGTTGGGACTAGTTTTGTTAAAGAGAAAATGCTTCCTTGATTAGTTAGAACATACCCTTTCATGTGCACCACTTTAATCTAGTGGACTAAGATCTCTATAACAGTATGAGAATGCAAACCAATGAGGCTTGGCAGTACCTGAAAAGACTTACCTAGGATTACATAAAAGTGCTTCCATTAAAATGTAAATTTTGAGTAAGAGCAGCCGCATCTTTGTAATTTTACTGTTCCGAGACTGGCACACATTTTTTGATATATGCCTTTTAAATAATATGAATTTAAATTTTGGCTGCAGTGTGCCATGTCTACTACATTGTGTCTGTGATTCAGAACACATAATGAGTCATTCTTCTAATAGTTAGTCAAAAGAAGCTGTAGCTGATTTAAAAAGAAATGTTACGGAAGAACATACAGAAAGTAGTCAGTTTTTAGTAGTGTTTGAAGTGTGTATGTATTAAGAAAAAAAGAAAAGAAAAGCCAAGTCCACTGTTATCAACTGGATTCTGACTCATAGTGACTCAGTAGCCAGTGTAGAACTGCTCATAGGGTTTCCAAGGCTGTAAGTCTTTATGGAAGCAGATTGCCTCATCTTCGTACCATAGAGAGGCTGGTGGGTTTGAACCTCCAAACTTTTGATTTGCAGGCCAATGCTTTAACCACAGAGCCACCAGATCTCCTATGTAGGTATAAAAACAATAAATAGAGGTACAGATTTGAAGCAATATATCATGGCTTCTTCCTTCCTGTTTAGTTTGTAAAGCAAACTATCTAACTTACATAACAATATTAACAATTATTTATTAAATTTTAGTAAGTGTTAAACATTATGCTAAATACATTAATAATTATTTAAATTCAAAAGTTGTGATCAAGTTTATGAAATATTACAAAATGAGAAATGCTGATGGAAATTATTTAAAAGTATTTATTTTGGGTATTTTGATATGTTTTACTATTCAATAGAAGAGCCTCTAGGTAGGGTACAGCTGTTAGCTATAAGGTGGGTGGTTCGAGTCTACTCAGAGGCACCTTGGGAGAAAGCCCTGGCAACCTTACTTTTTAAAAGTCAGCCATTGAAAATCATAAGGAGCACAGTTCTATGCTGACAAACATGGGGTCACCATAAGTTTGACTTGACTAGTGGTTGGTTATTCAATAGAACAATAATTCTAAAAACACTGAAGCAAGTCTATGTATAGAGGTTCTAATGGGAAAAGTCAATATATATTTACTAAAAAGTAGAGGCCAACCTTTCCTAAGAGGTTTCAGATTCTCTGAACCAATTTCCAAATGTCTCCTAGGTTATTATATTAAAAATATGTAATAACCCTTGAAAATGGAGGACCCGTTTCTGGATCACTGACCTAAGAACATTTCAGGTCAATATTACTGTTCCATCTGTCCCTGGCATCTAAGTGTTGAGAGTGCTCATAGAAAGGGGGTATTTAGATAATGCTGACATATCTGAAAAGGGCATCACTGTGTAAGCCAGAAGCTGACTCAGAGATAGAAGTCCACCTTCCTTCCCTGATTGTATTACATCCCTCTCTCCTGGATATTGTATTTTGTGTCTGGGTAATATTTTCTTCCTTGAATGATAGGGAGCAACTGCCCAGAGAGCTGATGTATAAGTATCACTAAATGGCCACAGAAGTAAATTAGAAATTCAGTGCCCTTTAATTCAGGTTCTCGCAAACCACATCCTAGTGCACCACCAGAGCTCCCAGATAATTAGTGTTGTTGTTGTTGTTATGTGCCATTGAGTCGGCCCCAACTCATATGACCCCTCCTTGGGTTGCCAAGGCAGTATCACTACAGAAGTAGATTGCCCAACCTTCCTTCCAAGGAGTGGCTGGTGGGTTTGAACTGCCAGCCTTCTAGTTAGGCACTATGCTACCACCAGAGCTCCTCCCAGATAATTAGTAGTATGTAATAATTGGTAATGTATAATTTAAATCCTCTTCCCCGGAACTGAAGAAGGGCTTCTCTTGCTTAATGAAGTATATTTTGAACACAGATGTGATTCTTGGAGATAAAGCAACCATCTTGTGACCATAATGTTGTTAGAACTTTTGAGAGAGACAAAATGTATTTTCTTTTCTCTACTTAGAGTTACGGCACTGTGAAAGTGCAAATTACACAATTCAGCTTTAGAATATAATCAAGTCTAAGACCAACCAGTTGGCAATTGCCTGAAGCTAGCAATTGTCACTCTAAAACCAAAGAAAAGAAGAGATTGAAGAAGTAATTAAAAAAAAAAAATCTCCACAAAAAAAAAATGCCCTGTCCTGGATGGCTTCACTGCAGAACTCAAACAAACATTCAGAGAAGCGCTGACACCAATACTACTCAAACTATTTCAGAACTTAGAAAAGAAAGGAATACTCTCACATTCATTCTATGCAGCCAGCATAATCCTGATACCAAAGCCAACTAAAGATACAACAAAAAATAAAATTACAAACCAATTTCCCTCATGATTATAGATGTAAGAATTCACAGCAAAATTCTAGCTAATGGAATTCAACAGCATATCAAAAAGATAATACATAATGACCAAGTGGAATCCATACCAAGTATGCAAGAATGGCTCAACATTAAACCAAAAAATCAACATAATCCACCACATAGGTAAAACTAAGGAAAAAGATCTGATAATTATCTCATTTGATGCAGATAATGTACAACACTTATTCCTGATAAAAACTCTTAGCAAAATAGGAATACAAGGGAAATTCCTCAACATAATAAAGGGCATTTGTACAAAACCAACACCAACATTATTCTCAATGGAGAGAGGCTAAAAGCATTCCCTTTGAAAACAGAGCCAATCAAGGATGACTTTTATCACTACTCTTATTCACATTGTACCGGAAATCTTGTTGTTGTTGTTGTTGTTGTTCTGTGCCGTCGAGTCAGCCCCGACTCATAGCGACCCCTCCTTGGGTTTCCGAGGCAGTATCACTATGGAAGTAGGATTGCCCAACCAAGCCTTAGCTAGAGCAATAAGGCAAGAAAAGGAAATAAAAGACATTCAAATTTTAAGAAAGAAGTGAAACTATCTCTCTTCACAGATGATATGATTCCACAAGAAAGCTGTTGGAACAAATAGACAGATTTAGCAAAGTAGGAAGATATAAGATCAACATACAAAAATCAGTTGGATTCTTCTATACCAACAAAGAGAACTTAGAAAAGGAAATCAGGAAAACAAACCATTTACTATAGCCCCTCAAAAGATACAATAATTCCTGGTTAGGAATAAATCTAACCAGGGACAAAAAAGACCCAAAGAAAGAAAACTACAAAACTCTACTACAAGAAAATAAAAGACACCTACATAAATGGAAAAACATACCATGCTCATGGATAGGGAAGACCTAACATTGTGAAAATGTCAGCACTACTCAAAGAGAGCTATAGCTATAATACAATCTGATCCAAATTCCAACAGTATTCTTTAATGAGATGGAAAAACTGATCAGTAACTTCATATGGAAAGGAAAGAGCCCTTGGATAAGTAAAGCATTATTAAAGAAGAAGAAGAAAGTAGGAGGCTTCACACTACCCGATCACAGAACATACCATACAGTTGTGGTAATCAAAACAAACTGGTACTGGGACAATGACAGACACATACAGCAATGGAACAGAATCAAGAATCCAGACATAAATCCATCCATCTATGGACAACTGATCTTCATCAAAGGGACAAAGTCCATTAAATGGGGAAGAGGCAATCTTTTTAACAAATGGTGCTGTTAAATTGGGATGTCTATCTGTAGACAAATGAAATGAGACCCATACCTTACACCATACAAAAAACTAACTCAAAATTGATCAAAGACCTAAATATAAAACCTAAAGCTATAAAGATTATGGAAGAAAAAATAGGAACAATGCTAGGGCCCTAATATGTGACATAAAGAGAACACCAAATGTAACTAAAAATGAACAAATAGCAGAAGATGAACTAGATAAATAGACCTCCAAAAAATTAACAACTTATGCTGATCAAAAAACTTCCCTGAAAGAGTGAAAAGAGAACCTACAGACTGAAAAAAGAGGTTTGGCTAATCTCTAAAATTTATAGAAAACTTCAATATTACAACAACCAAAAGACAAACAATCCAGTTAAAAAAAATGTGCAAAGTATATGAACAGGTACTTCACCAAAGAAGACATTCAAGTGGCTAACAAACGCATGAAGAAATACTTGTGCTTATTTGCCATTTTTGTCATTGTTGTTAGGTGACATCAAGACAATTCTGATTCACACTGACTCTATATATAATAGAACAAAACACTGTGCCATCCTCATAATTATTCCCATGCTTGAGCCCATTGTTTCAGCTAGGTGTCAGTCCATTTTGTTGAGGACTTTCCTCTTTTTTGCTGACCCTCTACTTTTCCAAGCATTATGTTCTTCTCCAGAGACTGCTCCTCCTGATAACTTCTACAAAGTACGTGAGACAAGCTCTCGCTATCCTCTCTTCTAAGGAGCATTCTGATGGGACTTTTTCCAAGACTGATTTGTTTGTTCTTCTGGCAGTCCACAGTATATTCAATGTTCTTTGCAAACACCATAATTCATAATTAGCCATTATAGAGATGTAAATCAAAACTATAATGAAATGCTATTTTAGGCTCGGTTCTCTAGTGCTGCTATAATAGAAATAGTACAAGTGCATGGCTTTAACAAGTAGTAATTTATTCTCTTACCAGTTAGGAGGCAAGAAGTGCAAATTCAGAGTGCTGGCTCTAGGTGCTGGGTGAAGGTCCCTCAACCCTGGGCTTCAGCTCTGCCTCCTGCTCCAGGCCCACTGGGGCTGAAGTCTGTTTCTGACTCAGGCAGCTGCAGGCTTCTGAGGCTGACGAACCCAAGGCCAGCAGGTAAAATGGCATAATCTCAAGATCTGTAGGCAACATGGCAGGCCATTGGTACAAGTCCAGGAAATGGAGATGAAGACTTGGCCAAATACAGGATCCAGATGTGCCAAAAAGCAAGAGACCTTTCTCAGAGCTTCCTCACATATACTGGAAGTAGGCCACACAGAGAAAACAATTAATTAGCTGCTCAAAGCAGAATCCATCATGGAGTTGATTATATCATATCCAATCTTATCATGAGGAATAACCACACCCAGCTACCAAGCTACTCAAAGTCAAGCCGAGTCAAGTTAACATACAACCTTAACTACCACAGATATCATCTCATCCCTAAAATAATGTCACTAATAAAAAAGGTGCTCTGGTGGCATAGTGCCTAAGGCATTTGACTGCTAATCAGAAGGCTGGCAGTACAAACCTACCAGCCACTCTGTAGAAGGAAGACTGGACAATTTACTTCTGTAAAGATTTACCACCTCAGAAACCCAAAGAAGGTTGCATTGAGTTGGAATCAACTTGATGGCAGAGAGTTTGGTTTTGGTTTTTAATAAAAAAGAAAAACAGAAAACAACAAATGCTGGTGAGGGTGTGAAGAGACTGGAACCCTGTAGGACTGGTAGGAGTGTAAAATGGTGCAATCATTGTGGAAAATGGTATTGTGCTTACTTAAAAAGCTAGAGATAGAAATACATATTATCTAACAATCCCATTCCTAGGTATACAGCTAAAGAAATAAGAGCTGTGACGAGAATAGACATATGCACACACATTTTCATCACAGCATTATCCACAACAGCAAAAAAATGGAAACGACCTAAGTGCTGTCAATGGATGAATAGATGCATACAGTGGAATACTCTTGTTTTTAGATGCTGTTGAGTCAACTCTGACTCAAAACGATACTATGTACAACACAACAAAACACTGCTTGGTCCTGAGCCAGCCTCACAATCTTTTTTTTTTTTTATGTTTGAGTATATAATAGCAGCCACTGTATCAATCTATCTCACTGAAGGTGTTTCTTGTTTTCACTGACCATCTACTTTACAAAACATGATATCCTTCTCCAGGGATTGTTCCCTACTGTCAACATGAGCAAAGTATAAAAGTTGAAGTCTGGCCATTCTTGCTGCTAAGGAGCATTCCAGCTGCATTTCTTCCAAGACAAATCTGTTCTTCTGGCATTCCTTGATATTTTCAGTATTCTTTGTCAATTCAAATGCATCAATTCTTCTGTGGTCTTCCTTAATCTTTTTTGTCCAACTTTCACATGCATATGAGGCAATTGAAACTAACAAGGCTTGGATCAAGCACATCTTAGTCTTTGAAAGTGACATCTTTCAGTCTTTTCTCCATTTACTATGATGTTGCTTATTAGTCCAGTTGTGAGAACTTTTAATGGAAAACTACACAATGATAAGGAGCTCTGGTGGCATAGTGCCTAAGGCATTTGACTGCTATCCAGAAGGCTGGTGGTTCAAACCCATCAGCTACTCCTTGGAAGGAAGATTGGGTAATCTACTTCTGTAGTGATTCCTCCTCAGAAACCCAAGGAGGGGTTGCTATGAGATGGATCCGACTTGACAGCAGTGAGTTTGGTTTTTAGTTTTACACATAAAGAATGACAAATCCATGAAACATCTCATAACATGCATAAATTTGGAGGACATAATGCTGAGTGAGAAAAGCAAAATTCTGAAACCAAATATGATGGTATAAAAAATATTAATATGTTGGTGTATCTAGTTTTCATTTTCCTGTCTCCTAAGAGGATTATGGTTTTTTTGGGTCCATCATGTCCTTCTCTGCACCATTTGAGGGGGCTCTGGTGGCATAGTGCTTAAGACATTTGACTGCTAACTGGAAGGCTAGTGGTTCAAAACCACTAGCCACTCCTCAAAAGGAAGGTTGGGCAATCTACTTCCTTAGTGATACTGCCTCAGAAACCCAAGTATGGGTTGCTATGAGTCGGATCTGACTTGATGGCAGTGAGTTTGGATTTTTTGGTTAACTTGACTAAGAAAGCCTTGGAGGCATGGTGGAGAGGTGATTATCTGCTAACTGAATGCTTGGTGGTTAGAACCCACCAGCCAGCAGTCTTCTTCTGTAATGATTACTACCTTGGAAATGCTATGGAACAGTTCTACTCTGTCTTATAGTGTTGCTATGACTTGGAATGGACTCAACGGCAGTGGATTGGGCCTTGACTAAAGGATATTTTTTGACTCTTGAGATACAGATCAATTTTAACAATAAGTAATTTAATTAAAATAGCCAATTAATCTATTAAATTAATTATACCAAATAATTCAATCAATTTATAGAAATACATTAATTTCATTAAAATAAATTAACACATATATAATATTGATATGGGAGTTCTGGTAGCATAGTGCCTAAGGCATTTGACTGCTAACCAGAAGGCTGGAGGTTTAAACCCACCAACCACTCCTTGGAAAGAAATTTGAGCAATCTACTACCATAGAGATACCACCTTGGAAACCCAAGGAGGGATCGCTATGATTTGGATCTGACTCGATAGCAGTGTGTTTGGTTTGTTTTGGTTTAATATTGATATTGATATTGATATTGACTTGTAGGCCAGGATGATGACAAAAATGACAACACCTTTGTAGATTAGGTCAAGAGAAACATTTTTTTTTCTTCTCATAATTTATTATATTTTTTGTTGAAAATATACACAGCAAAACATACACAAATTCAGCAACTTATAAATGTACAATTCAGTGACATTGATTACATTCTCCAATCTGTGCAACCATTCTCACTCCAGGAGCTCTGGTGTCAAAGTGGTTAAGGCATTCTGCTGCTAAACAAAAGGTTGGCAGTTCAAACCCACCAGCTGCTCTGCGGTATAAAGATGAAACAGTCCTTTTGGGTAAAGATATACAGCCTTGGAAACCCTCTGTGGCAGTTCTACCCTATCCTACAGGATTTTTATGAATTGGAATAAAGTTGATGGCAGTGGGTGGACTTATTCTCATTGTCTTTTTCCAAATTATTACTCCATGATTAATATAAACTGACAGCCCCTAAGGTTCTTAACTAAACTTTTGAGTTGCTGTTGTCAATTTGATCCCACATAGGTAATTCTTGTTAGGTGCTGTTGAATCAGTTCCAACTCATAGTGATCCTATGTACAACAGAATAAAACACTACCTGGTCCTGTGCATCCTCACAGTTGTTGCTGTGCTTGAACCCATCATTGCAACCACTGTGTCAATCCATCTCACTGAGGATCTTCCCCTTTTTTTGCTGACCCTCTACTTTGCCAAGCATAGTATCTTTCTTCAGGGATTGGTCCCTTCTGGGAACATGACCAAAATATGAAAGACAAAATCTGGTCATTCTTGCTTCTAAGGAACACTCAAGACAGGCCCCACATCCAGACACAGGAAGTGGGGGAAGAGCCGAGGATGAGATAGAGCCATGGGAATCCAGGTAAAGGGAGGGAAACAGGCTCCACACCCAGATGCAGGAAGTGGGGGTAGAGCTGGGGATGAGACAGAACCATGGGATCCAGGTAAGAAGAGGGAGAAAGGCTGCACACCCAGGCAGCAGGAAGCGGGGGGGGGGGGAGGGATGATAGAGCTGTGGGATCTAGGTAAGGAAAGGGTGGAGAGGTTTCGAACAGCTAAGGGAGGCAAATTTGTCTGTAAGTTTATTGTACTGTGGTGGCTTGCATTTGCTGTGAGGCTGGAGGCTGTGCCACCAGTATCTCAAATGCCAGCAGGGTTGCACATGGTGCACAAGTTTCAATTCAGCTTACAGACTGAGACAGACTAGGAAGAAGGAAGAGGCCATCCACTTCTCAAAGAATTCACCAGGGAAAACGTTATGAATAGCAGAGAAACACTGTCTGATACATTACTGGGCAACTTCATGAATAGCCCTGAAACATTGTCTGATACAGTGCAGGAAGACCACCCTGTTAGGTCAGAAGACACTCAAAATAGGAGTGTGAAAGAGCTGCATCATCAGAGTAGAACAACCTACCTTAATGATATGGATAAAGTAAAGCTGTTGGGACTTCCATTTGCTGACGTGGCATGACTCAATTTGAGGAGAAACAGCTGCAAACATCCATTAATTACTGGAACATGGAATGTACAAAGTATGAATCTAGGAAAATTGGAAGTTGTAAACAATGAAATCGAATGCATAAAGATTGACATCCTAGGCATTAGTGAGCTGAAATGGACCATTTTTGGCCATTTTGAATCAGATAACCATATGAACTACTATGCTGAGAATGGCAAATTGAAGACAAATGGCATGGCATTTGTCATCACAAAGGATGTTTCAAGATCTGTCCTGAAGTACAATGCTGTCAGTGATAGGATAATATCCAAATGCCTACAAGCACCAAAACCAAACATGAAGAAATTGAAGATTTTTATCAACTTCTGCAGTCTGAAATTGACTGAACATGCAATCAAGATGTGTTAATTATTGCTGGTGACTGGAATGCAAAAGTTGGAAACAAAGAAAAATTACAGATAGATGGAAAATTTGGCCTTGGTAACAGAAAGAATGCTGGAGATCGCATAAAAGGATTTTGCAAGACCAATGACTTATTCATTGCAAATAACCTTTTTCAATAACACAAACAGCAGCTCTACCTGTGGACTTTACCGGATGGAATACATAGGAATCAGATTGACTACATCTGTGGCAAGAAGCAATGGAACAGCTCAGTAACTTTAGCCAAAACAAGGTCAGGAGCTGATTGTGGAACAGATCATCAACTGCTCATATGCAAATTTAACTTCAAGTTGAAGACAATTAAAACAAGTCCACAAAAGCCACAATATGACCTTGCATATATCCTTTCTGAATTTAGAGACCATCTAAAGAATAGATTTGACACATTGAACACCAATGACCAAAAACAGAAGAATTATGGGATGACATCAAGAACATCACCCATGAAGAAAGCAAGATGTTATTAAAAAGATGAGAAAGGAAGAAAAAAACCAAAATGGAAGTCAGAACAGACTCTGAAAATTTCCCTTGAGTGGAGAGTAGCTAAAGCAAATGGAAGAAATGACAATATAAAAGAGCTGAACAGAAGATTTCAAAGAGCAGCTCAGGCAGACAAAGCCTATTACTATAATGAACTGTGCAAAGATCTGGAGTTAGAAAACTAAAAGGGAGGAACATGCTTGGCATTTCTCAAGATGAAAGAACTGAGGAAAAATTCAAGCCTCAAGTTGCAATATTAAAAGATTCTATAGGCAAAATGTTGAATGATGCAGGAAGCATTAAAAGACGATGGAAGGAATACACAGAGCCATTGTACCAAAATGACCAGGTCGATCTTCATCCATTTCAGGAGGTGACATATGATCAAGAACTGGTGGTACTGAAGGAAGAAATTGAAGATGGACTGAAGGAATTGTCAAAGAACAAGGCTCCAGGAATTGACGGAGAACCCACTGAGATGTTTCAACAAATGGATGTTGCACTGGAGGCACTCACTTGGTTATGCCAAGAGATTTGGAAGACCTGGCCAACTGACTGGAAGAGATCCAGATTTGTACCCATTCCAAAGAAAGGTGATCCCACAGAATGTGGAAATTATTGAACAATATCATTAATATCACAGGCAAGTAAAATCTTACTGAAGATAATTCAAAAACGGTTGCAACAGTATATTGACAGAGAACTTCCAGAAATACAAGTTGGATTCAGAAGAGGGCATGGAATGCGGGATATCATTGCTGATGTCAGATGGATCTTGGCTCAAAGCCAAGAATACCAGGAAGATGTTTGTTTAAGTTTTATTGACTATGCAATGATATTTGATTGTGTGGATCATAACAAATTATGAGTAATGTGGAGAAGAATGGCAATTCCAGAACACTTAATTGTACTAATGAGGAACTTGTACATAGACCAGGAGGCTGTCATTCGAACAGAACAAGGGGACACTGCATGGTTTAAAATCATGAACGGAGTGCATCAAGGTTGTATCCTTTCACCATACTTATTCAATTTATATGCTGAGCAAATAATCTGAGAAGCTGGACTATATGAAGAAGAACATGGCATCAAGATTGGAGGAAGAATCATTAACAACTTGAGATACACTGACAAAAAAAACTTTGCTTGCTGAAAGTGAGGATGACTTGAAGCACTTACTGATGAAGATTGAAGACTACAGTCTGCAGTACTGATTGCATCTCAATATAAAGAAAACAAAAATCCTCACACTGGACCTATCAGCAGCATCATGATAAATGGAGAAAAGATCGAAGTTGTCAAAGACTTCACATTGGTTGGTTCTACAGTCAATGCCAATGGAAGCAGCAGTCAGGACATCAGACTATGTATTTGTTGTTGTTGTTGTTATGTGCCGTCGAGTCAAACCCAACTCATAACTATCAGACTATGTATAACACTGGGCAAATCAGCTGCAAGGGACCTCTTTCAAGTCCTGAGGAGCAAAGATATTTCCTTGAGGACTAAGGTGGATCTGACACAGCCTCATATGCATGTGAGAACTGGACAATGAATAAGGAAGACCAAAGAGGAGTTGATGTTTTTGAGTTGTGGTGCTGGTGAAGAATGCTGAAAGTACCATGGACTGCTAAAGGATAAAACACATCTGTCCTGGAAGAAGTATAGCCAGAATACTCCTTGGAAACGAGAATGGCCAGATGTCATCTCATCTACTTTGGTCATGTTGTCAGAAGGCACCATTCCCTGGAGAAGGATGTCATGCTTGGTGAGGTGGATGGTCGACAAAGCAGGGGAAGGCCTTCAACAAGATGAATTGACACAGGGGCTGCGGTGATGGGCTCAAGTATAGCCAGGATGGTGGAGCTGGTGCTGGACTGGGCAGTGTTTTGTTCTGCTGTGCATAGGGTCACTATGAGTTGGAAATGATTCATCGGCACCAAACAACAGCAATAACAACAACAAGGAGCATTCTGGCAATACTTCTTCTATGAGATATATTGATTCTTCTAGCAGTCCATGATATATTTAGTATTCTTCACCAACACCACAAGAGCTCTGGTAGTGTAGTGCCTAAGACACTTGACTACTAACCAGAAGGCTGGCGGTTCAAATCCACCAGCCACTCCTTGGAAGGAAGCCTGGAAAATCTACTTCTGTAGTGATACCACTTTGGAAACCCAAGGAGGGGTCACTATGAGTTGGGTCTGATTTGATGGCACATAACAACAACAATGATTCTTCTTTGGTCTTCCTTATTCATTATCCAGCTCTCAAATACATGGCTTGGGTCAGGCGCACCTAAGTATTTAAAATCCCTCCCCAAAAAACCAAACTCATTGCCATCAAGTCGATTCCAACTCATAGCGACCTCTTCTTAGGTTTCCGAGGTGGTATTTCTATGGAAGTGGATTGCTCTGTCTTATTTCCGAAGTGCGGCTGGTGGGTTTGAAAACCTGCCAGCCTTCTGGTTAGCAGTCAAATGCCTTAGGTAATATGCCACCAGAGCTCCTAGCCTTCAAAGTAACAGGTAATTCCTTAAAAGAGCACATTGCTCAAGGCAGACATTCTAGAATTTTTTTTTCTTTTTCTTTTTTCCTCTTTATTTTCACAGAACCAGGATAAAGGAGATATGAGAGAAACTGTGGCATGTGAGGAATGGGGATATGGGGTTCTGGAAACTCAAATGTGGCATGCTTCGCCACTTGACACCTCATCTAGACTCTTTATCCCTTGCTTTCCTGCAGCACAGAGTCTGGAAAACAGGTGAGTTATGTTATTAACTTATTAAATTGTTCCACATGCTTCTTAATAAATTTTCTCATTGGGATAATGCATACAAATAAATAAATAAGTTGCATGTAATTTTTGAGAATGGAAAGTTAATTGTCTTTACATTTCTGCTAAATGAATGTTGAACAAATATTTAAATAGTATTTATTTGAAGGGGATCCAAATTATTATCCTACCTTGTCCTGACACTGGATCTAAAATTCTAGCTAATTCCAACATCACGGGCTGAGGTATTTCTAACATCTGAAGAGGCAGTGTGGACTTGTTGGATGATATATTATGTAGCTATTGATGTTGCTTCCTGGAGCTGACTGAGGCAGAGGTTCAGCTCATTCTTCCAGGAATTAGAACATGAGGTAGTTTCTGGATCTTCCAGGACTCCAGCATATTACCATGGGCTTTGGAGTTTGACTCAGGAAGCAGAGGAGACAGCTCCAGTTCACATGACACAGATGTCTTAAGTTTGGGGATGGAGACCATCCTGCACATCAGAGAAGAGAGAGACTCTGTTTTCCATGACACCACAACATGGTTTATCTGATGGGCTGGCAAATATACTGAATCAGCTATTAACTTAAAATTTCTGTTTGAAAACAAACATTTCTAAGTGCTTCTCTGGCTCTGCTATAACTAAGGTTAAATGTCTTTAAACATGCAAATCGGGCAGTACAGGATGCATATAAGCCAAATATCTAGTTTGCATAGAGAAAATAAGAACTCTACCCATCCAAATTTGGCAACTTTACACAGTGTTGTTTAATAGAAGTGACTCATAGCAGCTGTGGTCATTTCCATTTGGCCCAGAGATTGGATAAAGAGGCAGTAATCCTATGGTATGATGGTTACCTAAATTAGAATGGAGTGGCACCTGAGTGCTTTAACTCTCTCTTAAATACACAAACATGTAGTGGTCCTTTGAGACATTGTAAGTTCAGTGGCACATAGGCATCCTTACGCTGATCAACCTAGGTCTTGCTGGGAGACCATGATTCCAGAACGGGTCTAGATGCTGAGGACTGGGTGTTCTGTTAAGTATAGTATACCACTTGAGGATCCTTGGTTTTACATACTTAACAGTGAAAAGGGATAAGCCCTGGTGGCACAATGTTTAAGCATGAAAAGTTGGTGGCTCAACCCACTTAGTGGCTCAGCGGGAGAAAAGCCTTGGCGATCAGCTCCTGCCAAGATTATAGCCAAGAAAACACTATATAACAGTTTTATTTTGCTTTGTTGTACTGCTATGAGTTGAAAACCAACATGATGGCACCTAACACCAACAGTGAAAGGGCTGGTGGGTAGTATTCTTTGGAGAGGAAAAGGAAAATAACCGTGTTTTGACTATTTATAGTGATCATAAATTTTTCGTCTCATTGAAGCTTTTTTTTTTATGTTTTCTTTTATACTTTTTTTAAATTTTTTTAATTATTGTTTTGTTAGCATGAAAATTCAGTTTTTGCATGGGCATGCAAAGCTGGATTTTGGGTTAATTATTTAGAGCTTCTGTCTGGTTGATGTTGTTTGTATAGCCCATTTAAGGACAACGTGTCTCATTGTTCCATCTCAACACCAAGCTGACATCCAGAAGTAATTGAAAAACAAATGAAAATTTTAATGTAATCTCTTGAGAGCACACTTCAGAGAGAATTAATGCCTAGTAAAATGTCTTAAAATCCTCTTTCCCCATGTTTTGTTTATCTATTGTTGTGTAGCCAACCATCCCCAAATTTAGTGTTCAAAACAATAACTGGCTGTGATCTCTTGCAGTTCTGTGGCTTGGTTCTTCTGTTCTGTAAGATGCTGCCTGGGATTATAGTTACCAGCAGGCTCAACTGGGCTGGAACCAGGGCTTCAAACTGGTTAATTCTAGTTCAACTTCAGACTGAGAGTTTTCATTTCCACCCCAGATATACTGAATCAAATTTTAACAAGATCCCCAGAACCACCTGGGGATCTCACAAAAATGTAGATTCTGATTCAGTATTTTTGGAGTGGAAATGAAAAGTCTCAGTGAAAGGTTGAACCAGAATGAACTGTAACACTCAAAATGGCTCAACTCACACCAGCTGCAATTTGATGCTGGCTACCAGCTAGACTTGCAACTGTGGCTGTTGACCAGAGTGTCTTAGTTTTCTTTAGTGGCCACTCTGTGAGGCTTGGGCTTCTCACAACATGGCAGCTGGGTTGAAAAGGGACTATCTCAAGTATGTGAAAAAGTAGCTGCAAATGTCTTTAGGCTCAGCCTCAAAAGTTACAGAGCATCACTTCCATCACATTCTGTGGCAAGTCACAGGACTAGTCCAGGTTCAAAGGAGTTGAGGAAGACTCTCCCTCTTAACAGGGGAAGTGTTAATATTTGTGATCATCTTTAATCTACCCCAGCTTATCTTCCTCAACATCTCATATATGTGGTAGCTGTCTCTAAATCTCTCTCCTCTATCATTCCCAGCTCTATCCAAACAATCCCAAAATTATGTCCCTTAACATATCTATTTCATATCCATCTATTTCCTTTCTACACACACATTTCATCTGTCTAATATATCTCTGCCCTCTCCAATATAAATCCAGTTAGCCTTTTAAAGTTATCTAATACTTCTCCCTCACTCATTACCTTGATCATCATATGAATTGCTAATTTATTATGATTGTTGATAACATAATGCATCTTGGTGGAAGCAAACAGAAATGGAGAGTGGATATGATTGCTAATTTAATTCCTGCCATATTATGTTTGGGTGATACATAGCACTATGGGGAATTGATTTTGGTTTCAATTTCACGACACTAGTTGATTTTCAGAATGGACACAGGGGAGGGTTAGCAGAGAAGCTGACTGATTCAGGACTCATTTCTTGAGGTTGCCTGAGGCACATCATATACCAAGATTGAAGGGAATGTTGCTCATTGAGCATCACATTATTTTGCAGAGCAATATTGCTGGTTCCAGCTAAATCCTAAAGAGTTAAATTGTGAGTTGAGACATTTTGGGAATAGATCTCTTGCAGAAGTGAGTTTCTGAAGACAATGAACTTTAAGCAAATATATCTTTCAGCAGATGTGTCACTAATGGCAGCGCCCAGCAGAAGAGTCCAAATTGAGGCCTAAACATTAGCACTAAACAATAAAAGGCAGCAGTGATGTAGTGGTAGATCTTGCCTTCCATGAGGAAGACTCAGGTTCGATTCCTGGCCAATATACCTCATGTGCAGCCACCAACCTGTCTATCATGGGAGGCTTGTGTTGCTATAATGCTCAACAGGTTTCAGGAGAGCTTCCAGACTAAGATGCACCAGGAAGAAAAGCCTGGAGATGTATTTCCAAAACTCAGCCATTGAAAACCCTATGAATCACAATAGTTTGATTATGGGGATGGCACAGGATTGGGCAGCATTTCATTCTGTCGGGGACTGCTAACAATAATAAACAGCAAAAATTACAACTCAAGCTAATAATTCTAAAAATAAAATTTGTTCTGCTTTTCTAGCTTGAAAAATGCACCTTTGTATTGATCTGGGAGATCAAGTTTATAATTCTCATACTTCTCTGAGTTCTATGCTAAAATGAGGCAGCTTGGTGAGAGCTGGCCCCAACCTCCTTCTGGTTCCTTTTTCTCAATCTTGGGCTGAGAGACGTTTCACCACTTGTCTGGACACCCCCAAAAAAATTTCTAAGCTGTGTCCCTAGTTTCTAAATATAGCAGCTCCTTAGCAAATAGCCAGAGTGATCTGCTATCAGGAGGTACACCTAGTGAGGAGTCCTGGAAGCAGGTTCAAGGATGTTTGGGTGGAGAATTCCAGGGCCCTAGATCCCCAAGGGGTAGGAGTGGTTCAGTGGTAAAATTTTTACCTTCTATAAAGAGATCCAGGTTTGATTCCTGGCTAATGAACTTCATGTGCAGCTACCATTTGTTTGCTAGTGGAGTCTTGTGTGTTGCTATAATGCTGAACAGGCATCAGTGGAATTTCTAGTCCAAGGCAGACTAGGAAGAAAGGTGATCTACTTCTGAAAATATCAACTGACAACAGCCCTGTGGATCACGACAGTCCAACTGCATTGTGTGTGGGGTTGTCATGATCTCGAGGCCAACTCAATGGCAGTTAGCAACAACAACAAATAACCAGAGCTTGGTCTTGAAGGGGAGGCTTAGATTCCACATGAGCATGTTTGGCCCTACCAGCTTCTTGGTAGGAGGAGGGCCAGAGTGAGCCCTCTAAAGCATAAGGTCCGGGGCAGTTCTCCCCTTGCTCTTTTGTATAAAAATTCATCATAAGTTTTCTTCACAGGTATGGCAGCCAGAGTACTACTTTGTATATTTCTTCTATTTCAGGGGTTCATGAAACAGTGAGGCTGTGGGGTGTTGGGTCAGAGTGCCAAAGGATTGAAAGTGCTGTGGGAAATGGAGCAAGGCAGTCTCTGGACTTCTGCCAGGAGAGAATTGAGAGTTGAGCTAGACTATGAGTTGGCATTGAACTGCAGCCAAGTGACCTTGACAGTCTACTTTAGGGTTATTGGTCACACTGAGACTCTGAGGATTCAGAATTTTGGAACAGTCAGCCCCAGGGTTACAGGTGAGGAGAGACAATGCAGGGATGCCCAGAGTAGCAGGCTGGAAGAGCAGGAGAAAGGGGATAAAAGCCAGGAAGCCAGAGAGAAGAGCAATCAGCTGAAGGGATTATGCGAGGAGAGGAAACTCAGGCTCGCCCAGAGTAGCAGGCCAGAAGAGCAGGAGAAAGGGGATAAAAGCCTTGAACCCAGACAGAAGAGCAGTCAGTCCCAGGGTTACAGGTGAGGAGAGACAACTCAGGGATGCCCAGAGTAGCAGGCTGGAAGAGAAGGAGAAAGGGTATAAAAGCCTTGAACGTGGACAGAAGATCAGTCAGCCCCAGGGTCACAGGTGAGGAGAGACAACTCAGGGACACCCAGAGTAGCAGGCCGGAAGAGCAGGAGAAAGGGGATTTTAGACTATCCATGTTTAAGGTCTTCATAATAAGAACCCTAAAATATTGAAGGTGTTTAAGAAGGGCTTCAAATGGTCCTGCGTGATCCTTTCTGCCCAGAGATTAAAGTTTTGTACTAAATGTTCTGACCCATCTTTTAGCCTCAGTCTGATTTAGCTCCCTTGGGGGTGATTTCTGTGCATGAGTAATTGTTTCTATCTAAGATATTTGAGTCATTGGTTAGTGCAGCTTTGCATCATCAGACACACCTTTTAAATTTATCTAAAACCTTTCTTAGTAATTATAAAAATAACATTTTTTTTTTGTTGAAAATATAAACAGCAGAATATACACCAATTCAACAATTTCTACATGTATACTTCAGTGATTGATTACATTCTTCAAGCTGTGCAACCAATCTTGTTCTCCCCTTTTTTCCAAGTTCATGAGGATTTGAATTTCTGCTCCACATTTTTACCACTTTTGATTAGTATTTTTCTGTAGAATCTTTGATCAAAATGTTCATCATCATAGTTTGGCACCATCTAGTTCTTCTGATCTCATGACAAATGTGGCAATTGTTCATGGAAACAATTAACCATTGTTGCACCCTACTAGATGAGTGGCAGGAGTGGCTCTGAGGGGCGCAGTATAGATTCTGAAAAACGGAGGCAGAAAAAGTCAGGTTAATCAGATCTGGCTTTTATTAGGAAACTCACAGATAGAAATTGGTGCCAAAATTCTCACGAGGAACAATAACACTTTAAGGTACCCAATTAGAGCTCTATATAGGACAGTGTGTGGTAGGGGTTTATATGGTTAGTGCTTATATGCAAGGATACATGCAGAAGGACCAGGAAAAATATGTCTGATCTATGATGGATGGGGTTGTTTTTTTACTAGTTAATGGGTAACAGTTGAAGTTAGTTAGCATGAAGTCATGTGTTTGATGTGTTTTTCCCTGGCCAGGTCACTGCTCTGTCAGGCATTCTGGTTCTTCCTTAGAGTCTTTTGTGGCCAGGACCACAAAGAATTCTGTATTGTTCATGGCCCTCACAGAGATGCATTCCACTTCCTCCTACTATTCCTGACTCTTGTTCTTACTCTGTTGCTCCTAGTCATTTTAAAATGATTATTTTATGGTTAGAATTTACAT
Source organism: Orycteropus afer afer (assembly GCF_000298275.1). Lineage (NCBI taxonomy): Eukaryota > Metazoa > Chordata > Mammalia > Tubulidentata > Orycteropodidae > Orycteropus > Orycteropus afer. The sequence goes on along the minus strand of NW_006921695.1, from coordinate 572,643 downwards.
TCTTAACTACTCAATGATTGGTGTGTGTTCTCTAGGGAAAGTCGATGTTGGTTCTGTATTGATGATGATACTGGCTCTTTGGGGAATATCCCTTGAGCCAGATAATAACAAGAAAACCCTGACCTACTCAGGGTCCAACTTTGATGGCTCTATGCTATCTATATTTAGTGCTTATGGAGGAAGAGAAGATCAGTTGCTTGGATCTCTAAATTAACCAGCATTCAAAAATTTTCTGAAGTCAGAGACTCATTTCTGTCTACTGGTAACATTCCAAATACCATTTTGCATGAAAGTGCAAGTGCAGATTAATTGAACTCTGAAGGTTGTAACAGAATATTACATGGACATTGGCCATCTGAACTGAGCTTGTGATATCACTGTTTACTTCTGTGATGCCCAGGCATTATGCAGTCAATAATACCTTCTGAGACTCTAGAACTTAGACTGGTCTCTGCTTTCATGTAAATTCTTTTGTGATTTGGCACTACCACTGAGGTCTACATTGTATATATTGGGTCAACAGAGCTAGTTTATTTTGATTTGGGGAAATACACTGTAGCATTGGAATATGGATGTTAATATAGTTTTATGTGTTGATGTGAGTAAATGTGTGCATGTGCATATGTGTCATGTGGTTGCTTCTGGAATCAATCAGGGAATTTCAGGATGGATGTTGTGGGGAAGGCACAGAGGAATTATCTCTTAGGGTTATTGAGTATTGGGAAATTCATTGTTTTTACAACATAGGGGAAGAAGAGTTGCACATAACAGCTTCCTGACTATTCCCAGGGGAAATTAAAACCCAACTGAAGAATCAGAGCATATTTCATCCCTTAGTTCTCTATTTTTTTCCCTTTATTTTGACGTGCAAGAGTGGAAAGGAAAGAATTATTTTTAATTTTGCAGTTTACAGCTTCTGAATAATCAGAGTAGTAAGCAGTCCTTTTTTACTTGTTGTGATCAAGAGTGACAAGGTCTACCTGACAGAATATATTTTCCAGTAGGCCAGACATGGTGCTAAGCATTTGCATCACTACTGTCACTTTACTGAGTTATGAAGTTTTCGGAAAGCTACCCATTAAAACCAGAGATTTTTTCTGAGAAAAATCAACTCTAACTCTGTTAGAAGAGTTTACATTTTAAAAGTGTGCAATCAAGATGCATTAATGTTGTTGTTGTTAGGTGCCTTTGAGTTGACTTCAACTCACAGCAACCTTATACAAAACAGACCAAAACACTGCCCACTCCTTTGCCAACCTCACAATCCTTACTATCCCTGAGCCCATTGTTCAGCCAGTGTCAATCCATGTCATTGAGCACCTTCACCTTTTTTGCTGACCTTCCAATTTACCAAGCATGATATCCTTCTCTAGGGAAAGGTCCTTTCTGACAACGTGACCAAAGTAGGTGAGATGAAGTCTGGCCATTCTCGCTTCCAAGGAGCATTCTGACTGCACTTTCTTCCAGGACAGATTTGTTTGTTCTTCTGGCAGTCCATGGGACTTTCAGTATTCTTCACCAACAACACAATTCAAAAGCATCAGTTCCTCTCTGGTCTTCCTTATTCATTGTCCAGCTTTCACATGCATATGAGGCTATTGAAAACACCTTGGCTTGGTTTAGGCTTACCTTAGTTTTCAAAGAGATATTTTTGCTCTTCAGCACTTTGAAGAAGTCTTTTGCAGCAGATTTGTCTAGGGCAATATGTCATCTGATTTCTTGACTGCTGCTTCCATAAGTGTTGATTGTGGAACCAAGTAATATGAAATCTTTGACAACTTCAATACTTTCTCCATTTATCCTGATGCTACTTGTAGGTCCAGTTGTGAGGATATTCATTTTCTTTATGTTGGAGTGTAATCCATATTGTAAACTGAAGTCTTTAATCTTCATCAGTAAGTTCTTCAAGTCATCATCTTCACTTTCAGCAAGCAAAGTTGTATTGTCTGCATATTGCAGGTTGTTAATGAGTCTTTCTCCAATCCTGAGTGATGTTCTTCTTCATATAGTCCAGTTTTTCAGATTATTTGCTCAGCATACAGATATAATAGGTATGGCTTAAGGATACAATCCTGATGTACTCCCTTCCTGATTTTAAACCATGCAGTATCCCCTTATTCTATTTGAATGACACCCTCCTGGTCTATGTACTGGTTCCTCGTGAGCACAATTAAGTATTCTGGAATTCCAATTCTTCTCAATATTATCCATATTTTATTATGATGCACACAGTAGAAAGTTTTTGCATAGTCAATAAAACACAAGTAAATATCTTTCTTGTATTTTTTGCTTTCAGCCAAGATCCATCTGACATCAGCAATAATATTCCTTATTCCAAGATACATTGATAATTACTGGCAATTGGAATGCAAAAATTGGAAACAAAAAAGAAGGATCAGTAGTTGGAAGGTAAAGCCCTGCTGAGAGGAATGATGCTGGAAACCACATGATAGAATTGTAGAAAACCAATGACTTATTCATCAAAGATATATATATATATATATATATAGGAGCTCTGGCAGCATAGTGGCTAAGGCACTTGACTGCTGGCAGTTCAAACTCACCAGCCACTCCTTGGAAGGAAGATGGGGCAATCTACTTCCGTAGTGATACTGCCTTGGAAACCCAAGGAGGGGTTGCTATGAGTCGGGTCCGACTTGATGGCACATAACAACAACAACATATTATTATCTTAATTGTGGTGCTGAGGAAATACTTTTCTCAACAACACAAATGATAACTATACACATGGACCTCACTGGATGGATTACACAGGGATCAAATTGATTACATCTGTGGAAAGAGATGATGATGAAACTCAATATTATATTAGTCAAGACAAAGCCCAGGGCCAACTGTGGAACAGATCATTAATCGCTTATATGCAAATTAAAGCTGAAACTGAAGAAAACCAAAGCAAGTCCATTAGAGCCAAAGTTCCACCTTGAATACATTACATATGAATTTAGAAACCATCTCAAGAATTGATTTGAAGCACTGAACACTAATGACTGAAGACCAGAAGAGTTGTGAGATGACATCAAGGATGTCATACACGAAAAAATCAAAATATCATTAAAAAGACAGAAAGAAAGGTGAAATAAAAGAGCTGAACAAAAGATTTTAAAATGTGGCTTGAGAAGACAAGGCAAAGTATTGTAATGCAATATACAAAAACCTGGAGGTAGAAAACTAAAAGAGAAGGATGCTATCAGCCTTTTTCAAGTTGAAAGAACAAAAGAGGAAATTTAAGCCTCGGGTTGCAATTTTGAAGAATGCTAAGGGCAAAAACCTGAATGATGTACAAAGCATCAGAATAAGATGGAATCACTGTACCAAGAAGAACCAGTCCACATTCAGTCATTTCAGGAGGTAGCATATGATTAAGAACTGCTGGTACTGAAGGAAGAAGTTCAAGTAGCACTGAAGGAACTGGCAAAAAATAAAGCTCCAGGAACTGACAGAATACCAGTGGAGATGCGTCATCAAAGAAATGCAATGTCGTAAGCACTTACTGTCTACGTGAAGAAATTTGGAAGACAGCTACTTGGCCAACTGAATGGGAGCCAAGTTTGTGCCCATTTCAAAGAAATGTCATTAAATGGAATGTGAAAATTATAGAAAAATATTTATTTTCCATACTAGCAAAATTTTGCTGAATATAATTCAAAGTAGGCTGTAGGAACAGTAAGAATAGAAATAGCAATAGGAACTGCCAGAAGTTCAAGCTGGATTTAGAAGAGGATGTGTTGTTGTTGTTATGTGCTATTGAGTCAGACCTGACTCATAGTGAGCCCTCCTTGGGTTTCTGAGGTGGTATCACTATGGAAGTAGATTGCCCCATCTTCCTTCCAAGGAGTGGCTGGTGGGTTTGAACCACCAGCCTTCTGTTTAGCAGTCAAGTGCCTTAGGCACTAAGTTACCAGAGCTCCTAGAAAAGGTTGTGGAACAAGGGATATCATTGCTGATGTCAGATGAATCTTGAGCAAAAACAGGAGTTGCCAGAAAGAGGTTTACTTGTGTTTTACTGACTACATAAAGGCTGTGTGGATCACAATAAATTACAGATAACATTACAAAGAATAGGAATTCTAGAACACTTAATTGTGTTCATGCAGAACCTATACATAGACCAAGAGGTAGTCATTCAAAGAAAGCAAGGGGCTACTGCATGGTTTAAAGTGAAAAAATGTGCAACACAATTGTATCTTTTTAGGCAATTTATTCAATCTCAATTCTGAGCAATTAATCCAACAAACTGTACTATATGAAGTATGCGGCATCAGGATTGGAGGAAGACTCATTAATAATCTGTGATATGCAGATAACACAACCATGCTTGCTGAAAGTGAAGAGGACTTAAAGTACTTACTGATGAAGATCAAAGACTACTGCCTTCAGTATGGATTATACTTCAACATAAAGGAACAAAAATCCTCACAACTGGACAATAAGCAAAATCATGATAAATGGAGAAAACATTGAAGTTTTTAAGGGTTTCATTTTACTTGAATCAACAATCAATACCCAGGGAAACAGCTGTCAAGAAGCCAGACATTGCATGGGGAAATACGCTAAAAAAACAACAACAACAACAAAAAAAAAAAAACCAAAACTCTTTAATATGTTAAAAAGCAAAGATGCCACTCTAAAGACTAAGGTGCACCTGACCCAAGCTATGGTATTTTCAGTTGCCTCATATAAATGTGAAAACTGCACAATGAATAAAGAAGACCCAAATTAATTGATGCATTTGAATTTTGGTGTTGGTGAAGAATACTGAATATACCATGGACTGACAGAAGAATGAACAAGTTTATTTTGGAGAAAGTATAGTCAGAATATTCCTTAGAAGTGAGAATGGCCAGATTTTGTCTCTTGTACTTTGGTCATGTTGTCAGAGGTACCAGTTCCTAGAGGAGGGCATCATACTTGGTAAAGAAGATAGAAAAAATACAGAGTCACTGTACCAAAAAGAATTAACCCATGTGCCACCATTTCAGGAGGCAGCATATCATCAAGAACCAATGGTACTGAAGGAAGAAGTCCAAGGTGCACTGAAGGAATTCATGAAAAACAAGGCTTCAGATATTGCAGGAACCCACTGAGATGTTTCAACAAATAGATGCAACACTGGAGCACTTACTTGTCTATGCCAAGAAATTTGGAAGACAGCTACTTGGCCAACTGACTGGAAGAGATTGATATTTGTGCCCATTCCAAAGAAAGTTGATCCAACAGAATGTGGAAATTATTGAACAATATCATTAATATTACATGCAAGCAAAATTTTGCTGAGGATAATTAAAAAAATGGTTGCAGCACTATATTGACAGGCAAATTCCAAAAATTCAAGGTGGATTCAGAAGAGGACATGGAAGGAGGGATATCATTGCTGATGTCCAATGGATCTTGACAGACAGTAAAGAATATCAAAAAGATATTTATCTGTGTTTTATTGACTATGCTAAAGTTTTATAAGGCATTTGACTGTGTAGATCACAACACATTGTGGATAACATTGCGAAGAATGGGAATTTCAGAACACTTAATTGTGCTCATAAGGAGCCTTTACATAGATCAAGAGGCTGTCATTTGAAGAGAACAAGGGGATAGTGAATGGTTAAAATCAGGAAAGGTGTGCATCAGGGTTGTGTCTTTCACTGTAATTATTCAATCTCTATGCTGAGAAAATAGTCTGAGAAGGTGGACTTTATGAAGAAAAATGTGACTTTAGGATTGGAGGAAGACTTATTAACAACTTGCAATATGCAGATGATATAAACTTATTTGCTTAAAGTGAAGATGACATGCAGCACTTGTTGATGAAGAAGATCGGACTACAGTCTTCAATATAGATTACACCTAAACATTAAAATAAAAAATTTAACAATTGGACCAATAAACAACATCACAATAAGAGGAGAAAAAATTGAAGTTGTTAGGAATTTCATTTTACTTCGACCCACAATCAACTCCCATGGAAGCAGCAGTTACAGATGTCATATTGCACTGGAAAATCTGCTGCAAAAGACTTTTTAAGGTGTTAAAGAACAAAGATGTCACTTTAAGGTGTGCTTGAACAATTTCTCTTAGAATGATCAGCATAAGGCTGGTCCCCATGAGGTGGAAGTTAAAGATGTCCCAAATGTCCAAAATACCATGCCACGCCATCATTTCAGACTTTAACCACTCCTCCTCTTACTAATCTCTCCCCCATCTTAGGGTTCTGTATTTCACAGTAATGTCTCACAGAGCTCACAGACATCCAATAGATGGTCTTTCATAGTGGTGGTGGAGGCTGGGAGGTTGGCAGGCTGGCAAGTTCCAGGTCTGTAAGTAGGTCTAAAGGGTCTTCCAAATTCCTGGGGTTTGATAAACATCAATCAGCATATCAGATGATGGCTGCTGTCCAAAATCCAGGGGTGAGATGATGATGAGCCAAAACATAGAACTGAAGGAAGAGGAGGGCGAAACTTACAGAAGATTCCTGAATATGCACTCAAGGAAGTTAAGGGTGGTAATTTGAGTTATACCCTCCAGCAAGTTGGGACTCAAGATATATGCCACCTGTGCTGCTCCAACAGAAATACCCCAAGTGGAAAACTGTAACAGTCAGGAGTTTAAAAGCAGCTACTCAGTTGCTCACAGCACAGTCCATCAAGGAGCTGATGCCAATCTTTATAAGGAATAACTACTACCAGCTGCTCAGCCAAGTTGACAAAGAACCTTAACTACTGCACCACCCTAAATAGTCATGGATAATAGGATTTACAATACCTCACAAAATGGAGGACAATGCCTAGAAGGGCCATATCAAGCAATTCACTGCACCAAACCAAGGTATTTTCAATTGCCTCATATGCATGTGAAAACTGGATGATGAATAAGGAAGAATAATGCCTTAGAATTGTGATGTTGGTGAAAAATACTGAAAATATCCAGGAGGAAACAAATAGCCAGAAATCCCAAATAGCCAGAGGAATGAACAAATCTGACCTGGAAGCAGTGCAGCCAGAATGCTCCTTAGAAGTGAGAATGACTACATTCTGTATCACCTACTTTGGTTATGTTGTCAGAAGGGACTAATCCCTGGAGAAGGATACCATGCTTTGTAAATAGAATATCAGCGTAAAAGGGGAGGACCTTCAGAGAGATGGACTGACACAATATTTGCAATGATGGGCTCAAGCAGAGCAAGAATCATGAGGATAGGCCTGGGACAGAACTGGCCAGTGCTTCATTCTGTTGTACATGGGTAACTATGAGTCAGAGCTGACTTAACAACAACTAACTACAACAAAGTAGAGGCCACCCTTAATGAAATGACAATGGGACTCAAGCATGGCAATAATTGTGAAGATGTTGTAGAACTGGACAGTGTTTTGTTCTGTTGTACATAGGTTAGCTATGAGTCAGAAGTGACTGGATAGAACCTAACAACAATAACTACAACAGCCTATGTACATTGGAATCCTGAAAGGGCAAGGTCGAAACACTTAGAAGAAAACTATTTGTCATAGAGTTGTTATTGACCTTATGGACCATTGTCTGGTCTTGTGTCATCTTCATGATCATTGATATGTTTGAGTCCATTGTTGTAGCTGTTGTATCAACCCAACAATATATTGGTCAATGTTGTGTTGTTATACATAGAGTTTTCATTGGCTAAGTTTTGGAAGTAGATCAAGTCTTTCTTCTTAGTCTATCTTGGGTATGACCTTGACACACTCTCTTCTTGATTTTAAACCATGCAGTATCCCCTTGTTCTGTTCAAACAACAGCCTCCTGGTCTATGTACAGGTTCCTCATGAGTACAATTAAGTGTCCTGGAATTCCCATTCTTCTTAATATTATCCATAATTTGTTATTATCCACACAGTCGAATGCTTTTGTGTAGTCAATAACACAAGTAAACATCTTTCTGGCGTTCTTTGCTTTCAGACAACATCCATTGGCCATCAGCAATGATATCCCTCATTCCATATCCTCTGATGAATCCAGCTTGCATTTCTGGAAGGTCTTTGTCAATATTCTGCTGCAACCATTTTTGAATTATCTTCAGTAAGATTTTACTTGTGTGTGATATTAATGATATTGTTTGATAATTTCCACATTCTGTGGGATCACCTTTCTTTGGAATGGGTACAAATATGGATCTCTTCCAGTCAGTTGGCCAGGTAGCTGTCTTCCAAATCTCTTGGCATGGCCAAGTAAGTGCCTGTAGTGTGGCATCCATTTGTTGAAACATCTCAATGGATATTCTGTCAATTCCTGAAACCTTGTATTTTATCACTTCCTTCAGTGTAGCTTTGTCTTCTTCCTTCAATACCATTGGTTCTTGATCATGTGTCATCTCCTGAAATGGATGAACATTGACCAATTCTTTTTGGTACAGTGACTCTGTGTATTCCTTCCATCTTCTGTTGATGTTTCCTGCATCATTCAGTATATTGCCCATAGAATCTTTCAATATTGCAACTCAAGGCTTAAATTTTTTCATCTGTTTTTTCAGTTTGAGAAATGCTGAGGATGTTCTTCCCTTTTGGCTTTCCAATTCTATGTCTTTGCACCTTTCATTATATTAATTGACTTTGTCTTCTTAAGCTGCTCTTTGAAATCTTCTGTTCAGCTTTTTTATCTTGCCATTTTTTCCATTTGCTTTAGCTACTCTCCACTCAAGGGCAATTTTCAGAGTATCTTCTGACATCCATTTTGGTCTTTTCTTCCTTTCCTGTCTTTTTAATGACCTTTTGCTTTCTTCATAGATGATGTTCTTGATGTCATCACATAATTTCTCTGGTTTTTGGTCATTAGTGTTCAATGCATCAAATCTATTCTTTAAATGGTCTCTAAATTCAGAAGGGATATAATCAAGGTCCTATTTTGGCTCTCGTGTACTTGTTTTAATTTGTCTTCAACTTCCACTTGAACTTGCATATTAGCAATTGGTGGTCTGTTACATAATCAGCTCCTGGTCTTTTTTTTTGGCTGAAGATATTGAGCTTTTCCATCACCTCTTGCCACAGATTTAGTCAATCTGATTTCTGTATACTCCATCTGGTGAAGTCCATGTGTATAGCTACCATTTGTGTTGTTGAAAAAAGGTATTTGCATGAATTCTATCATGTGATCTCCAGCATTATTTCTATCACCAACGCCAAATTTTCCAACTACAAGTGATTCTTCTTTGTTTCCAACTTTTGCATTCTAATCATCAGTGACAATCAGTACATCTTGACTGCATGTTTGGAGAGTTTCAGACTGCAGAAGTTGGTAAAAACCTTCGATTTCCTCATTTTTGCCTTTGGTGGTTGGTGTGTAAATTTGAATAATAGAAGTATTAACTGACCTTCCTTCTAGGCATATGGATATTATCTTATCACTGACAGCACTGTAGTTCAGGACAGATCTTGGAACATTCTTTGTGATGATGAATGTCATGCCATTCCTCTTTAATTTGTCTTTCCTGGCATAGTAGATCAATGTTTCTCTGATTCAAAATGGCCAAAACTGGTCCATTTCAACTCACTAATGCCTAGGATATCAATCTTTTTGTGTTCCATTTAATTTTTGACAACTTCCAATTTTCCTAGATTCATACTTCGTACAATCCATGTTCTGATCATTAATGGATGTTTGTAGCTGTTTCTTCTCATTTTGTGTTGTGCCACATCAGCAAATGGAGGTTCCAAAAGCTCTGCTTTATCTATATCATTAAGGTGGGCTCTACTCTGATGAGGCAGCTCTTTTCCAGTCATATTTTGAGTGCCTTCCAACCTGAGAAGCTCATCTTCCTGCACTGTATAGGACACTGTTTCAGGGCTATTCATAAAATTGTCCAGTAAATTATCAGATAGTGTTTTACTACTATTCATAAGGTTTTTGCTGGTCAATTTTTTGAGAAATGGATGGTCTTTTCCTTCTTCTGAGTCTGTCTCAGTCTGGACTACAGCTATTAGTACTTCCTGTATACTGATTGTTCTGAATTCTTTACAAATATTAATTGCTTTAAACCTCAAACCTATAAGGTAGGTATTTTTACTGGTTTGAATATCTTCCCCCCAAATCATGTCTAAATGAAACCTCAGAATATGGCCTTATTTGGAAATAAGATGTATTTCATTAAGATGAGATCATATTGGATTAGGATGGAACCTAAATACAATAACTAGTATGCTTATAAGAAGACTGTGAAGACACAAAGACACAAGTAAAGACACATACAAGGGAGAAGGCCATGTGGAAACAGAGGCAGAGATAGGAGTGATGCAGCCACAAGCCAAGGAATGCCAATATTTGCCAACAATCATCAGAAGCTAGGAAGAAGCAAGGAAGGATTTTTCTCTAGAGTTTAAGAGGGAGCATGACCTGCTGACAGTCCTTGATTTCAGATTTCTAACCTCCAGAACTGTTGGAGAATAACTTTCTTTTATTTTTAAGTCCTTTTTTCTTTTTAAATGGTGCATTGTTATGGCAGCCTAGGAAACTAATATAGTAGTACTATCCTCATCTTAAAGGTGAGAAAACTGAGGAAGGGAGATGTTATTTACCCCAATGATATAAGTAGCTGTGACTTAAATCTAGGTGCTGTGTCTTGGAATCAGTGGCTTCAGAGAAAAAGTAATTATTCAATAGTTCTCCCTAGCAGATGAGGAGGAGTTGGTCAGGAAAAAAAAAAAAAAAAAAAAAAGGAAGAAGGACTTTCCGAGCAGTGGGAATAGTGTGTGAATAGGCCATTCTTGCAGACCCAAATAGTGAAGAGTTGCAGAATCCAAGGACTGAGAAATGTCATTCTGCCTTTCAGGAAGAAAAAAATCAAAAATGAGAAAAAGCATGGTGTGACTCTATGTCAGGGGTCCTTGTGTAGGGTATGTTTCAAGAGGTACTAGCAGAATTTGTCTGAAGAATAACTGTAAATTACCAGCAAAGAAAAGGAGATCTAAGAGGCTCTTGGATAGATTTAGATTTAAAAAAAAAAAAGTGCAAAATATGGGCAGAGAAGTCATGCTGTGTGAGAAGTAAAAGGAGGGTCATGGACTTTAAGAAACATGTGAGGCCAGGAGTTGTGGCTTTAACAGTTTCTAACAGCTAAAACAGTCCCTGAAAAGCATCAAATGTTGGCAATTTGAGTCCACCCAGAGTCACCTTGGAAGAAATGTCTGGTGATGTACTTCTGAAAAATCAGCCATTGAAAACCCTGTGGAGCACAGTTCTACTCTGACACACATGGAATCAACCCGATGACAACTAGTTTAGTAGTTAAAAAGGGCTTTCAGAACCTCACATGGAAAAAGAAATGTAAAACAATAAAGAAGATGTAGCCCCTCCTCTTAATGAAGATTGTTGTTATTAGGTGCCATCAAGTCATCTCTGACTCATAGTGACCCTATGCACAGCAGAACGAAACATTGCCTGGTCCAGTGCCAGCCTCACGATCCTTGCTATACCTGAGCCCATCATTGCAGCCACTGTGTTTACCCATCCATCACCTTAATGAAGATAGTATAATATAACAGTTGACAGAAAGGAAACCTTGTTATTGTTGTTGTTATATGCCCTCGAGTCGGACCTGACTCATAGCGA
>NW_006921695.1:553082-560627 GCF_000298275.1 Orycteropus afer afer | reverse complement strand
TGGGCAATCCTACTTCCGTAGTGATACTGCCTCGGAAACCCAAGGAGGGGTCGCTATGAGTCGGGGCCGACTCGACGGCAAACAACAACAACAACAACAATAGAAGGAAAAGATTTTGCACCATCTAGAAATGACTGATGGGATGTTGGTGTTAACTCTGGCTTCACAGAAATTGCTTGTCTTTTAAGTAAACATTACTTTGAATTATAGTAAAAGGCAAACAAGCAAAAACAACATAGAAATTGTCAAGTCAATTATGACTCATGGTGACTCCATATGTATAAGAGCAGAATTGCCCTCCATAGAGTTTTCAATGGCTGTGACCTTTTGGAAGTAGATCTCCAGAACTTTCTTCCAAGGCACCAAACTTTACAGTTAGTAGTCAGTCAAATCCTTAACCATTTGTGCCACTCAAGGACTCTGAGTTATAGTAATTGTGTCAAAATCCAGATGTTTCATGCCTTGGCTTGGTTGTGATGTTTTAGGGTTTGTGTGTATGTGTATCCAAAACTAAAAAAAAAAAAAAAAGAACTCATGGCCATTGAATTGATTCCAACTCATAGTGATCCACATTGGGTTTTCAAGGCTGTGAATTTTAATGGAAGCAGACACCCCATCTTCCTTCTGTGGAGTGGCTGGTGGGTTTGAACTAAGCTAACTTTTGGTTAACAGCCAAATGCCTTAACCACTACACCACAAGAGCTTTCTCTCTCTCTCTATTCTATTAAATTTGTCTAGATCTCAGATATGACTTGAGAAGGTACCCTTTGGCTGAACTGTACAATAGAGAAAATCCCTCAGAATCATAATAGTTGATCCCTTAATAATATCAAGTAGTAGTTATGAGATATGGGGTTTGAAAACAATTGTCCTCAATTCCAGATCGTTAAAGGAACCATATGGGAAAGTTATCCTTCATCTCACAAGGACCTGCTCTTCTCTTCACTGTAATTATTTACCTGGAAATATATGTTCTGAATGTCTCTGGCACATATGTATATTTATGACACATAACTGGATATTTTGAGGCCTTTGAAGGGTAAAAGGGAGAAATGAATAAGGTTTCTCTGGGGAAATATGACAAACTTTTGAGTCACAAAATTACCCCCAAACAGAGCACATTCAAAGGGACTTTTTGTCTTCATAGTGAATACAATTATTTTTTACGTGTAGACTACATACACATTTACAACTTAGAATTTAGCAACTCATCCAAACCACGAACGTTAGGAAGTATTCCTGCCCAGTTTCTTAGAACTTTCGCTGTTCCCTTTTCTTCTGAAGACTGTTGTTATGAACATATGTGTCAAAAATGATTTATGTGGTTGAGGATAAGTTGTAGTCCATGCTGTTATTCAAAATCTTACTATGCTGACTCAGGATGGCATCGAAACGGAGTTATGAGTTGACATGGTCAAGCTGTATAAGAACTCTAGTTAAGGTTTTAGACTGTTTCTGTTAAATTGCCTTATTCCATTCTTATTTTTGTTCAAACGGTTTTCAATTTTGTTTTACATTTTATGAGGTTATATGTCTAAAGGCATTTTTCATTGATACTTACTGAATTTAAAATTATAGGTAAGGAGAAAGCATTTTTTTTCTTTTTTATTGCCCTCAAAACACGAATACTAATGTAATTATAATACTGATTATATTTCAAGGACCTCTCGTGATGTAATGGTTAAATATTTGGCTGCTAACTGAAAGGTCAGTGGTTTGGACCCACCAGCCACTTTGAGGGAGAAAGATGTGGCAGTTTGTTTTTGTAAAGTAATCAGCCTCAGAAACCCTATGGGGCAGTTCTACTTTGTCTTATAGGGTCACTGTGAATCTGAATTGTCTCAACTGAAATAGGTTTTGGTTAATTATATTTTGAATGAGTGGTATAATATTTGTGTCTTAAGAATTTTTTTTCCAATCATCAGTTGCATTTTCTAAATACGTATGTTCCCAAGCCATAACAGCATATGTTCAAGAGATGAAGTAAGAGTCTACATACAGTGGAAGAATTTGTGCACATTCTTTAGCTTTTTCCATTTAACCTTACAGTGAGAAGTTCTGGAAGACTTTTAAAGAGGATATCAGAGATCCTGTATTATCTTGCAGAGATCATAGAAATACTATAAAAAAAAATACAAACAAATACATTTATATGTTCAAGGGAGTAAAGATTATCTGAGGGAAAATATGAAATTTAAGAAGAGGGGAACAGTACTGAATTGGTTGGATGTCAATGTAAATATAAGACATGATATGAGAAAATATATTTATACATCTCTGCAGTGGTTACCAGGAGCTCTGGTGGTACAGTGGCTAAGGCATTCTGCTGCAAACCAAATGGTTGGTGGTTTGAACCTGGCAAACAGTTCCATGGGAGAAAGATGAGGCAGTCTTCTTTTGTGAAGATTTACAGCCTTGGAAACCCAATGGGGGCAGTTCTACTCTGTCATATAGGGTTGCTATGAGAAGGAATTGACTTGACTGCAGTGGGTTCAGGTTTTTTGGTATTTATAGTGGTTATCTGAGGGCACTGGCAGTTCAGTGATAGACTTGCCCCTTACATGCAGGAAACCCAGAATCCAGGAATGCACCTCATGTGCGGCCACCACTTGTCTGACAAGGCTTGCATATTGTTATGATGATTAACTTCCAGGCTAAGATGGATCACAACAGTTGGAACCATCCATGGTGGTGGCACCGAACTGGGCAGAGTTTAGTTCTGCAATGCATGGGGTCACCTTGAGTGTGCTGACTCCATGGCAGCTATACCACCACCCCAATAGTTATTCAAAACTCTTGCTGCAGAGTGGATTGTGGTCCATACTCAAAAGGAAAAGATTGCTCTCAATGGAGAACAAAGGCAAAAATAACTATTTCCTACCTTCTTCCCTTCCTCCTTTCTTTTTTCTCTTCCTCTTTTCCTTCTTCCTACTCTAATCTGAACGCTTACTGTTCACTTACAATTATTAGTGAAGAAGGGATATTTTCTGCTCCCATGGAGCTTGGAATCTATTGGGACACTGTTATATACAAACACAGAAGTAGGAGTATGATGTCAGAGGTCTCTGAATTCTGTGTACTTGTCCAGTCTCTAGTAAAACATGGAAGATTTACTCTCTTGGCTGTTACTTTAAATTTTTCCCTTCCTATTGTTCTTCTGGCCTCCCTATCAGTGTGACTATAAACATTCCCAATTCTTAAATATTAAAAAAATCCACTCCAAATCTTGACACTTTTCTTTCTTTATTATTTTTCTCTCATTTCTTTAAGAAATGGAGAAAAGTAATAGAACATATGTGCTCAGCCTATAGTTCCTACTTGAAAGGATGAAAGCCATTGTGAGCTGAGAGGGAAAGAGCTCTGTCTGGAATCTCTTGACGGTAGAGGGGAGATAAGGAGGAGACCATGGAAGTAGGAGAATGAGAGATCTTCTCATCTGATCACTTCATTCTCATCTTATAGCCCCACTGTCGTCAGGTTCTCTGTTGCTCCAGATCCTGTCAGCTACATCTGCTGTGAAAATAAATTTACAGTTCAAAATTTATTTAAAAATCAGCACTCAAGGAGAAATGAAAGGCATTGACCACGAAAGCCAAATAGTATTACATCTCAGTTCTTAATAGAGATTGTTTTTATACATTAATAAAACCCAAGCCTCCCCTAATCTTTCTGGGAATAGTTTATTTTATTTATTTATTTTTTTTTATCCAAAGGTAAGGAAGGTCCTGGTTGTTGTTTTTGTTTTTGGGTGTCATTCAGTCAGGTCTAACTCTTAGTGACCCTATGTACAACAGAACAAAACACCACCTGGTCCTGAGCCATCCTAACATTGATTACTATGTTTGAACCATCATCTCAGCCATAGTGTCAATCCATCTCATTGAGGGTCTTCCTCATTTTTGCTGACCCTCTGCTTTACCAATCATGATGTCCTTCTCCAGTGACTCATCCCTCCTGATAGCATGACCAAAGTAAGAGAGATGAAGTCTGGCCATTGCTGTTTCTAAGGAGCATTCTGCCTGTACTTCTTCCAGTAGAGATTTCTTCATTCTTCTGGCAGTCCGTGATACTTCACCAGCACCATAATTCAAATACATCAGCTGTTCTTTGGCCTCCTTTATTCATTATCTGGCTTTCACTTGCATATCAGGTGATTGAAAATACCATGACTTGGCTCAGGCCCACTTTAGTCCTCAAAATGACATCTTTGCTTTTTAACACTTTAAGAGGTCTTTTGCAGCTGATTTGCCCAATGCAGTTCTCATATGCTGCTGCTGCTGATTTGTAGATGCACTTTGAGTCCAAAGGGGCCATAAGTCACTCAATTTGTGTAGTAAACTGACCAATCCCTTGCAAGATTGTGATATGAAAGCAATTCAGTGCACTGCATTGGAAAGGAAAGTCTTGGGAAGGTTTTCTTAAATCAATAATAACATTATGTGAGTGCTTAGAATAATACTTCTCAAATATTGTGTGCATATGAATCACCAGGGAGTCTTGCTGAAATGCAAATTAAGAGTCTGTAGGTGTGGAGTGTGGCCTGAGATTCTGCACTTCTAATAATTCTCACGTGCTGCTGCTGCTGCTTTGCAGACCCATTTTGAGTAGTAAGGATATAAAACACCATTGCCATGTCAACTGTACCAATAAATGGTATTGATTTCCTACATATAAATTTACATCATTTTCTTGTGCTTCAGATACTGGAAATTTAGTGACAATATCTGCTCTGGATATTTTATCAAAGCATCACGAAGCAAAAAGAGTTGGAAGAATAGGTCTTTCTACTAAATAAGAACATTTCCAAAACCAACTGC
Organism: Orycteropus afer afer; assembly: GCF_000298275.1. NCBI lineage: Eukaryota > Metazoa > Chordata > Mammalia > Tubulidentata > Orycteropodidae > Orycteropus > Orycteropus afer. The sequence goes on along the minus strand of NW_006921695.1, from coordinate 555,810 downwards.
AAATCACTAAGGATCAATTTCAAAACAAAAAGATATGTAAGTAGTTTGAGGTTAAGGAGAAAGAAGCCTAAGTGTCTCTTTGTAATACAATCCTCAGCATAGCCTCATTGTGTTGGTACTCTTGAGACATTAATAAGAGTTTTTTTTTTACTGCTCTTCTGCCTTGGGAATATTGAACTCTTATTTGCTCCATTATATTTGTTGTTGTTGTTACATACCATCGGGTAGGACCTGACTCATAGCGACCCCTCCTTGGGTTTCCGAGGCACTTATATTTAGGGCATACTTAATAGCAGCCTAAGTAATTTACAATTTTATGATTGCTGGCTAGTTACTTGTTGCACTTCCAGAAATAGTGGACATTTGAAGAGAAAGGAGAGACCAACAGCCACCAGAAAATTAGACAGAAAAAAAAAAAAAAAAAAAAGAAAAGAAAAAAGGTATTCCTAAGGAAGTCCAATTTTCGGTCAAAGCACTCTGAGAATATTTCCCACGGCTGCCAACATGAATTTTACATACCACCTCTCTTAACTGCTTGCTATTTCCTAGCCACAAATGGTCTTTTTTCACCTCTGTCTCGTTTCTCACCCTTTTCTTGGCATCCTGTCACTCATTCACTTTCCAGAATAGTAATACTTGCTGTCTAGTGCTGAGTATGTATACATTAGACTCTGTATTGTATGTATTACCCAGTTAATTCTCAAAGTAAGACTACAACATAGGTATTATTATTTTGATTTTTACAAATGGTAAAAGCAAGTCTTGAGAGGTTGAGATTTTTCTGAAGATCACCTAGAATGTGTGAAGCAGGGCTTCAAGCCATTTTGAACTGGTTTCGTCATAGCCAAAGTAGGGAAATCAGAACAGACTTGAATTTGAAAAATGGAGGTATACTAGAATGATAACTGGAATGGGAAATATTTTGAGTTGAAGTCCTGGGATGGAAAACTTGGAAGAGGCATACTGGGCTCTTTCAAGAGCTTAATGTGGGAGATTGGATTATTGCCAATATTGTGGAGAACAACACACATTCAAAATGGCACAAATGACTGTTATCTTTGAGCTGGGCAACATTGTTTTTGACATGGCCAGTCAAGGGATTTGGTCATTATGCAACACATATGCTGATCTTATTTTTAAGTGGGAGATTAAGTTTCTGAAAGAGTATTGACCTATATTTTTCCTGATTCAGTTATTGTTCCAGTGCATTAACACTTTACAAATTCTGGTCTGTTCTTGTTTTGCTTCATTGGCCATGAATGAACTGGGAAGAATTGGTTGAAGCTCTGGTGTGAAGCCAGGGTTCCATATCAGGTGCTCTGAAGGACCAAAACAGATGCTCTAAATCAGTGATTCTCAAATTGTGGTTGCTGGATCAGTAGCATCAGCATCACTTGGGAACTTGAATGTCTGGAGTCCTACCCCAGAACTATTAAGGCAGAAACATTGGGTGGGGCCCAGAAATCTGTGTTTCAACAAGTTCTCCAGTTGATTCCAATGCATGCTTAAAGTTGAGAACCAAGGTTCTAAGTAATTGTGAGAAGAGAAGATACAGATACTAGAACACTTATTAAATAGGAGAGTACATTGTTTTCAAGGCTAGTAATGGTTATATGTTGTGTGAACAACATTTATCAGATGCATTACTACTTTAAAACAGTGGGCCACCTGTGGCTCAAGATCACTATACAGAAAACCTCTCTATCCTTCAAGGTCCTGCTCAAAACCCATCTGCTCTGTAAAGGCTCCTATTCTTTGATCACTTCCATTTAATTTGTATTACTCATGTGATTATATTGCTAACCAGATGGCTGGTGGTTCAAACCCACCAGCCACTTCTTGGAAAGAAGGTTGGGCAATCTACTTCTGTAGTGATTCCTCCTTGGAAACCCAAGGAGGGGTCGCTATGAGTTGGATCCAACTCAATGTCACATAACAACAACAACAACAACATGTGATTGATGAAGGTATAATCCATTTATCTCTCTCATGGCTGTGACTAATTTCCATCATTTTGATTCAGTGCAGCAACAAGCAGTGTCTCAAGCATACTATTTGTTCAATAAATATTTGTGAAATTAATGAATGGATTTCTATTTACAAAAAAAACTTTATTTCTTCTTTATTCTTGAAACTCTACACCAGAATAATTATGTATGTGTATGTATGTTGTTGTTGTTAGGTGCTGTCAAGTCATCCCCAACTCATAGCAACCCTATGCACAACAGAAGGAAACACTGCCTGGTCCTGTGCCAGCCCCACAATCCCTGTTACACCTGAGCCCATCGTTGCAGTCACTGTGTCAATCCATCTCATTGAGGGCCTTCCTCTTTTTCTCTGACCCTCCACTTTACCAACCATGATATCCTTCTCCAGAGAATGGTCCCTTCTGACAACATGACCAAAGTAGGTGGGACGAAGTCTGGCCATTCTTGCTTCCGAGGACCATTTTGCCTGCACTTTTTCCAGGACAAATTTGTTAGTTCTTTTAGCAGTCCATGGTACCTTCAGCTTCTTCACCAATACCATAATTCAAAAGCATCAACTCTTCTTTGGTCTTTCTAATTCATTGTCCAGCTCTCACATGCATATGAGGCAATTGAGAATACCATGGCTTAGGTTGTTGTTATGTTGTTATTTGCCGTTGAGTCGGCCCCGACTCATAGCGACCCCTCCTTGGGTTTCCGAGGCAGTATCACTACGGAAGTAGGATTGCCCAACCTTCCTT
>NW_006921695.1:545161-551902 GCF_000298275.1 Orycteropus afer afer | reverse complement strand
ATTAACTGTTTGCTCCACCTAGGGACTCCCATTTATGGAGTGGAGCAAACAGTTAATGCACTTGGCTGCTAATCAAAATGTTGGAGTTTCGAGTTATGCAGAGGCACCTGAAAAAAAGACTTGATGATCTACTTCTGAAAAATCAGCTATTGAAAGTCCTGTGAAGTATTGTTCTACTCTGATACACATGGGTTGCTATGAGTCAGAGCTGACTCCTTGGCAATTGTTATATCTTTTCTCACTCCTCTTCCCTCAGGTATGTATTTATTTTGGACTATTGCTAATTCCCAACACTGAGGAGCATCCCCAAAATAATGAAAAATTATAGATAATTCCTAAATATCAATTTAATATAAAATTGAAGGTTAATATAAGGAGCTCTGGTGATGTAGTGGTTAAGGCATCTGGCTGCTAACAAAAAGGTTGGTGGTTTAAACCCACCAGCTGCTCCATGGAAGAAAGATGATGTGGTTTGCTTTCATAAAAATTGGCAGCCTTGGAAAGCCAATGGAGGTCGCTATGAGTTGGCATTGACTGGATGGCAGTATGTTTAGTTTCGTGTTTTGTTTGAAGGTTAATATATATACTTGTAAAATACCAAAAGTTGTGGATCCCTTACTCACTGACATCAAGTCAATACTGACTCACAGTGACCCTTTAGGACAGAGTAGAACTCTGGTATTTCCAAGGCTATAAATCTTTATGGGAGCAGACTGCTTCATCTTTCTTCAGTGGAGTGCTTGGTGGTTCAAACTGCCAACATTTTGGCTAGCAGCCAAATGCCTTAACTGCTGTACCACAGGAGCTTCTACTTAGGGGTAAGGAAAAAATTGGGAAATTTAAGAATGATGCAATTATTTTTGGAATGGTTGAGCATTGACCACATTCTGAATAGACTTAAGATCAACTATATAAAATATATAAAAAGACATCTCTGGCAATGCTATTTTTTTTTTTTATCTTCCTCCAGCTCCTTTCCAATATACCTGTACATTGCTTCCAGTGTCATTAGATAATATTAATAATTCCATCTTATTAGCAATATAGACAGGCCCAAATGTATCTGTATAAAATTTTTGTGTGTGTTAGTACTGAAGCAAATTGTCACATGTATATTCTGCATCATTGTTGTCTGTGGGGATGTGCTGGTCTTTCCACTTGATACATCTTTTGGATTGCTTACAGAGTCTACTGGGATATAAGAAGTACTAGCCCAGGAATGTTTGACTTTGCAGCCTTCTTGCAGTACAAAACCAATGGAATGCAATGAATTTTGCTGACACCTGCATTCTCAGTTCATTCTGACAAAGGGCATCATGGATCCTAAAACCCAGGGAGTAATTGCATAAACTTATAGATGCAGAGTTACTCTAAGCCTGTGAGCATTCACAATTTTTTTGGGGGTTGGGGGGGGTGGAGGAAGTTTAACCAGTGGTGTACTGTTAACTGGATCTCTGAGAAAAACAAAAGTCCTGACTTGTAGTGTTTGCTGATTTCAAGCTATCAGTTTGAAGACATAGCATGGAGTTTGGAAGAGATGTGCACAATTGCATTTTCATCATGTTGGGCTGAACTGAAATGAATTTGTTTTTAAAGTATTTACCTCCATTTTTGTTCTCTGTCCTTTAGTAGTGATTAGGGATTTAGAAACAAGTAAATCCATGTTTCATATCCAGTACAACCTTTTGCCATGAGGCATTGGTGGCTGAGGGCTGGAATTTTCTTCTTCCAGGCAGGAGACGTGGGTTTAATTCCCAGATACTGACAGTCTTGTGTAACCACCATCCATCTGTCAGTGGAGACTTATACATTACTCTGATGTTGAACAGTTTTCAGTAGAGCTTCCAGATTGATGGGTTAGGAAGAAAGGCCTGGCAATCTACTTTTGAAAATCAACCAATGAAAACTGTGAGGATCGTAACCAACTCAATGACAGCTAACCAACAACAACCCTTTAGATATTAGTTGAAACATCATCCTAAGCCAGTCAATACAAGAACTGAAGGTGAACAGTGAGAAAAATCTCTTTAAATACACCTTTCAGATTTATCTCAGATTTGTACTTCTCTCCAAAAACTAAGATTTCACTTCCTTTCTCCCTTGAAGCCAAATTTTACCACTATCTTTCATACATTCAGAATCAATAGAATCACATTTGGTTCTCTGTCCAGCTAATTTTGAACACAAAACTTTCAAATACACTTTCTCTGTTGTTAAATAGGTGGTAACTGATTATATGAGAGCATTTCTTATTTAAGTTTTAGTTCAATGAAAGCTCATAAACTGTACAAATCTTAGGTTCACACTAATGAATAACTAAATAATGAAATTTGGGGCATAATTTAAACCAAATTAAAGGATATAATGGTGGTGGGTATAATAAGTATATTTTTTGATAAGTGATAAAACTAGTGATAATTTATTTTTACACAACAGGCATGAACATTTGAAGAACAAGAGGAGATTCTTTGAAATAATTTTTGCTTTCAATAAATAACTTTTTATTTTTTCCTGAAATACATATGATTATTTTATTGTCCTAATTTAATAAATTGTTATGTGCCATTGAATCAGACCTGACTCATAATGACCCCTCCTTGGATTTTTGAGGCAGTGTCACTACAGAAGTAGATTGCCCAACCTTCCTTCTGAGGAGTGGCTGGTGGGTTTGAACCTCCAGCCTCCTGGTTAGCAGTCAAGTGCCTTAGGCACTATGCTACCAGAGTTCCTATTTAATAAATAACTTTACAGAAATTTACATAAAAGCATAGAAATATAAACTTCATTTATTAAAATTAATTTTTTATCAGTTGTTGTTAGTAAATTCATGATCATGATAGAAAAACCCAAAATATAGGCAAGGAGAAGGACCTAAAATCAGTAACATTTTGACCTATATATTTTCAGATAATTAACTGTCATGCTATTTTATCTTTTTTTTCCTTAAAATGTTTTTTGCATATTAATAAGTACGCAAAAGTATGTAATAAGTATGTGGTCAATAGACCATATAATTTTAGTGGTTTTATAACATTTCACTATGTGGGTGTACCTTAACTAGTTCCTCTTATTGAACATTTAAGTTGTTACCAGTTTTTGCTTTGTATACTTTGCTGTGATGACTATCTTTCCAATTTAATCCTACTTCACATTTTAATGTTTATTAACATTTAAAATACATTTAAAATAATTTCCTTAGTCTATAGAATGAAATTATTAGGTAAGAAATATTACCAGAATTATTTCCTTAAAAAATCAGGTCAAATAGCAAGCATGATATTATGACCTCTTATACACATCACCAATTATTCCCTTGAAATTTGGGAGAGTAATTTATGTGCCCATCAGTGGCTTAAGAGTGTTCTTATTTTTCCTGAACACTCACCTCCCCTATACCAGATATTATTTTTACTTACCTCAACCAAATTTCTACCACATGATAGAATTTTGGAAGACCAATGATTTATTCATTGCAAATAACTTTTTCCAACAACATAAATGGTGGCTATAGACGTGGACCTCACCATATAGAATACACATCGACTACATCTGTGGAAAGAAGTGATGGAGAAGCTCAGTATCTTCAGCCAAAACAAGGCCAGAAACTGATTGTAGAAAAGACCATCAATTACTCATATGCAAGCTCAAGTTGAAGCTGAAGATTATAAAAACAAGTCCATGAGAGCCAAAATATGACCTCGATTATATCCCACCTGAATTTAAAGACCATCTGAAGAATAGATTTGATGCATTGAATACCAGTGACTGAAAACCAGGCAAATTGTGTGATGACATCAAGAATATCAGCCACAAAAAAAGCAAAAGGCCATTAAAACACAGGAAAGGAAGAAAAGACCAAAATGGATGACAGAAGAGACTCTGAAACTTGCTCTTGACTGGAGAGTAGCTAAAGTAAATGGAAGAAATGAGAAGATAAAAGAGCTGAACAGATTTCAAAGAACAGCTCAACAAGACAAATTCAATTATTATAATGAAATGTACAAAGACCTGAAGTTAGAAAACCAAGAGGGAAGAAAACACTCAGCATTTCTCAAGTTGAAAGAACTGAAGAAAAAAATTCAAGCCTCGAGTTGCAATATTGAAAGAGTCTAATGGAAAAATATTGAATGATGCAGGAAACATTAGAAGATGGAAGAAATATACAGATCCACTGTACCAAAAAGAATTGGTCAATGTTCATCTATTTCAAGAGGTGGCATATGATCAAGAACCAATGATACTGAAGGAATAGATGAAAAACAAGGTTCTATGAATTGATGGAATAGCCAATGAGATGTTTCAGCAAACAGATGCTGTTCTGGAGGCACTTACTCATCTGTGCCACAAAATTTGGAAGACAGCCACTTAGCCAAGTGACTGGGAAAGATCCATATTTGTACCAAAGAAAAGTGATCCAACAGAATGTGGAAATTATTGAAGAATATCATTATTATCACATGCCAGTAAAATTTTACTGAAGATAATTAAAAAATTGCTGCAGCAGTATATTGACAGGGAACTTCCAGAAATGCAAACTGGATTCAGAAGAGGATGTTGGAATGAGGGATATCATTGCTGATGTCAGATGGATATTGGCTGAAAGCAAAGAAACCAGAAAGATGTTTACTTGTGTTTTATTGACTATGCAAAAGCATTCGACTGTGTGGATCATAACAAATTATGGAGAACATCGAGAAGAATGGGAATTCCAGAACACTTAATGTGCTCATGAGGAACCTGTACATAGACAAGGAGGCTGTCATTTGAACAGAACAAGGGAATACATGGTTTAAAATCAGGAAGGTAGTGCATCAGGGTTGTATTCTTTCGTCGTACTTGTTCAGTCTGCATGATGAGCAAATAATCTGAGAAGCTGGACTATATGAAGAAGAACATCCATCAGGACTGGCGGAAGACTCTTTAACAACATGAAATATGCAGACGATGATACAATCTTGCTTGCTGAAAGTGAAGATGATGACTTGAAAAACTTAATGATGAAGATTAAAGACTTCAGTCTATGATATGGATTATACCTCCATATAAAGAAAATGAAAATCCTCTAACTGGACCAATAAGCAGCATCAGGATAAATGGAGAAAGGATTGAAGTTGTCAAAGCTTTCATATTATTGTTTCCACAATCAACACCTATGGAAGCAGCAGCCAAGAAATCAGATGACATATTGCCCTAGGCAAATCTGCTGCAAAAGTGCTCCTTAAAGTGCTGAAGAGCAAAGATGTCTCTTGGAAGACTAAGGTGCACCTAACCCAAACCAAGGTGTTTTCAATAGCTTCATATGCATGTGAAAGAGGGACAATGTTGTTGGCAAAGAATACTGAAAGTGCTATGGACTGTCAGAAGAACAAACAACTCTATCCCAGAAAAAGGCAGCCAGAATGCTCACTGGAGGCAAGAATGGCCAGCCTTTGTCTCACCTACTTTGGTCATATTGTCAGAAGGGACCATTCTCTGCAGAAGGGTATCATGCTCGGTTAAGTGGAGGGTCAAAGAAAAAGAGGAAGGCCCTCAATGAGATGGATTGACACAATGTCTGCAATGATGGGCTCAAATATAGCAAGGATTGTGATTCTGATGCAGGACTGGGCAGTGTTTTGTTCTGTTTTGTAAGGTTGCTGTGAGTCAAAGTCGACTCAACAGCACCTAAAAACAAAAAACAACAACCAAATTTATTTATTTAAACAAATTCTTTATTATTATTATTTTTTGTGGCACTTGTCCAATAATATTTATGGACTAGTATGATCAGAATAAGGAGCTTTGGTGGTGTAGTGGGTAAGGCATTTGGCTTCTAACCAGAGGGTCGGCAATTCAAAGCCCACCAGCTGCTCTGCAGGAGGAAGATGAGGCAATCTATTTCTGTAAAGATTTATAGTCTTGGAAACACAATGGAGTTGCTATGAGTAGGAATAAAAATGGAATGGCTTTTCATTGTGATAAATATTTTTTAAAATTTGCTTCAATTTATATTCCCACCAACAGTATAACATAGTGCTTATTTTCCCATTCCCATTAGATTTTATCTAACTTTTAAATACTGGCTAATCTGATTTTTAAAAATTATAACTTTAAAAAATTGCAATTATTTTGCTATGAGTAACTTTGAATATTTTGAATGTATTTTAGAATCTTTTTTCATTAATTGACATCACTGTTTTTACCCATTTTAAAATTGTGTATTTTTCACACTGATTTGGTTGAACTCTTTGTATACTAGATAAATAAGCTTTTTTATCTGTCACATATTTTGAACTTAATTTTCTAAATTTGTCGTGTGTTTGTTGACTATTATCTTTTACAGTATAATTTTTTAATGTAGTCACATTTATTGATCTTACTTTGGGGAATTTAAATTTTGGATGGAGAGATTCAGAGACAAGAATGCTTTGGTGTTAACTTCATGGTGGAACTCCAACATAATTCCATAGAACAAAATGTCAAGATTATTTTATCAGCCCTGATTTTATCCTTTGAAAATTGTTTAATAATTTTTTTTCCAGACACAAAATATTTTCATAATAAATCCTACTAACTTTTAATTTTTCAAACTAAGAAAACTAATCGCTGGTTGTTTTGGGAAGGTGTCTTGCATTTCATTTTGGAAGTAGTTTCTTTAAGGAGGAACCCAAACTGTTCTCAGAAAACTTTTTTTTTTTTTTTTTTATTAGGATTTGGGTGAAGATTTACAGAGTAAATTCACTTTTCATACAGCAGTTCACA
>NW_006921695.1:528027-531541 GCF_000298275.1 Orycteropus afer afer | reverse complement strand
TAATTAACACATCCTGATTGCATGTTTGGTCAATTTCAGACTGCAGAAGTTGATAAAAATCTTCAATTTCCTCATCTTTGGCTTTGGTGGTTGGGCATAAATTTGCATAATAATCAAATTCAAAATGGCCAAAACCAGTCCACTTCAGCTCACTAATGCTGAGGATATCAATCTTTATGTGTTCTATTTCATTTTTGACAACTTCCAGTTTTCCTAGATGCATACTTCGTTCATTCCATGTTCCAGTGATTAATGGATGTCTGCAGCTGTTTCTCTTCAATTTGAGTGGTACCACATCAGCAAATGGAGGTCTTGAAAGCTTTATCTTATCCATATGAGTAAGGCTGGGTCTACTCAGATGATGCAGCTCTTTCCCAGACCTATTTTGAGAGCCTTCTAACCTAACCGGACTATTCATAAGGTTGTGCGGTAATGTATCAAACAGTGTTTCTTTGCTATTCATAAGGTTTCCCCTGGCCAATTCTTTGAGAAGTGGATGGCCTCTTCCTTCTTCCTAGTCTGTCTCAGTCTGTAAGCTGGCCTGATACCTGTGCACCATGTGCATCCCGCTGGCTTTGAAACACCAGTGGCTCAGCCCCAAAACTCACATCAACATGTCACCACGGTAGGACAAACTGATAGATATGTTTGTCTCTCTGTTGGAAACCTCTCGTACCACCCTTCCCTGGGTCCCTGCAGCTGACTCCTCCTCTGTCTGGGTTCCTGGGCCTTTTAATCCCCTTTCTCCCGCTCTCCTGCCCTGCTGCTTTGGGCATGCCTGAGTTCCCTCTCCTTGCCTGGATCACTGTGGCTGACTGCTCATCTGTCTGGATTCCTGGCTTTTAATCCCCTTTCTCCCACTCTGCCATCCTGCTTCTTTGGGCGTGCCTGGGTTCTCTCCTCATGTAGTGAGGAGTGCTGGTAGCATAGTGCTGCTGGACCCCTGTAGCACTACATTACGCTAAAGCAAATGGAAGATGTTTTGGTTATCTAGTGCCACACTAACAGAAAATACCACAAATGGGGTGGCCTTAACAAACAGGAGTTTATTCTCTCACAGTTTGGAGGCTTTAAGTTCAAAGTACCAGGCTCTAGGGGCTGGGTAAAAGCGCCTCAATCTTGGGTTCCAGCTCTGTCTCCTGCTCCCGGCTCACTGGAGCTAGAGGCGTTTCTTCACTCAGACAGCTGCTGGCTTCTAAGGCTGACAAACCCAAGGTTGACAAGTAAAAAGGCACAGTCATTTTACCAAACCACATGGCAGGCCATTAATTTAAGTCCATCGTAAGTCCCAAGGTCAGCAGAGCATGGCAAGCTGCTGAACAATGACATGGCTACATTCAGGGTCCAAGCATGCCACAAGCTAGAGACTATCCCCAAGGCTTCTCTTTATATACAGGAAGCAGACTACAACCAAAGACAGCTACTCAGCTGCTTGTGGTAGATACCACCATGGAGTTGATTGCCAATCTCATCTTGGAGGATAACTACCAGCAGCTGCCCAGCCACTCAACCAGGCCCAGGCAAGTTGCTATACAAATTTAACTACCACAGAGGAAATGACAAGAAAAAAGATCTGAACAGAAGATTTCAAAGAACATTTGCAGTGGTATATTGACAGGAAATTTCCAGAAATTCAAGCTAGATTCAGAAGAGGATGTGGAAGGAGAGATATCATTGCTGGTATCAGAGGGATCTTGGCTGAAAGGAAAGAATATCAGAAAGGTGTTGCACATATGGCATGGAGCAGCATCTTCTGACCTCCTCTGATTTCATAACAGGGAGACAGACTAACCATCAGCAGCCCAAAGCTTATTCTTATGAGGCCAGACATGTCACTATCTTCCAACTTTTTTTGCCAATTCTGATACCAGTTTTCCCTTCCACAGCACTCACTACTTGTCTACTGGATTCAGTAATTCATTGCAGTTATTGAATTCACACACAGAACTCACAGACAATACTTACAATTATGGGGGCTAATTAGGGAAGTAACAGGTTACTACTTAGGTTCAGGAACATGTTCAGGACACAGTTCTTCAATCAGGTCAGTCTCACCTTTGGTATGCCCTCAGGCATACCTCTCTAGCCCTTGTCCCTCAGCCTGGCCTCTGCCTTGCTTGGGCAAGTGTTACAAAGTTCTTTTGGCTCTGCTGATAGGTATATGTACAATGGCAATCAGCTTACTCACTCTGTGAGCCAGGCAAGCCTCCTGCTCTGTCTCATGCCTCTTGGTTCTACTGCCACCATCTCTCAGCTGAGTGTCTCTTTGCTAGGTGTCTCTGCCTAAGAGGTCCGGTGCGGGCATTTCAGGTCCAAGGACACAGTCCACTCCACCTCCTGCTCTTCTTTCTTGATGGCAGTGAGATCCCCTTCTTGGCTTCTAAAACAAAAAAACCAAACTCACTGCCATCGAGTTGGATCTGACTCTTAGCGACCCCTCCTTGGATTTCCAAGGCAGTATCACTATGGAAGTAGATCGATCAATCTTCCTTTTAAAGAGTGGCTGGTGGATTTGAACCACCAGCCTTCTGGTTACAATCATATGCCTTAGGCACTACACCACCAGAGTTCACTCTCAGTTTCTAGAAGGCTTATTTTAAGCTCAGAAGCAAGGCAAAACTAACCTAACTAAAACTAATCCTCACATTAGAATTCTACACATCTTATTTGTATGGTCCCACCCAGTAATCTTGTGGGAGTTACAAAAACTATGGCTAGAAAAGCCATACCAAGCAATTCACTGCACCAAATGCCATGGCCTGGCTTTTCTAGCCTTTGCCCCTTTTATACTTAAAAAATTAAAAACCCCTTCACAATCAGTTTAAGAATAAGCACACCCATGAAAGCGTGTAAACCAGCTACTTCATGAGTTTATCTCCTCCCATTTTAGATAGCTAATTTCGAATTTGCCAATCCCTATCAAACCAGTACTCTGAGGAAGCACGGTCTTTTCTCTCTGTAGAATCTTCTGTTCTGGTTGTAACTTTGAGCATCCGCATCCACAAATAAGCAAAATCCTGTCCAGAGCAGGCCATCAAATTGCAGTAACTTAACACCAGCTCAGTATCAAACATCTTCCTCTTCATTTGGTCAAGTTCTGGTCAGCTCTAGCCAACCCAGCTAGGTCATGGGTACCAGCTGCAAGCTTGGGAGTCACACTCCTCTCTTCACTTCAGACCAGCCAGTCCCCTCCATCTCTCATTCCTAACCTTCAGGGTCTAGTTCAAATGCCAGTAGGTTCAGGAGTCCATGCAACTCCCCAGATGTTCCTTTTATCCCTAGTAGGCTAGATCAAAGAGTACCAAATGCAGCCCATTTCTTCATTGCTGCACCTCCCCTACATCCACTCATCAAATGGACCCAGGTGGTCACAAGTGAGCAGCATATAAGCCTTTTATTCACTGGCTCCCTTTAACTTCCAGTCCTGGAAGGGATTTCTCTCATGGGCCATGACTTTCCTGCCTTGATGCACCCAAAGTCAAACTGCTTGCTATAATTTCAAAAAGCCAGTCAT
>NW_006921695.1:491577-527927 GCF_000298275.1 Orycteropus afer afer | reverse complement strand
TTTTGCCCCTTGCAGGTCTTTTCTTCAAACGCAAAATCTTTTGTTCTCTTGGTCATCTTGGATGAGCCTCCATGTCTTTTCAAATTCAAATTTCCTGACTCTGAAGGTTCTAGGTGGGACTCAGGACTGAGGACCTAAACCCCTAATACTCTATACAGGCTTGAAAAAAAGCCTGTGTTTGTTTCTTCCAGGCAAATTCTAGCTCCTCTTTTAGCATATCCAATCAAGTATTGGCTGAAGGAGACGTACATGCTCTGTTATCCATACCTAATATTAATTTCTAACCTATAGCTAGGTAAGAGAACATTCAATATCCATAGTACATTCAGATAAGCAGATAATCCAAAACACAATCCTTTTAAAAACATTCCAGTTTCATCTCTTCACCTTGACTATCTTTCCATTCTATGCATATGGGCTTGGGCCTTTGGCTGAATGTGACCAAAAGCCTTAGCCTCTGGATCAATTATCTTCTTTAATTGGCCTGGCTTTTGTCATAGGCCTTTTATGCTCAGTTGCAGCATAATATCTCTATGTTCCACCATTACAGGTAGCAATAACCAAAGTAACTAAGAATCAAATGTTTCATTTCCCAGGCACCTTCCTTCTTTCTCATACAGAGTCCCATGCTTCCAGGAGCCCAGAGCCATTGCAAAGAACCATGGTTCTGACACCAACTGCAAAAGGACATAGAGGTGGCATCTTCAGACTTCCTCTAACTTCATAAGATGAGACAGGCAGGAAATTGGGCTAGCCAGTTCAAACTTACTTCTGACTCAGTGTTCTTGGAATAGTTTTGTGGCAGACCACCACATTGAAGAGTTTTGTGGCAGATTATGACTTTACTGCTGGATACAGAGAACTGCTTGCTATTAACAAAGCAGGACTTTAGACAAGATAAGAAATTACATTTCAAAAGATCCCACAAAGTTGACCATTGTAAAATGCTGATAAACCTTGGAGTTATCCTTCAAGAACCTCATCAGATGCAGAGCATGCACAGTAAAATTCAACTTGACCTACAAAATGACCTTCCACCAGAGGTGGTCATTTGCCAGGACTCGAAAGACAGTCAGAGATATAACATCCCAGAGCAAGTCATAGCAACATCCTAGCAGCCTTTGTGATGGGATCCATCTTGGCTATCTCCTACATGCACACCTGATTTTCATAACCCCACCTTTTTCCCAGAAATCCCTGCCTATTCCTTATTCCTGCCTAAAACCCTTTATAAACCCTAAGAAATCCTAAAGTTGTCAAGGATTTCATTTTACTTGGATCCACAATCAATGTCCACGGAAGCAGCCATCATGAAATCAAACAATGTATTGCACTGGACAAATCTGCTGTGAAGGAGTTATTTAAGGTATTGAAAAGCAAAGATGTCTTCATGTGTATGTGAAAAATGGACAATGAATAAGGAAGACCAAAGAAGAATTGATATCTTTGAATTGTGGTGTTGGCAAGGAATACTGTAAATACCATGGACTACCAGAAGAATGAACTAATTTCCTGGAAAGAATTATAGCTGGAATGCTCATTAGAAGTGAGAATGGCCAGGCTTTATCTCATGTACTTTGGTTGTGTTATCAGGAATGACTAGTCCCTGGAGAAAGACGTCATAATTGGTAGAGGGCGAGCAAAAAAAGGAAGACCCTCAATGAGATGGATTGACAAGTGGCTGCAACAATGGGCTCAGACATAGCAACAATTTTGAGGATGGCACAAGACTGAGAAATGTTTTGTGCTTTTGTACATAAGGTCACTGTGAGTGAAAATTGACTCAACAGCACCTAATAACAACAACAACTGCCTAGAAAGCTCTTCCTCCTCCCTTTCCGTCCCATCCTTGGTAAGCACCAAAGAACATTGCTTTCTTTGTGTATACCTATTCTAGACTTTTTATAAAAGTGAAACCATATAATATTTGTCTTTTCATGATTAACTTATTTCACTCAGTGGAATATTTTCCAGATTCATCTATGTTATAAAATGTTTCACAGACTCATCAATTTTCTTTATAGTTGTGAAGTATCCCATGGGATGTATGTTCCAGAGTTTGTTTATCCATTCATCTGTTGATGAGCACTTAGATAGTTTCCATCTTTTTGCCACTGTGAATAATGCTTCAATGAACATGGGCATGCAGAAACCTTTTAAATCTCAGCACTCAAGGACTTTTGCCAGTTTTAGAAAGTCCAGTTGCTTGCATTGCTAGATAAAATTTCTAATAAATTTACAAAGTTCATTGTTTTCTTTTTTTTCTCAATTAACGAACATACTACTTCCTAATTAAAGGTATCTTACATGTGCATTTATTTATTTATCAAATAAATACATATTGGGTACCTGGGTGCTGAGGATACAATAATTTAGAAGACAGCCAGGGACCTTGATTTAATGGCGTTTACATCCTGGTCAGTAGCATTGACTCTAATCAGTAGCAGTTGAGACAGTAGAGAAGCAAAAGTATTGAAGGAGATGGCTACAAATTTTCCAGAATTGGAAAGTACAACAGATCTCAGGGATAAGTGGGGGGGAGAGGGGAGGAAAACTTCTAGATACATTCTTAGCAAAACTACAGACCAATAAAAACAGAGAAGTCTCTTAAAGGTAACCTGAAAGAAAAGACAGATTCCTAATAAGAATAACAGAATTTCAACTGACATATTTACTGCAACTATGGAAGCTGGAATTTAGTGGGGTAGTATATTTCAAATGGTGAAAGAAACTGTTTTGATGAGTAAATTCTAATTTGTACTATCCTTCAAGTACAGAAGTAAAACAAATTTATTTACAGATAAGCAAAATCTGAGGAAGTTCACAATCAAGATCACTGCTCTAAAAGAACCTATAAAAGTACATTATTCCAGATGAACCGTCTGAGACACTAGAAGAAATAGTGAGCAAGTAAGATGGCAAACGTGGGCATACCCAAACAAAAATCATCTGTATATAAACAATAAAAATAATGTGTAATTCATGTGGTTTCCTGTGTGACTAGCTATTTTGTTTTCTGTTTTGATCTTTCTTATCAGTCAGCTGGTGTACTTCATGTGTCTAGTGATGATTGGCCACTCCTATTTTAAGAGAGGACGACAGGCTTGCTTGTGTGGATTACCTCTTTTTTGTGCAGTAGTGATGTAGCTGGGAGATACCTGTTGTAAAATAGACTTGAGTCAGGATTGCCACTCTCTACTTTAGGCTGAAATCCTGTGGGTCTGAGTATTCCTGAAAGAGAAGAGATTTACTCTGAGCATGATACCCATCTTCAAAATATTGGCTTATCCTAGACATTCAATTTCTAAGGAAAAGCCTTTTGTTTTATTTTTGCCTGGGAGATAAAAATACCTGACACTGTGTCAGGTGGAAGGAGCCCTAGTGGCATAGTATTTAAGGCATTCAGCTGCTAACCAAAAGGTTGGTGGTTTGAACCCATGAGTTGTTCCAGGGAAAAGGATGAAGCAGTCTACTTCTGTAAAGTACAGCCATGGAAACCCTTTGAGGCAGTTCTACTCTGTCCTAAAGGGACACTATGAGTTGGAATTGACTTAATGGCAATGGATTATGGCTTGGTATATGGAGTGGAAGAAATTGATGGGGGTTACCAGGTAAGGGAACACCTGTTCCATAGTTGGTATATCTATTTTCCTCTTGCTGATTGCTATGAGACCAAAACTTGTCAGTTTTCATAGATATCATGGTTGTATAATTATCTTTAAAACTGGAACAATTTGAGAGTGATATTAATAATTCCTCTAGAAAATAATGGCTATGTTAACTGTTATTTATATTGATGTTGGGGTCTGACAAAAATGAATGCTACAATACAGTCTTGTAGCTAGAATTAGAACCAGGATATATGCCTATTTAATGGAGAAACAGCATTTACATACATGTGAAAAATAGTTGCTTTGGAGTTGATTCCAACTTTGGAGTTGATTCCAATTCCCCATGTTTTTCAGAGTAGAATTGTGCTCCATAGGATTTTCAACAGCTGTAATCTTTCAGATGTAGACAGACTTTTCTTCCCAGGTGTTTCTGCATTGATTCAAATCACCAACATTTTGGTGAGTGTGCATTTCATTGCTTCCTGAGATTATTTGAATATAAAGGAAAGATTTTTTCAGTCAGAGAGAACAGTAAGTGCACAATTCTGACCATGGGACTTGTCTACTCTGTTCAAGGAACAGCAATAGGACCATTTGGGTTAAGGCATAGTGAACAAGGTGGGGAAGTAGGATATGTGGTCAAAGAAGTAATGGGGACCAGATCACATAGGTCCCTATCTATCATAGTAAGGACATTTAGCTTTTATTCAGTGAGATGGATAGTCATTGAAAGGTTGTGAGTAGAGGATGAGATTATGTTTTAATAGGATCTCTATGAATGTTCTTTGGAAAATATACTGAAACTTGACACACAGGCAGAGAGAACACTTAGGAGGGTATTGCAATACTACAGGCAAAAGATAATTGTGTCTGGAACTGGAGTAGTGGCTCAATAATAAATAACCAAATTCTTCTTATGTTTCAAAGACAGAACAAGCAGAATTTGCTGACAATTTTTTTTGAATGAATGAGGTTACCATTAAATGAGATGTTAAAACCGGAGAAGACACCCATCTGGAGCCTAGGGGGTAAGGACAACTCAAAACCAAACCAAATTCACTGCCATTGAGTCTATTCCAACTCATAGTGACCCCCTTTGGGTTTCCGAGGTGGTAAATCTTTACCAAAGTAGATTACCCAGTCTTCCTTCCGCAGAGTGGCTGGTGGGTTTGAACTGCCAACCTTCTGGTTAGTATTCAAATGCCTTAGACATTATACTACCAGAGCTCCAATGGGACAACTAGTAGGTGGTTATTAAGAGTTCAGTTTTAGTCATATTATGTTTGACATTATGTTTAGGTAGGCATTCAGAATTGAGGGGAGACATCCAGATTGGAGATATCAATTTAGGAGTCATTAGTGTGTGGATACTTTTTCTCACTTATTTTGGTCATGTGGTCAGAAGGGACCGGTCCCTGGAGAAGGATATCATGCTTGATAAAGTGGAAGGTCAGAGGTAAAGGGGAAGACCCTCCACAATATGGACTGACACAGTGGCTACAATGATTGGCTCAAGCATAGCAAGGATTGTGAGTATGGTGCAAGACCAAGCAGTGTTTCATTCTGTTGAACATGTTGCTATGAGTCAGAATTGACTTGACAGCACAACAAGAACAACAGTGTGAGGATAGTATTTACAGCTACAAGACTGGATGAAATCAACTAGAGGGAGTGTGTAGATAAAGGGGAAAAGAAGTTTAGGGATTGAGCTCTGGAGAACTCCAGAACCTAGAGGACAACCAGCCAAGGAGGTAGAGAATGCAAGGCCAGGAAGACAGGAGAAAAGACAGAGGAGTGTGGAATCGATGTCCTCATTAGATTGTAAACATTATGAAAACAGAATTCGTGTGTCCTTCTTCAGTGTTGTGTCCCCAGGGCCTAGCACTATCTCTAGCTCACAGGAAGCTCTAATGAACAAATGAAGTAAACAGCATAGAACACTATTGTCCGTAGCCTGTATGAAGTAGAGGGTTCTGTTTTCCAAGCTAAAATGGGCTTTTTGAAAGTTCTTCATTTCAGGCACAGTTATTGAAGACCTACAGATTCTTTTCAGACTGTGGCATATCCAAATGTCTTGTCATTCTCAGACTAGTGGTTCTAGCCTTCTGGGACAGCAATCGGTTATTCTCTTTTTCTTTTAGATCCTGTAGGACAACCTTTTGTTGTGTGGGCCAGCTTCTTTTACTTCCTCCAAAAATTGTGGACAATCCTCAGCCTATGTGTTCTTTCTCAGAGATGAAGAAGTACTTTAGTTCTTACCACCTGCACTTGTCATATTTTTTCTTTCAGTCCAACACATTCTCCCATTTGGTCATTTTTTGTTTAAGAAGGTTATTTTCTACCTCTCAAACAGTCTTTCATAACTCCGTCAGTCTTACGGGTGCTCAACTTGGCACCACCTGCAACACAGAGCACCCAAACCAAGGGTCCAATGAGTCATTTTTGTCCTGTTACTTTGGTAATATTCTATTATGTATATAACAAGATTATTTCCTTGAAGGTGCCTAGAAACAGTTTATATTTACCTAGTTACAAATGTTCTCTACATAGTATAATACTGTAGACTATGGAAAATCTACTTAAAACTATTTTAGATAAAATTAAATAATAAAGAATTAAGCTAAAAATTTTACTGGCAAGATTTTTGACTTAGGAAAATGTGGCAAATTCAATTCATAAGGCTCATAATTACCAATAGAAAGGAAAAGAAAGGTTAGCAAAGTACATTTTTGAGTTTTAGTTTTTGTAAACTCACTTATCACTTGTAATCCCAGATTTCAAGTCATTTTGCAATGTAGTGATCATCCGAGAATGGATTCTAGCACAATATTTGGCATGAATGAATTTAAGAGTGACTCAAAAGTTTGAGAATAGAAAGTATCAAAGTAGGAGATGGGGAGAAAATGAAGATATATGTGTGCGTTTTCTTTTAACCTAAGAAAAGTTTGTTCCGTGTAGAAAACTTTTACTCAACCTACATCTCATTTGACAGAGGATGCTTTATCAAGCTTTGATACAGTTTGAGGTCCTGTGCTATCTAATAAAAAAAATTATCTCCCATTCTTTCTTAAATCTTATTAAAGCTTGTTACCAAATCATAAAAGTGTTACTTTTAAGCTATGCTCGCAATGCATTTTCTAAACTAGAGAAAGGGACCCCTTTAAGTGTTCTTCAGAAGCATAAGATCTCACAGAAAAACACATTTCACTTATTTGTCACATTTATCTCATAATACCAAAAAAAAAAAAAAAAAAAAAAACCAAACTCACTGACTTTGAGTCAAATCTGACTCATAGCAAGTCCTCCTTGGGTTTCTGAGGCAGTATCTCTTTGGAAGTAGATTGTCCAGTCATCCTTCTGAGGAGTGGGCTGGTGGTAGACTTCTGGTTAGCAGGAAAATGCCTTAGGAACTATACCATCAGAGCTCCCATTTGACATATTTTTATGTAAAGTTTGTCATCAGACGTTTGCAACCCCTGATTAGCAAGATAACAGTTTGCAACAACCTTACCCTCACTGGAAATTTCTTGAATGAAAGTTGCCTTTGTAAACTGAGAAATTTGATGTACACTTTAAACACTTACCACTTAAGATGTTCAAGAGGAACTTGAACATGGATTCTAGATAGAATGTTTTCCTGCACTGTATTTCCCTTTAATACATCTTAATTTCGGATTTTTTTGTTTTGTTTTCTTTGCTCTAATTGCAAAATGGTTAAGATCTTGGCTGCTAACCAAAAGGTCAACGGTTTGAACTCACCAGCCACTCTGCAGGAGAAAGATGTGTCAGTCTGCTTCTGTAAAAAATTACAGCCTTGAAAACCCTGTGGGGTGGTTCCACCCTGTCTTGTAGGGTTACTATGAATCGGAATTGACTTGACAGTAAAGGGTAGCTGTCCACTGTTTTTCACTCTGCTCTCCAACACTAGGAGCTCTGGTGGCATAGTGCCTAAGGCATTTGACTGTAAACCAGAAGGCTGGTGGTTTAAACCCACCAACCACTCCTTGGAAGAAAGGTTCGGCAATCTACTTCCATAGTGACACTGCTTTGGAAACCCAAGGAGGGGTTGCTATGAGTCAGATCTGACTCAATGGCAGCGAGTTTAGTTTTGGTTTTTGTCTCCATCACAAGGACTAGCCAGTGAGTCACAAAATGCTGTATTACATTTTAGGCACATTTTACTCTTGAGTTGCTTTAGGCTCTTGTACTAGAATTTTTGCTTATTTCAGTAATTATGGCAAAGGTTTTCTTTGAAGTATCTTTTCTCTTCAGTGTCTCTTCCCCTTATTGTACAATCAATGTGGTTTGGAATATTTTGATGACTTTTCAATTTTCTAAGTCAGTTTATTGTCCTCAACATAGAGCACATCAACTAGTGGGAAGAATTTTTAACTGGAGTTGAATCACTTACCACTTATGAAGGATATTTTCCCACAGATTTTGAATTAAAATTAAGCAAGTGTTTGATAACATTTCTTGCAATTGCATCAATTTTCTGTTTTGGTGGAAAATGTAATTAGGTTGTCCATACGTCATTGTGCTATGTGATTTATATTTGGCTGGCATTTTATTTGTCATCAAGGAGCTCTGGTGGTGCGGTACCTTAGGCATTTGACTGCTAACCAGCGGGCTGGTGGTTCAAACACACCAGTTGTTCTGTGGAAGGAAGATGTGACAGTCTACATCATAAAGATTTACAGCCTTGGAAACCTAAAAGAGGTGTCTATGAGTTGGAATCGATTCAGTGACAGTGAGGTTTTTTTTTTTTTTTTTTTTTTTTTTGTCGTTACAGCAAACAAACAAACAAAACCACCAAATCAATGAATGGTCATGGGGTCAATTCGGACTAATGACAACCCCATGTGTGTCAGAGTAGAAATGGGCTCCCTAGGGTTTTCAATGGTTGAGTTTTTGAAAGTAGATTTCCAGGCATTTCCTCTTGGGTGTCTCTGGGTGGACTTAGCCATTCCACATTTTGGTTAGTAGCTGAGTGCTTATCTGTTTGCACCCCTCAGAGATGCCTCATTTGTCATTAATTGTTCTCACATCATTGGTGTCAGATGGGACCAAAAGTAGGATTACAATTAATATAGTTTCAAAACCTTTGTTGATTTCAATTATTAGACATCAGACCTTTTCAGAGCAGTCCTATGGTTAAATTCCCAAATTAGGCTGTAAAATTTTAGGAGACACACTGCAGACATAAGCACTGAGTCTGGCTTTGTCCTATCAGCTTCCTCAGGGCAATTGTAATTGCTAGGTTTTAAAACTGCTGCTATGTGTGTTTGCCTTCTCATTTATTGTAGCCAGTGGACACACCTTTCCTTTTTCTTCTCATCTGTGGATGGCCTTTTCTTATAATAACAGTTGACATAATTCTATTGAACTGAAGGAAAGCACTGCTAAGGAAAACACTGCATACTCCCAACTTTCTCAGGCCTCTGGAGGAATGTAGGTCTCAAATCAGGGTCAAGTGGAGACAGAGAACCAATGGGCACAGTTAAGTGTTTCTGGTTCTCAGGCCTTCTGCTCTTTGCTTGATATGTGCTATGAGAAGAAATTTATATCTCTGCTTCTACCATAGCATAATGAGTTGGAACAATAATGAGATACCATTTTTTCTTTCTCATTAGATTGGTAAATGTTTTAAATAAGAAATAATAGCTATTGCTGGCAAATACTCAAAGAATATGAACACTCCTTTACTTTGGTGATAGGAGTGTAAATTCCTCAACTGTTTTGGTAAATACATCTGGCAGCAGCTATTGGAATTATTACTATGTATTAACAGCAGTTTCAGTTTTTGAATTCTAACTTATATTAAAAAATCATGAAGGATATATGTAGACATAATTCTATTTGAAGCATTGTTGGTAGTGCCAATAAATTATAAGACTCTGAATGCCCATTAATAGGAAAGTGAATAAATCTTGACGAACAAAGATACACACATTATGGAAAGTGATGCAGCTGTTATAAAAGAGAATGAGTTAGATTTATATATGCATTGAATGAAAGGGTTGTTTATAATATATAGTGAAATATTAAGAAGCAAATTTATTGTTGTTGTTGTTATGTGCTATCGAGTCAGATTTGACTCAAAGCGACCCCTCCTTGGGCTTCTGAGTCGGTATCACTACTGAAGTAGATTGTCCAACCTTCCTTCCAAGGAGTGGCTGGTGGGTTTGAACCACCAGCCTTCTGGTTAGAGCAAATGTATAGTAAAGCAAATAATATCAACCCATGAAAAATTCAAAACCAAAAAATAGCTGATATGATTGACTAAAATGAAAATGAGTTCACACACACAGAATTTTTTACATTTGTTACCTCAGATATTCATTTATTTATTCATTCATTAAATCAGATGAAGGAAGACACGTAAAGGGGAAAAGAAAAGGCAGGAACATATTCCTGGTGATGGATTATGGGTGGGAGGAGGAATAATCACAAGATGGGTGCCAGTCTCATTATCTACCTCCTAAATGGGAGCAAGAGCATTGGTGTTTCAGTGGTAGAATTCTACCTGTGGGGAAGACTTGGTATGATTCCCAGCCCATGCACCTCATGTGGAGCCATTGCTAGTCTATATTATATTAGTGGAGGCTTGCATGTTGTTACAATGCTGAACAGGTTTCAGTGGAGTTTCCAGACTAACATTAACTAGGAAGAAATGCCTGGTTATGTGCTACCAAATATCTGCTGGCGAAAACCAATGGATCACGAAATTCTGATCTGCAACTAATCACAGTGATGGTATAAGACCTGACAGCACTTTATTCCTTTGTTAATGGGGTCATCAGGAGTTGGGCCAACTCTATGGCAGCTAACAACAACAGAGTACATAGGGAGGAGAAGGGGGGAGTCTATGGGAACAAAAGTAGATAGGGTGAGCACCCTGACTTTGAACTACATAAAGAAGGAGATGATAAGACCCCAAAGAGAAAGTGGATGCTTGGTATCTAGGTAAGCAAAGTTAAGCGAATCTATTCTTCAACAAGGAATAATTTGGAATTATACAAAAAGCAGTAATGAACATCTTGTATAGCCATGTAGGAGTTTTTCTGGGATTTGTACTTTTGAAGTTGGTTTGCTGGGATCTAAACTTCAAATTTTGATAGATATAGGCAGTCCCCAGGTTACGAATGAGATGAACTCCTAAGGGTGTCTTTAAGTGGAATTTAAGATGGAACAGGTACCTATAGTTCTCATTTGTTGTTGTTATTAAATGCCCTTGAATTAGTTCTGACTCATAGTGACCCTATGTACAACATAACGAAACCCTGCCAGTCCTGTGCCATCCTCACAGTCATTGCCATGCTTGAACCCATAGTTGCAGCCACTGTACCAATCCATCTCATTGAGGGTCTACCCCCGTTTCACTGATCCTCTAGTTTACCAAGCATTCTATCCTTCTCCAGGGACTGGTCACTTCTGATAAAATGACCAAAGTACGAGAGACAAAGCCTGGCTATTCTTGCTTCTAAGGAGCATTCTGGCTACACGTCTTCCAAGACGTATCTGTTTGTTCTTCTGGCAGTCCATAGTATTTTCAGTCTTCCTTATTGTCTAGCTTTCACATGCTTATAAGGCTATTGAAAATACTATGGCTTGGGTCAGGTGCACCTTAGTCTGTAAAGTGATATCTTTGCTCTTTATCACTTTTGCAGCAGATTTGCTCAGTGCAATACATCATTTGCTTTCTTGACTGCTGCTTGCATGGGTGTTGATTGTGGATCCAAGTAAAATGAAATCCCTGACAACTTCAATCTTTTTTCCATTATTGTGATGTTGCTTATTGATCCAGTTGTGAGGATTTTTGTTTTCTTTATGTTGAGGCGTCATCCATACTAAAGACTGTAGTCTTTAATCTTCTTCATCAATAAGTGTTTCAATTCGTCCTCACTTTCAGCAAGCAAAGTTGTGTTGTCTGTGTATTGCAGGTTGTTAATGAGTTTTCCTTCAGTCCTGATGCCATGTTCTTCTTCATATAGTCCAGCTTCTCAGATTATCTGCTCAGCATACAGACTGAATAAGTATGGGGAAAGGATACAATTCTGATACACACCATTCTGATTTTAAACCATGCAGTATCCCCTTGCTCTGTTTGATAGACCGCATCTTGGTCTATGTACAGGTTCCTCATGAGTGCAATTAAGTGTCCTGGAATTCCCATTCTTTGCAGTGCTATCCATAATTTGCTATGAGCCACATTGTCGAATGCTTCTGTGTAGTCAATAAAACATTAGCAAATATCTTTCTGTTAGTCTCTTCTTTCAGCCAAGATCCATCTGACATCAGCAATGATGTCCCTTATTCCACATTCCCTTCTGAATCTTATTTAGCCTTATTTTAGTGCAAGAAAAGGCTT
Source organism: Orycteropus afer afer (assembly GCF_000298275.1). Classification (NCBI taxonomy): domain Eukaryota; kingdom Metazoa; phylum Chordata; class Mammalia; order Tubulidentata; family Orycteropodidae; genus Orycteropus; species Orycteropus afer. Next base: position 515,945 of record NW_006921695.1, on the reverse strand, counting down.
GAGGACTTTTCAGTAATTTAAAAGCAGCACGTGAAACACATGAAGGTAATTGTGATGAAGGCTTTGTTGTGCATAGGGTTTGATTCAAAAGTTTCAAAGTGAGGGCAAATTTATTTAACATTAAAGGGCAAGTAGGAGTTGTTTGTAAATCAGATATTTGTAACCTGGGGATTTCCTATATTCCTATAATGCTTTCCAAATTATACCAATTTGCTCTCTTAATGACACATTTTTCTTAAACTTCCTATAGTAAAATTGTAATGTTCATTAAACATCAGTAATGAAGATTTTGAAAGTCTCTGCTTTCTCTGTTTCCTTACCACTTCTTGTCATTGTCAGACTTTTTAATTTTTTCCAGTCTGATGGATGTGAAAATGTATCTTGCTTTAATTTGCATGATTCTATTCTTAGCAGGTTATAGTTTCTTTTCATATCTTTATTGACCAAATAGAAATTCTCCTCCTTTAATCGAAGGTTTATATACATTGATGAACTGAATTTTTAGTCTTCTTTATTTATAGGTATTTTTATATATTCTATATTGCAATTGCTTCTCAAATGGCTCGTAAACATTTTCTCTGTCTCTAGCTCGCCTTTTAACTCTGTTTATGGTGTCTAATGGATAGAAATTTAAAATGTTAATTAGATGTTAATACATCTTATAGTTTATACTTCATGAGTTGCTTTCTTTTTTAAATATAAATTAAGATATCTTTTCTAGCTTCAATATTATGAGGTGAAAAATCAGTGGCTTTTGGGTGGATTCTAGCTGATAGCGACTCCATGTGTGTCAGAATAGAGCTGGGCTCCACAGTGTTTCAATGGCTGATTTTTCACAAGTAGATTGCTAGGCTTTTCTTTCCAGATGCTTCTGGGTAGACTCAAACCTTCAGCCTTTCAGTTAGCATCCAAGTGTGTTAACCATTTATTCCACTGAGGGATTCCTTGTTTTGAGGTAGTCCTTTTATTTTATCTTCTGAAACTCTTAAATGTTGCTTTTAGCATTCTTTAACCATGTGGACTTCTTATTTGTGTATGGAATAAGTAGCAATTTAATTTTTTGTTACATTTTGACATTTATTTTTCAATTATATGGGGTCAGATCCTCCTATTGACAGGTTCATCTGCAACTCGGGTGAAAGATCTAAGATAACAAAGAAGTTCATAAGCAGGTATCAGGGCAGGGAATTGGTTAACCACTGGGGCTCGGGTATAAGCTTCAGAAACCAAAGACCAGGTTGGCTGCATTGCCTAGGTTAGTGAGTGGAACGACCTGTGTGGAGTATTCTGTCAGGAACATGAGCTGTTGGGGAACCAGGGACATCCACTGTTTGACAAGGGCCACAGCTGGCCTGCCCTCATACCTGAATATTAGGATGCGGGTGAAAATACCAACCAGTCAGCAATCATGGAAGAGCAAAACAGCTGAAGTGTTTTCCAAGCAAAAAGAGGAAAGCAGTTTCTGGGAAAGTTCCTTTTCCATAGTATCACTAATTTATTTAATTTATATCATCACCCTCTTTAAGTTCTTAAAAAACTGAAGGTAGTGAAGAGAAGGGAAAAATCCTATTTTAATTGGTTAGCTGGAAAAATAATATTTATATTTTTATTTCTTCCCCCAAAAAGAATAAAATAAAATAATTATTTTAAATAATCTTGACCAGAGATACTATTTTTTTTTTTACTGTACGTAAAACAACTACATAGAATTTCGTAGTAATTTCATTATTTTTACAGACCCTAATGGAAAATAAAATAAAACTTTTAGTTACACATAAAGCCCTAAAGTAAAATCTCAGTGTACATTAAGATTTAATGATCAGAATTAAGAAGTATAATCCAAAATCATATGGTTTAAATGTATATAATATCTAAAAATGAATGTCAGTATAATTATTTGATATAGGGACTGATCTTTGTAATACTTTATTTTTTTTTCAAAATAAAAATAATTGGCTGGGAATATCCCACACTGTAGTCTAAATCCCCACTTGGCCCAGGTTATTTTTCTTATTCTTCCCCAACACATGGCATTCTTTCTATGAATGACATCAATTTGGAAATACCCCCTGGTTTTCTGAGTTATAAATGGATATTTCACTATGAACTCCTGATTATACTATGATTCATACTTTCACTTCTGTATTTTTGACTATCATTTTGAAAAAGTGAAAATGAAACTGTTTCATTGGCCAACAGTTCACAAGGGAGAGGAAAAATATAAAGCAGTATGTAATGACTTACACATTATTTAAGCATTACTATCTGGGAATATTATTTTAAAAATTCTTTTAAAAATGCAGTTGTGACCAAATAATAATAATAATAATAATAATAATTTCTCCTAGAAGGTTACTCTGGGACTTAACAGTGACTATTTTCAGAGTTTGGCTTTAGTAAGAGGAACGTTGGTTACAGCTTCTTCTGGTCTTTCTTTTAAGCCTTTAAAACTCTCTCTTTTTGGTTGAAATGAGTTATGAATTCTAGCATTCTAATTCTAGATTATGTTCTCTTAAATATTACAGTGTAGGAGAAAGATGGCAAACAAAAGGAAAAAAAGAAGGAAGGAAGGAAGGAAGGAAAGAAGGATAAATGGAAGGAAATAAAGGAGGGAAGGACGGAGGAAGATAGCTTGATTAATGTGGGAAATTCCAACACGACTCCAGGTTTGAGAGCTTGTTCATACTGCCTGTTTCCTTATGATGGGGATTGTGCCTGCTCATTGTGGTGTATCCTACACTTCACCCCGTTCTAACACATAGCAACATTCAATAAATATTGGTTGAATAAGTGAATCTAGTATCTTAAAAGGAAATTCCTGTACTTCATGGCTTTCTGTGGAAAACCACAAGTAAAAAAATTCTTCTCAAGTCTCAGCACTCTAGTAACCATGAAATATCAGGAATGTTAAGAATTTCTCTTATGAGATCCTTAAGATGGTATGTTTAGTAACACAAAGTGTGAGACAGGAGGCCTCAATGGCTTGCTATGCTTTATTTAACTGGACTTGTAGAATGGGTATTTTGCCAGAGATTATAAATCCTTTAGAAAGATTAATGTGATCTTAAAAATTGTTAAAAAGAAAAAAACATAAAACCAAACTCATTGCTATGGAGTTGATCTCCACTCATAGCAATCTCCTTTGGGTTTCTGATGTGGTAAATCTTTATGGAAGTACATTGCCCCATCTTGGCTGGTGGGTTTGAACCATCAACCTTTTGGTTAGCAGTCAAATACTTAAGGCACTGTGCCATCGGAGCTCCTAAAAATTGTTAAGTATTTAAAAAATTATAAAAAAAATTACCTTCCTGGGCTACCTATCAACACATGGCAGTTCCCATTGAAGAATTATGTTTTGTTGTTGTTGTTGTTAAATGTGTGTTTTCCTATAAATGAATCAATCTCCCAACTTCAAATCTCTCTCTCTCAGATGAAAATTTTTTTCCACATACTCTGCTTTGATGATTATATTTCAAATTTATAAACTCCATTAAGTTAAGGCATTAAAGACTGCTCTTATTTAAGAGGGGATACCATCTTATATTTTTAGCCATCACCAACAACTTTAGATAAAATAGTTTACTAGACCAGTAAGTCAACCACTCTTTGCATTTTTAAGAGATCTGAACACAGGAAGGGTATGAGTATATGAGTTGTGAAAAATGTCTATAGACATGTGAGAATATTTAGTACAAAATATACAAGTGTCTCCTTCAAAAATTCTCAGGAAAATCCCAAAACACCATTTAAAAGTATCAGAACATCTTAATATCAGGTATACCAATAACCTTACTAGGAATTAACATTGAGGATATACTAAAAGCAACAATGATATTATTAAAATGGTGGTTGTGTTAAGCTATGGCATTTTATGATAGTCTGTTAATCAGTAATAGATAACCAGAGCAGAGTTGTTATAAGGATTAAAATGAATATTAGTGATGGAAAGAAAATCAGTGAGATTCTCTATGTAAAATTTAAACAAAGAGATTAAGAACAGGACTATGAAGTCATGTTAATGACATAGGATAGCTCATAAACCAATAAGACTTGACTTATAACTTGTTAAACATTTTTAAAAGAAATAATGTGGTAAACAGAAGGAATGTTGGTCATCCTGGCATATTAAAAAACAAAATAAAATTTCAGTGATGTGCACTTTGGAAGAGAATTCTAGAGAAATTTGGTCCCAAGATTTGTCCTTTCTGGTACTGATGATTGAGATTGTAGCATTAGCTATTCTTAGCATGACACCATTGAATACCTCGTATAAATTAACTCCCATTATTCTAATTTCATGTTCACTTTTGACTATAATTTTGCTTCTGATATGATTTGATTCCCTGGATGATTAACATGTCTAGCTGCTAACCAGGAGGTTGGAGGTTCAAGTCCACACAGAGATGCCTGTGTAGAAGAAAGACCTAGCTATCTACTTCCGAAAATCATCCATCAAAAAACCCTATGGAGCACACACCTGTGACACATATGGACTTGCCATGAGTCAGCATCGACTTGATGGAAACTGTTTTTTTCTGATATAACTTGACAGGGAAGGAATGCTTCGACTCGCAATCCCCTTGGGAACTGTATTTCTCATTATAATTAATAGGAGGGTATTTCTGGAATGTACAGAAGTCTTGCAAATCTATTTATGTAAATTATAATTGCCAAGTCAAACCAAGTCTGGGACATTGGCAAAACTGAGCAACCGAGTTTGACTGCTATGAGTTCTCCAAGGTTGTTAGTGCTTTGATGAGCCCTCCTGGACTCTCCACTTCTTGGTAGTTGGTCAGGTACTGGGAAGACTACCTGACAATGCATTGTTTAGAGTTCCTGTTGCTGTCCAGTCTATTCTGACTCATGGCAATTCCATGGGTGCCAGTGTAGACTATGCTCCTTATGGTTTTCAATGGCTGATTTTTCAGAAACAGATCACCAGACATTTATTCTGAGGGGCCTCTGGACAAACTTGAACCACTAAACTTTCAGTTAGCACTGAATATGTTAACCGTTTGTACCACCTAGGACTCCATTCTATAGAATGTTGTTGTTGTTATGTGCCGTCGAGTCGGCCCCGACTCATAGCGACCCCTCCTTGGGTTTCCGAGGCAGTATCACTACGGAAGTAGGATTGCCCAACCTTCCTTCCGAGGAGTGGCTGGTGGGTAGAATAGTGCACTACAAATGTTAGTTCCCCATCCCAAATTGTTGCCTCTGACAGTTTGTTTGAGGAAGAAGAGAAGGAAACAGAGTACTTGAGAAGAAGCAGTACAGGAAGGATAAAGAGACCAGTTTTCTGAAGGCAACGCTTTCTTGACTTATTAAGCTCTGAAAGAAATCTCTCTTAGGATGGCTTATTTTACCTTGTCAGGTATGTTCATGATATGGGATGTCACCAAAAGTTCCAACATTTGCAAATGGGTTAGGTCTTCAGTGTACTCACTAGCAGGGGAAAAATATTTTCATCTACCTTAGATTTTCTGTGACTCACTGTGAGTGTGTTTCCTATTTTTGTCTTTAAGAAGGATGCATCCCATCTCATTAACACTTGTCACATTGATCCTCAGTAGTGGAAAATTATACATAGTAATAAATTTAAAGGGAGCTCTGGTAGCGTAGTGCCTAAGGCATTTGACTGCTAATCAGAAGGCTGGCAGTTCAAACCCACCAGCCACTCCCTGGAAGGAAGGTTGGGTAATCAACTTCCGTAGTGATAACGCCACAGAAACCCAAGGAGGGGTCGCTATGAGTCGGATCCGACTTGAGAGCAATGAGTTTGTTTTGTTTTGTTTTGAAGAAAAGAACCACTCCATGGAAGGAAGATTGGGCAATCTACTCGTGTAAAGATTCAACGCCTTGGAAACCCGAAGGGGATTGCTATGAGGAAACCCAAAGGGGATTGCTATGAGGAAACCCAAAGGGGATTGCTATGAGTTGTAATGGACTCAATGGCAATGTGTTTGGCTTTTTTTTTTTTTTTAAGGAAAGAATGAGATGTTAATTCAAGATTTACACCCAAAACAACAATAACAAAAAAGCCAAACTCACTGCCATCAAGTCAATTCAGAGTAGAACTGTCCCATAGGGTTTCTAAGGCTGTGAATCTTTACAGAAGCAGACTGCCACACCTTTCTCCTGCAGAGCAGCTGCTGGATTCAAATCTTAGACTTTAGGGTTAGCAGTCAAGCACTTTAACCACTTTAACCAAGGCTCCTTAGGATTTGCACACCACTCCAATATTCACAAAGAGGTGGCATGGTAGAAGATGATTTCCTTTGACTCCTTGAAGTAAAATGACTGACATCAACTGCTGTAACAGAAATACCACAAGTAAGTGGCTTTAAAGAACAGAAATTTATTTTCTCACATTCTGGAGGCTAAAAGTACAAATCAGGGACTTGGCCCAGTGGATTTCTCCCGTGTCGATAGCCCTGGGTATTCCTTGGTTCCTTGGCTTGTCGGTAATCCTCACATGGAATCTGTCTTTCCTGTTTGTGCTTGGTCCTGTGTCTCTTTTTATAACTCATTAGTGATTATAATTAGGACCTACCCTTCATTGGTATGACCTCATTTACTTAACAAAGAAAATCCTATTTCCAAATAGGATTACATCCATAGCAATGTTGTTGTTGTTAGGTGCCATCTGACTCATAGCGACCCTATGTACAACTGAATGAAACATTGCCCAGGCTTGAAACATCATCACAATCCTTCTATGCTTGAGCTCGTCATTGCAACCACTGTGTCAATCCATCTTGTTGAGGGTCTTCCCCTTTTTCTTTGACCCTCCACTTTACCAAGCATGATGTCCTCCTCCAGGGACTGATTCCTTCTGACAATCTGACCAAAGTAAGTGAGACGAAGTCTGGCCATTCTCACTTCTAGGAGCATTCTGGCTGTACTTCATCTAGGATAGATTTGTTTGTTCCTCTGGCAGTCCATGGTATTTTCACCAACACCACAATTCAAAGGCATAAATTCTTCTTTGGTCTTCCTCATTCATTGTTCCTCTCTCACGTGCTTATGAGGTGATTGAAAATACCACGACTTGGGTTAGGGGCACCTTAGACTTCAAAGTGACATCTTTGCTCTTCAATACTTTAAAGAGGTCTTTTGCAGCAGATTTTCCCAATGCAACATAACATCTGATTTCTTGACTGCTGCTTACATGAGTGTTGATTCCCCAGGAATAGGGGTTAGGATTGTAACATATCATTGCATAATTTGCATGGAACAGGAAAGGACACAGGTCAAACCATAATTTTATCTTTATAGAGTTTCTCTCTTTCTTCTTTTTATTTTTTATTTTGTTCATTCCCACCTAAGAAAACAAGGGGCATATCCTCATTAGAAAGAGACTGATTCAGGAGTGACAATTATTCCTTTCTCCTTTCAGAGTCCCTCTGAGAATGATCTATGTAGCAACTATTGGAAGAAGAATACACATTTCAGAATCAGAAGTTATGGGGGTCCAAATTGTGTGAGTTTGATTAGTTGTAAGAACAAATTCCAACAGCCAAACCAAGCTGTAATTGTGTTCTTGTGCCCTGTGACACTAGGAAATTAATTTGAAATAGAAAATTACAATGGTTGAACTTGGCAGTCAGAAATCCCTGTGTTTGGACACTGCTTCATGTTAACTACTTTCTTTTAATTCCAATTTCCTTAGAGGTGAATTAGGAATGATGATGCATACCTTGTAAGGTTCTTATAAGTGTTTAAGGAGCTAATGCCCAGTAAGCATTTAGAATAGTGCTTTGAATATGACTATTGCTCAATATATGTTAATCATTATTATATTTATTATTTCTAATTTCATTCTACTTGACTCAAACATCAGTGTTCATGGAAACAGCAGTCAAGAAACCAAATATCCTATTGCACTGTGTAAATCTACTGTAAAAGACCTCTTTAAAGTTTTAAAATGTGAAGATGTTACTTTGATGACTAATGGGTGCTTGGCCAAAGCCATAGTATGTATGTATGTGTATAGGTATATATATGTGTGTGTGTGTGTATATATATATATATATATACACACATATATATATATATATATATATATATACATACATATAAGCTCTGGTGGTGTAGTGCCTAAGGCATTTGACTGCTAACCAGAAGATTGGCAGTTCAAATCCATCAGCAGCTCTGCAGAAGAAAGATGGAGCAATCCATTTCTGTAAAGATTTACCTCCTCAGAAACCCAGTGGGGTTTGCTATGAGTTGGAATTGAGTCAGTGGCACTTGTGAATTTGAGTGAAAGTTTACAGAGCAAATTCAGTTTCCATCGCAATAGTTCATACACATTTTTTTTTCATGACATTGATTGCAATCCCCATAATGTAATAGCTCTTTTTTCACTTCCTTCCTGTGGTTATCTTTGCCTTCTGTCCTTCTTTCCTATGCATTTCTGCCTACTAAGCTGTTGAGCTTTTGCCCTGTGCAAATGCAGCCCTTCTGATCTCCCATGGTTGATTGTTCTTAAGCGTATACCTACATGGTGTAAATGTTTGCCTTCTGTCTATTGTTTGGCTGGAAGCCACGGGAATGAGTTTATTTCCAGGTCCAAAAGATAACTAGGGTTCATAGTCTCAGGAGTTTCTCCAGTCTCTGTTAGACCAGTAAGCCTGATTTTGAGTTTTGCTCCACATTTTTCTCCCATTCTACCAGGATCTCCTATTTTGATCCCTTTCCAAGTAGTTGGCAGTGGTAGCTAGGCATCATCTAATTCTTCTAGTCTCAGGACAATGTAGGCTGAGGTTCACATGGCCCACTAGTCCCTTGGACTAATTATTTCTGCATGTCTTTGATTCTCTCACTCTTCCTTGCTCCAGATGAAGAGAAATCAATTGTTGCATCTTAGATAGCCACTTGCAAGCTTTTAAGACCTAGATACTACTCACCAAAGTTGGATATGAAACAATGTTGTTATGTAGTATGTTATGTCAATTGAGCTTTACATCCCCTAAGACCAAGGGGCCTATGGTCCCAGTGAGTCATTCCCTCAGGGTGTTTGGCTGTGGCTAACAAAGTTATAGTATTTTTAAATCATCTCATATGCATGTGAAAGCTGGACAATGAAAAATGAAGACAAAAGAAGATGCATTGGAATCACAATGTTGGCAAAGAACGTTGAATGTATCATGGATCTCCAGAAGAACAAACAAATCGGTCTTAGGTGAAATACAGCCAGAATGCCTTTTAGAAATGAGGATGGCAAAACTTTAGCTAGGTTACTTAGGACACAATATCAGGAAGGACAGATTACTAAAAACAGACATCCCATTTGTTAAGGTACAGAGTAAGCAAAAATGAAGAAAACCCTCAATGACATGGATTTTCACACTAGTCACAAGAATGGACTCAAACGTACCAAGGGTTATGAGGATGGCACAGGATTGGGAGATGTTTCATTCTGTTATACATAAGGTTGCTATGAATGGGAGACAACTCAAGGGCAACTAACAACAATAACATTATTTCTATTCTAATTTCCAAAGTTAACCTTTCTTCTATACTTTGGAACCCATTCCTAACAGCTACTTTTCAGAGTTTGCTCCTACATCTCTTCATTCTCCACCTTCCTTACAGTTCTCAGTTTTCCACTGTCATGTTTCCCACATCAATCATCGGCCACTCACCTAAAACAAAACCACTGCCAAAACCCACTGCCATCGAGTGGATTCCTACTCACGGTGACCCCCATTGGGTTTCTAAAGTGGTAAATCTTTAGGGAAGTAGATTGTCTCATCTTCCTTCAGCAGAGTGGCTGGTGGGTTTGAACCACCAACCATTTGATTAGCAGGCTTTGGTACTTTAAACAAATCAACATTTTTTAGACCTGATACCTTTTTAATGAACTTTAAATTTATTTCCTTCCTTTTCATGCCCAAGCCTCCCAATGAATAGTCTACAGTCACTTTTTTTTTTTTAAACACTGAGGTAAAATTTCAGCCTCTTAAAATTGCTTCTGGACAGTTCCTTGGTGACATGCTTCTAGTGAAATTTCAATGTTGTTGTTGTTATGTGCCCTCGGGTCAGATCCGACTCATAGTGACTCCTCCTTGGGTTTCCGAGGCAGTATCACTATGGAAGTACATTGCCCCATCTTCCTGCTGAGGAGTGGCTGGTGGGTTTGAACCACCAGCCTTCTGGTTAGAAGTTAAGTGCCTTAGGCACTATGCTACCAGAGCTCCTTTGTAAAATCCTCCACCTTTTGGGTTATTCAGCTGCATGTAATTCTGGTGAGCACTGCTTATTCGAAAAATCTCTTACCTCCTCTTCCACGTCACCAAAACATTCTCAATCTTTTCCTCAAAACAAACAAACAAACAATCAAACTCACTGTCATTGAGTCAATCCCAACTCAGCGACCCCCTTTGGATTTCTGAGCTGGTAAATCTTTATGGAAGTAGATTGCTCAGTCTTCCTTCTGCAGTGGCTGGTGGGTTTGAACCACCAACCTTCTGGTTAGCAGTCAAATGCCTTAAGCACTGTGCTCCAAAAAAAAAAAAAAAAAAAAAGAAAAAAGAAAAGAAAACCAAACTCACTGCCGTCCAGTTGGATCTGACTCATAGTGACCCCTCCTTGGATTTCCGAGGCAGTATCACTACGGAAGTACATTGCCTCGCTGATACTTTTTTCTTCCCACAATCAATCATTGGCTTTTCTCATGGATTAATTCTTAGCTTTCTGTTCTCCTCAATACACTAACTTCTTCACATAGTTTTATCTGCTTAAATTTCACCATACCCTTTTAGTGATGGATAATATCACATCTGTATCTCTGCCCTGAGTTCTTAACTCATACTCAACTTTCATATTTCCAAACACCTAGAACCTCTATTATCTTCTCATCCTTTAGCAGGTAAGCTTTTTTGGCCTTTATTATTTTCCAGCCAACAAGGACCTCTTCTTTCTCTATATTTCTTTTAGACTGCACCATTGAGAGTAGTGCTCCCCATGAACTGGGTAAGAATCTTTGGTGTAACAATTCTGTGTAAGACTTTTCTGTGTAACAATTCTGTGTAAGAATTTTTACACTGACATTCTCCACTAGCTTATATGTACTTTGAGGACAAGGCACTCAAATTGATAATTCTTGTGTGAAACTCAAATACTTGATAATTACTAAATCTACTTTTTTTAAAGTCATTGGCATATATGAAAAATAAAACATAGGTAAGTATCAGACTAGACACAATATTGCATTCTAAAGTCGTGTAATACTTATTTGGGAATTTTGGATATTGTTATTGTTAGGCTAAGAATAATAATATTAATAGTCATAATTAGGATATGAAATTTAAGTATATTAAGAATTGAGGTCCATATAAAGCAATCAAATTAAGTAAGTTTTTTTTCCTCCTTTTTGTTCAATTTTTGGCAATTGAACTTAATCTCATTTAACATCTTTCTCCATAACCCTGGTTAACAAATGAGTAGGAAATGTTTTTCTTTTTTCTTATTTAATGGAACTATTAAAATGGGATATTTAGCAAACAATTTTTGGCTCCAAATTTGCAGAATATAATTAATTATTCACATAATTACTTTTATTAAAAGTCACTACAATCTGATTTGTGCAGTTAATTAGGAAAAAAAAAATTAAGGGTGGTGAATTCTAGTTGAAGAAATATTTTGTTCTGTGTGGTATTAAGCAAAGATTTCTTAAAGTTTCATGCTTTTGATTTATAAATATTCAAACAATATCCTACATTGATAGATCCAGTAAAACCCCGAAATAACCTTCTCTGTACAAATCCACATAAAACCAAAGCAATTTTTCATAGGTTTGAACAAAAAGACTCTAGTTCCCTTATTCTTGGTACATGGCTCAATCTCAGAAAGTACATAGACTTGTTTGTGAATTGTCTGGTTGAGAAATGAATAAGATTCTATTTAGAACAGGGTCTCTTGGAAAGCTTCTTGGTGGTGGTCAAATAATAATTATGATACTATTTGGGGCTATATGTCAGAATATTGAGAGCCCAGTTTGAATTCTTTACAGCAGCTGAGTCAATGCACCGCCCCAGCAAATGACTTTTAATTTTGAACTTATAATTCTCTATCACAATTCATAAGAAAATGTAATAAATATAAATATACTATAATATAAATAAATAATGAGACAAATTTAAATTCTATGGAGGAGAAAAATTGAAAACTAATGTCTTCAGTGGATAAGCTCAACTTTTATTCCTTTCTTTCTTGTAAGAAATTTTTCAGCTGAGAAAGGAGGACCAGATGTGACTGAGTTATAGTTGGGACAAGTCAACAGTATCAGGATTTGTTATTTTATTTTATTTCATCAAAAAATTATATCTTTAAGGTGGCATATTTCTGGACCCAAGTGTCAGTTTTATTTGACATGTAGTTATACTGTTTTCATTTTTCACACCCTTTTCTTATCAATCGATTATGTGCTATTGAGTCAACTTTGACTCACAGCAACACCACATGTGTCAGAGAACTGTGCTCTATAGGGTTATCAATGGCTTATTTTCAGAATTTAGGGCATCTGGCCTTCCTTCCAAGGTACATCTGCATGGACTCTACCCTTTCATTTAGTAGCTGGGCAAATTAAATCCACCACCATAAAGATCATGATAAAATAACAGTGCTTACTGTTGCTAAATTCTTCTTATTCACCCTTCCCAAAGCCTTATTCCCAGACTGGATCCATTTGGAGAAATTACAAAATGTGGGTTTTATGCTTTGGGGATTGTGGGATCCAGGGAGGTTGTGTTTTGGAAAAATGTGTTTCTGGCTTTTGAACTCATCATATTTTCCTTGTTGCATCTACTATGTACTGGAAACACCAAGTAATCCAGAACTAAGAGGTCAAACTTTGAAAGCCTGAAGTGAAGTTGAAATAGTTTAAGTCCTCTTGGAAGAGGGCAAGATGGCCATGGTGAGTTCTTGTTGTGTGAGTGTGGAGTCCACTGAAAAGAGTATACTTATTGATTTTGTGATATATGTTTAGATGGTAGCTGAGGTTTAGAAGGTGGGAGACTGAAAAGAAAATAGGCTTAATATTTTTTCCTACTCTAATGTATCACCTACAGAGCCCTGGTAGCATAGTGGTTAAAACATTTGGCTACTAACTGCAAGGTTGGCATTTCGAACCCATCAGCCACTCCACAGGAGAAGATGTGGCAGTCTGCCTCTAAAGATTTACAACCTTGGAAACCCTTTAGGACAATTCTACTCTCCCTATAGGGTCGTTATGAATCAGAATGGACTTGATGGCAATAGGTTTGGTTTGGTAATGTACCACCTAGGCTTGTCTCAATTCATGGGGTATAGTCTTTGAATAACTACAGAAAAACTAGGTTTTTAGATAGGCCCATTCTTTTCACAGAAGAGATTTTTACTCCAGTTTTACTTCTCTCTATATTCTGTCTCCTTTCCCTCTTATCCCCATTTTGTTGTCACAATCCTCTTCCTTATTACAAAAAGCTGGAGATTTATAAATAAGCAAAAAGCATTGAAAGTCTGAAATGAAGCTGAAATAGTTTAAGTTCTCTTGGATTGATTCCTCTTGGAATGATTTCTCTTTTTGTAGTTAGGTTGAAGAAAATGTAGAAGAAAATGACCTGGTTGGAAATAAGTTGATTCTATTCAGAAAGCTCATGGTGCAAAGAGTTAACTTGCTCAGCTGTTAACTGAAATGTTGGAGGTTCAAGTCTACTGAGGGGCTCATCAGAAGAAAGGCCTGGCAATCTATTTTTAAATAATTATCCATGAAAACCCTATGGAGCACAGCTCTACTCTGGTACACATGGGATCACCATGAGTCAGAATCAACTCCATGGTAACTGGCTTATTAGGAAAGGTGGGAATAAGAATAAGAAAAATAGAAAGGAAAATAATTTGCATGACATTTGTGTATGTCACATAAAGTCTAGTTATTCCCATAGGGACTTGTCTGTCCTAAAAGATATTTTCTGTCTAACAAGAAAATTCATTTCTGTATATCTGGTCACCTCCTTGGGTGTGTCTGCAGGTTGTGCCAACACTTCCAGGCTTCTCTGACCTAGTGTAAGTTACAGTTAGAGGGGATTTTCCTTATTTGAGGTCTTGTCACTTCAGTGACTTTCTCAATAGAAATTGGAGAACCCAGAAAAATTTTTGAATAAAAATTTTAGTTCTTCCTGGCAATTGCATATTTTTTTCTGTATGCTGTTTGAAAGTTAGGAACTCTTGTTACCTTAGGTACAGATATGAAATGGTTCTCTGGAAATATAAATTTGATTTGTGGTTAATAATTAAATCCAGTGGTTCCTCAATAAAAGGTATATTCAATATAGCTGAATAGAAAGACTACAGATGTTTTTATTCATACACTTAAACTTTGCAGAAATATAATGAAGATAAAGTTAGAGTAATTAAGAGTATACAATTGACATGTGCTTCAATTTTCTTTTTTTAACTTTTTATTGTGATTTGGATGAAATTTCACAAAGCAATTTTCTTGATACTTCTGAAAAAATTATACATTAGGGACAAATTTCCACTGGCTTTCTTATGTAGAAACAGATATCAACATATTCCTTTTCTAAAAAGTATAAAAGAGAAGTGACAAAGAACAAATGTAGCATGGTTCATTGATTACAGGACTCTAATAAAAGGAGTGTGTGTGAAAGCAAATGAGAGGGGGCAGGTGTTTGAGGGAAGAGAAAGGAGAGTTTGTGGTAAATGAAAAGTACATATCTATATTTAAAATATATAAGTTAGCCTAAGATAATGCAAAGTAGGAAAAAATGGCTGTAGGGGAATACTACAGAGAAAGCGATTGGTGGGACAGGATATTTCCCACGGTAATTTAAAATCTAACAACTATGTTTTCATTTCTGTGATTACATGTAATGGATATGAATAAACTCTTAATTAAAGCATTTATTTTTTAGAGTTGCTTTTTATATTTTCCTTCAAATAACTTTTGAGGTGATCATACTTTGGTAAAAAAAAAAGTTTCAGTACAGTTAATTTAATTAATTGTAATAATATTAGATCAATAAATTAGATCAGAACAGTTTTCTGAAAACTTTTATATTATATCTTATGTATTGTATCTTTTGAATTATGTCTGTTCAAACATTTTGCCATAAAATAATAATGAAAAATAGAGTGGCTTAAGGGATACTGCCAAAGTGGAGACATTTCAAATTTGAAACTATTCTTTTGGTGTTGAATGCTTTATTAATACATTTGTTTTCATATAGGAAAATCAGTTCTCTAGTTAGTAAATCTTTCTCCTATTTTTAAAGTTTTAGCTATTCAGGCATGAAACTGACCTTATTGCTAACATCTCCAGATCTATAGCACACTTGGGCATCAGTTTTCTTTCCTTCTTGGTTCAGCTCCTGAATAATAATAATAATAATAATAGTAATAATAATAATAACTTTCATGTTGACTGGCTGCTTTACTTGTTCCCAGCATATTTATAAACCTAATATAAATTCTGAGGCTTCAAAATGTTTTCCTGTTTAACATAAAAAGCAAATTTAATTTTCAGCTCCTTGATGGTTGGTATTAATATATAGCATGATGATTAGCCTATAGTAGATACTCAATAAATATTAATAGAATGAATGACATTCTCAGGTTAAGTATTCTAGATGAGTTGGTTACTTTTAAGAATATAGACCACTTTTCTAGCCTTATATACTATCTTGCAACCTTCTGGTAACAAGTCACAACTAAACCCAAGCCTCTTAAGTATACATGTATCTTAAATCTGTCACTGATTCTACAAAAAATGATTTTATAAATATCTAAGGGTTATTTCTTTGGAAAAGCATATTGTATATTAGTTGTTATCTAAATTAAATAGTAATGCACACTTATAAAACCAGTACTAAACTAGAGAACTCAATATTGGGGGAATTAATGAAAAAATAAATGATGTTTATAATCTCTTTAAATTCCTCAATCTATAAGATTAAGACCATATAACCAAACTCACTGCTGTGGGGTTGGATCCAACTCATAGTGACCAACCCCTCCTTGGGTTTCTGAGGAGGTATCACTACGGAAGCAGATCACCCAATCTTCCTTCTGAGGAGTGGCTGGTGTGTTTGAACTTCCAGTCTTCTGGATAACAGTCAAATGCCTTAGGCACTAGGCTACTGGAGCTCCCAAAATGAAAATAAAACACTTAAACTTACTATGCATGGCTGTTGAAGTAAAGTAGACAACATTTTGTACTGTCAGCAATACTTGCCAAGGTTAAGTGCTATTAAGAGCCAATACTCAGGAGCACTGTACTAATAGTCTTGATTAAATGGACATGTCTACCTCTCTTCCCCCCACAAAACACTTACAGAGACTAAGATTCCAAGACACATATCTAGAGGAAGTTAGTACCTAAGACTGCCTAAGACACTTGACTGCTAACCAGAAGGCTGGTGGTTCAAACCCACCAGCCACTCCTCAGAAGGAAGGTTAGGCAACTACGTCCATAGTGATACTGCCTCGGAAACCCAAGGAGGGGTCATTATGAGTCGGGTCTGACTCGATGACAAAACAACAACAACAACAATAACTTGGAGAGGAGAGACTAAACTCCCATATTTCTTCCTTATTTCTACATAGAGATGAAGCTTGTAATAACACCTTAATGTTCATAAATACTCAGATTATTTAACTTTTCAAAATCATGTGAAAGGAACAACTTTTCTTGGTCCATAAATCACTTAACTGCTTCAGGGGAGGTAAATAATAAAATGTCTTAGGCAGGATTAAACTTTTTGGTTTCCTTGATTTGCTTTTATTGATGAGTTTGAGCCTTGTCTGCTAAGAAATGATCTTAATCTTATAGATTGTGGAATTTAAAGAGATTATAAACATCATTTATTTTTTTCATTAATTCCCCCAATATTGAGTTCTCTAGGTTAGTACTGGTAGTAGGGAAGTGAAAGAAAGACAGAAATGACCTGTCTTCAGGAATTTCACTTCAGTGGGGGAAGACAATCATGAATATTATATGTAAGAAATGTTATGAAGGGGAAGGTCAAGGTGCTATCCATAGATGCAATAGTTAGATGAAACAAATGAGGAAAACAGAAACACACAGCATGGTGATTTGGTTTTTATATATTCTTTCTTAAGTAATTCTGTGCACCTAGAATGCCTCTTTTAAGCCAACATTGCTGACACACTTCCTCTTCTCAGGCAGGGCTAAGGGCCCCTTCTCTACTCTAGTCTATCCTTGCCTAACATCTCTCTTTCATTGTGTTCACCATTATTAGTAACTATCTCTTTATGTATCTATTTCTATCAATGACTCATACACTTCTTGAGGGCAGTGACAAATGTTACTCATCTTTCAACTCTAGTCATCAACAATTCAATTGAACTAGTATGTTAATTTATTTGCTGAATGTTAAATTCTTGAGAGGAGATACAATGAAGAGGAAAAGCTTCATTTTTGAGGTACAAAAAGACTGTATTCTACTCTTAAGCTGCTTTTAACAACTTTGCTGTGGGAACTGAAAAGAAGGACTTTACATGAATTTGGATGCTGAGCTATGGCAGACCATTTGGTTCCCTCTATCCCTTTTCCTCAGCCCTCTTCTGAATGTCCATAGCTTTGATGGACATTTCCTGAGTCCAGACTCATTTCATTCTGGCATCTGTCTCCTCATTTCCTGGGAATCCACCCATGAAAGTGCAGACTGGAAGTAGTAGGGATTTAAGCTCCTGAAGTCTATGCTTGACAGAGGATGATGGAAAGCTATTGGAGAAATGCTTCAACCTCTTGTCCTTTAGTGGGATGATTTTAAGAGGTATTTCATTTGCTTCTCAGAGAGTCTGGAAAAACAAAACCCCCATTAAGTATAACATAGTCTTATACATCCACTCCTCAGTTATTGACATGGTGAGGTTCTAAAGACTAGGTTGTTATGTGAAAACTGGCATTGTGCAAAAATGGAGGATGATCATATCACATCACAAAATGGAGGATTATTACATTACTACACAACTGCAAACTTACATCATTACTTAACTGCCAAACTTCATCAGTACATAACTACCAAACCACAGAGAATCATGGCCAACCCAACCACAAAGCCAATATTACTCTTGCCTCACACTTCAGCATTTTTCATTGCCAGAATTCCTTCACTAGTGTGCAAAATACTTGGATAGTAGACTTTTAACTATTGTCCTAACTGCCAAATATTAGATAACAAGATAGTTGATAGGTGAGTAGGAGGTGTACTCCCTTTCATCCTCATTTCTCATACGTGGCCCCTTATTCTTGCTTCTTGGGATCACATCCCACATAAACTACTTGCACCAAAGTCCAAATCCTCATCCTAGATTCTGTTATCAGGGCTCAGACCATCACATCAACTTACGTGGTAGAGATCTGAAGCAAATACCTAACTTCCAAACATTTCACCATACAATTTTCCTGATAGCCTGCACTTCCTTACTTATGCTTATGCCCAGTCAAGAACAACCTGATTGATACTAGTTGTCTTATAATAATTATTTCTCTATTTGCTATTATATAATTTTTATATTGTCTCATTTGTTGAAAGGATTTCTGGACAGGAAATATGCATGCATGAACTCATGCAATAGCCTCAGGTACAAGATCACCCAAATCTACTTGGAAAACTTTATATGAATACTCAATTATTAGTTAGGATAAGTCACAAAGTTTTAAGAATCCTCAAGAGGAAGAAATGTGTGAGATGAGAATTCCTAAGTCCTTCAGCCTTCTGGAGTTACTCGGTCCTTTCAAATACAAATTCAATAAATGATGCAGTCAGTCTAACGTCCTTTCCACTATTAACATAGGCAGTTGAATTAAGGGGAATGGGTCCAGAATGCTCTTAACCTCTTATATTTCCCCATTCCTCATTCCCGAGAATATCTGTTTACTATCTGTAATAGTAGGAGCTCTGGTAGCCTAGTGCCTAAGGCACTTGACTGCTAACGAGAAGCCTGGCAGTTCAAACCCACCAGCCACTCGTGGGAAGGAAGGTTGGGCAATCTACTTCCGTAGTGATACCACCTCGGAAACCCAAGGAGGGGTTGCTATGAGTCAGGTCTGACTTGATGGCACATAACAATAACAACAATCTGTAATAGTTAAGGTTGTGTGTCAGCTTGGCTGGGCCATGATTCTTAGTGGTTTAGCAGTTATGATGTTGTCATCCTCCATGATGAGATCTGCTATGGGCAACCAATGAATTGAAAGGGAGTTTCCTTTGGGGTATGGCCTGCTTACAACATATATTGCAAAGCTTTGGCAAAACTTTTTGGCTTTTTGCTTGATTTGGATCCAATATCTGGCTTGTCATCATCTGACCTCTGGTTCTTGGACTTGAACAAGTGGCCTGCTGTGTTGCCTGCTGATCTTGGGTTCATCAGCCTCTGGAGCTATGTGAGTCAGAAGAAGCCTCCAGCTTGACAACTGACCCATGGGCTTGGGACTTGCCAGCCTCTATAACTGCATGAGCCACTTCCTTGAGATAAAGTTTTCTCTCTTTATATATTAATAAGCTTCACTGGTTTTTCTTCTCTAGAGAACCCAGCCTAAGTTACTATCTTAATTTCATCACTTCTGGATCTATCATCCTTCTGGCCCCTGTCTCCTGTCCACACCAATTCATTCAAGTCAGATACAGCCATTTCTCTTCTAGTGTCCAGTGTGTTGCCAGCCCAGAACGTTATGAGGAATCTACTTTCTTTGAAGGCTTGAAGATAGCAGGGAATTAGCACAAATCAGGAAACAACCTAAAATCAAATAAATAAATAATGTTTCCTGAAGTTCTCAGTCTTTCTGCTCCAGAAGACTCTTACTTTTATATACTTTTTTTTTTTTTGACTCCTGGTCTGTTGCCATTTTTGTGGGTCTTCTCTCTCACTCCAGAGTCTCTTGTATCTCTATTTTCTCCAAGTTCCCAAATTCATCTCCTTATTACAAACAAAACACTTTTTAAATGGACATTGTTACTGTATGAGTAGTGTCCTGATGATTTATTAAATGGAACAATTTAGCTTCCTTTTTTTGCAACCTCCTCATTCCAGACTCTGCCCTAGACATTGCCTTTTATAACAAAAAGTCCTAATAATATGTTCTTTCAAACAAAATGCCAGTTTGTAATGCACATGTTGCAATCCAAGAATTAGTTGAAACTTTGAAATCATGGTTTTTATTGAACTGTTTAAAGATAAAATTCTTAGGTAGTCTCAAGGTCAAAATGGTATGCATGGGTCTTCTACCAGGAGCCTTTGTTAAAGGAAGCAGGGAAACATGAGACTTTTTTGACCTTTCCCAGAATTTAAAGCCCAAGGGTCATATTTACCCCAGTTGTTTTGGTGAGTGATCGGGGGAGAAACTGCCTTGTTACTGCCTGGTGGGAGTGGAAGGCCAGGTTCCACACTGGCTCTGGCTCTCAGTTGACATCCAAAGGTGAGATGCTTCTCATTACTGCTGTGAGGATGGGAGTTCAGAATTCCTACTATGTCACTACTGATACCATTTTGGCATGTTGCTGTTAGGTGCCCTAGAGTCAGGTCTGACTCATAGTGACCCTATGTACAACAGAACTAAACACTGTCCAGAACTTCCAGACTAAGACAGGCTGGGAACAAAGGTGGGGCCATTCACTTCTGAAAATATTGGCTACTGAAAATCTTATGAATAGCAGTGAAACACTCTGGCATGGTGGGCAGAAATATCTCATTATTGTCTTTCACATGGCTTCCACTCATAGTGGGAGGGAGGTGGTCTTCTTATCCAATAGTGGTGATGAAAGTTCTGACTCTTTTCTGGGCCTCCTCTGATAACCACAATGGAAAAAGATAGAGGTGGGGTCTGAAGTCTAACATTCCCATTGACCCCATGGGGGAGTGGAACCTCCTTACTGCCAGGCAGGATGAAAATCCTCACTCCTATCTGGGCTTTTTCTGACACCACTCTGGTGGAGGGATTGGAGTGCTTCTTTACAGCTGGTCTTTGCTGGCAAGAATAGGGTTGTGGCCTCATTTTTTTTTTTTTTTGTTCCCCTGTGGTGTTTGGCTAGAGAGTGGAGTGGTTATTATTCAAAAGCTTTCTGTCTTTCTGGGATTTTTCTTCTTTGTATTAGTCCTTTGGCTAGAGACAGCAGGCCTTCTTTTCTTTTTTAAAAAATGTTTTATTGTGATTTGGGTGAAAGTTTACAGAGCAAATTTATTTTCCATACAGCAGTTCATACATATTTTGTTTCATGACATTGACTGCAATTCTCCACAAAATAACAGTTCTCTTCCCATTTCCTCCCCATGGTTACTTCTTCCCTGTGCTTTCTTCTTTTTTCATCTGTGTCCATTAGTGTATCTAGATTGTCAGCTTCTCCAGAAACCAATCTGGCAAATCTGAGGCACGAACAAAACCCAGGTAATTCCTTGTCAGTCTTTCTTCAAGTCCGAGGTCCCTGCCTTCTTCTCTCCAACTTTCAGACTCTTCTTATGCTTGTACAAAATAGAGGGTTTTTAGCTGTACTTCATGGGTGAATAGAGAAAAGTATATCTAGTCCATCTTTCTGAAAGCAGAAGTCTCTAATACCTTTTAAGATAGAGTAGTTTTGGAGCCTTGCACCACCCTATCTAATTCGCCTGTGAGTTCTTGCAAGCTCTTGATGGTCTTGCCAGATTCTCTCACTTTCTGATTACCTGCCCTAAGGAGCAATCTTATCACCCAGAGGTGTTTCTTGTTGCATAAGATGTGTGTGTCTTCCTGCCAGGCTGTAACCACATTCCAAACTCTCACTTTTACCCACCCTTTCAGTAACATGTAGAAATCTTTTCTTGTATTTCCTCTATATCATTATCCATGTCTATGTCTGTATTATGTTGAAAAATTGAATACAAATTCGATGAGTATCAAAAGGTATGAAAATAATTTCATTTAAAATTTGATATGCTTTAATGTTCATTCATGATAGACTGAAACTGATGATTGAGTGATTTCATTTTTAAATGGTTTTGTTTGCATTTTATAAAATAAGTACTTTCTCAAAAGAAATTCTTGATTCTCTTTGTAAAGAAACTGTTGTATGTGTGTGTGCCTCTATTTCTGAATAACAGAGAAAAACTAAATAATGTTTGGAATAATAGAATAAGTGAAAAATCTCAGGTTAAATATTGTCTTTGTCTTGTTAGAAAGCTGCTTGAATAATTATTTTAAATTCCAAATGCTTCTCAGTATTCACCATAAAATAAGTAAATAAATAAATAAACAAAATCCAAACCCACTGCCATCAAGTGGATTCTGATTCATAGCTACCCTATAAGACAGAGTAGAACTGCCCCACGGGGTTTCCAAGGAAGTAATCTTTACTGAAGCAGACTGTAACAGTTTTCTCCTGCAGAGTGGCTGCTGGGTTTGAACTGCTGACCATTTGGTTAGCAGCTGAGTGCTTAACCAATGTGTCACCAGGGCTCCCTTATGTTCACCATAAACACCCCCCCCCCGCCAAGTACTTACTGAGAGTCAAGAAAGGCCAGACAGAATGTTAAATAGAATGGTTACTAATGCAGAAAGTGTGTTCAACCCCAGAGCCCAATATCAATTATAATAATATTATAGGTTCATGATTTTCATTCAAAAATAATTTTCTCCTTCTAAATTTCCTTTGACAACCTTCTTGCTACCAGCTTTGTCTCAAGGGATGTATGCTAACTGGAAATTTTGAGCATTTATAAAAATGTTTATTGAATTTTTAATAATAAGATTATGCGCCAATAATAAGCAATCATAATTTTCATGTTTGTTAAGCAATTGCTCTTAGTTAAACACCACGAAATTGGGCTAAAGAAATCAGAAGAAACAGCAAAGCACAAGTAAGTGGTTTGCATGTAGAACACATTCATAGATATTAAAAAAAAAAAAATCAATTAATCAAACAAACAAACTTTAAATGAAAACAAATTAAACATGAAAATAAAGTTAGAACAACTCCAATGTACCTGGAAGAAAAAGAAAATCATAACAACTGTGTGTTATACACAGTTCTTTTCTGAAGGTTTTATATTCACTTTTCTTTATGTAACTTCTTCCCTTGGAAACTGGAGTGGCTTAAGGGGATGAGGGATGATATACTAGTTTTCACTTTTCTTTCACTTGTAGACAAAGGAAACCTGAGAATGTGGAAAGACTTTCAGAATTCACTTTCTCTGACTTCCTGTCCAGTGAGGAAATGCCATCCTAAAATATATCTGTTTAAACCAGAGAAGAGGCAGAGAACTGCCCCAATTTTGATGCACGTTACTTCTTTATTCATTTTCTAGTGTTAATTGTTGCAAAATTGTAACTCATATAAAACTGAATTTTTCCTCTGTGTTGTTGTAGTTCTGTCTTTAGGAGTGTTGGATTGAATTGTGTCCCCTCAAAATATGTTGGACTCTTAACCCCTATACCTGTGAATGTGAACTTGTCTCAAAATAGGGTCATTGAGATATTATCTGTTGATTAACATGAGGTCACAGAGGACATGAGGGCCTAATCCATCTCAATGGTGTCTTATAAAAGAGGTGAAAAGAAACAAATGGAGACTAAGGAAGAACCAACAAGTGATGATAGAGGCAGACAGAGCTGCAAGCCAAAGAACACTAAGGATGGCCAGGAGCCACCAGAAGCTAGCAGACAGGAATGGAACAGTTTCTGTCTCAGAGCTCTCAGGAGTCAACAGACCAATACCCCGATTTGGACCTTTAGCCTCCAGAACTGTAAGACAAATTCCTGTTTTTATAAGCCACTAAGTTTGTGCTATTTTGTTACAACAGTCCTAGGAAACTAAGGCAGGGAGCAATTCTGGATTCTCTTTTATGTGATAGACTTTAAGTGTTTTTTTATTTTTAAAATTTTGTACATTAAATATTTCTAGATTCTTCAACTATTCTGTATTGACAGCACTTCTAGACATTTTATCATCATAATAAACTCTTTCAGTACTCCCTATTTTACAAATGTATCTACTAAAGTGTGATGGGAAAATTAATTTAAGAAAATTTCAGTTCAGTTCAATTCAGTACAACAATCCACTCAATAATTTTCAAGCACTTATAATGTGCACAATATGACAGACACTGTTACATCCTAGGGAAACTGCAATGAACATGACCAATTGTCTCCATATCTCCTCCTGAAGATCACAAACAGTGAGTAATGACAGACATTCAATGAGCAATTATGAATGTAATGTGTGTTATGAAAGGAGGTTGTGAAGTACCATCCATAAGAAGAACTAGATGGTGCCCAGCTACCACTGTCATTCACTTGGAAGGGATGTAGGAGATTCTGGATAGAGAGGGAGAACAATGTGGAACAAAACTCAAAAGCATTTGGAGGCAAA